>NW_020799106.1:9593598-9619449 GCF_003259725.1 Athene cunicularia | reverse complement strand
GGGGGGGGGGGGGGAAGAGGTGCATAAGACGATCTCCTAAAAAAGATGGGCTATAGAGATTAATTAGAGCCCTTCTTTGAGATCTAGTTTCTCATGCGTGAGCACTCCAAACTTTAGTGAGCTCAGTTCCCATGTGGGTATGTTTGAGATAACTCATGGCCTCACAAGACACTTGAGTCATGCAAGCTGCTTGTTGGGTATAAACATGGGACAGAAGCTCTGAGCACAGCTCTAGTCCCAGACCTGGTACCACAAAGGTGAGCATTTACTGTGTAAGGAGGTGTACTGAGAGGAAGGGACAATCTGAGAGGAGATTGCCTCGTAGTGCTGCCACTGTGCACCCCAAGTTGTGCCTTCAGCAGTGGCCCCTGCAGCGGGACAGGCTGCCCTCCTTACACCAGGGCTTTGCCCTGCTGCACACCATGCCTTTCCCTCAAAAACATGACCTGCTCCACTACCTCAGCAACTTGGGTAGGAGCACAGTGTCTCCTGAAAGTCACACCGCTGACATCAACGAGCCGTGAATGCGCAGTGGGGATCTGCAGAACAAATTACTGCTAACTCCACAAGACAAACCAGTTCCGAGCTTTCCCGTATTCCTGTTCAAGAGATCAGCAAGTGACATTACCCAAGTAAAATGGCTTGTTCTAACAGTCAGGAAGAATTTTTAGATAGACCTAAGTGCAAAAAGCATCGAGGCACCCCCGGAGCCTATCTTCTGTTGGGGCAGTGCTCAACATGACACAAAATACCTAAGAAAGCAGATTGCAAAATCTATCCACAATTCTGTATCAGAAAGATGACAGGAATATAAATGTATGAATTCAGGAGCAAGCTAGCTCAAGTTGCTTTAGAGCACTCTCATTTTCCCACAACTGAAGTAGTATCACAACAGAGGTACACAATAGAGGAAAAGTTTTCATTTCAGCTGTTATCAGAAGGACAAAAAGGGAAAAAAGCTTTCAAGGCCCTCAAGGGCACAAAAAAACTTCTCTGATGACAGAGATATTAAACATAGTTTAAAAAATCACTTTTCAGTATGCATTATCCACTGCCAGCCACTCTGTAAAAACCTCTATGTAAGCTTGCAACATGACTTGAAAGAAAAATCACCTCTTTATAGTAAAATGCTTTTCAAACCTGAAGGATACAACTAAATCATATCCATTCAACTCATTTGAGATCAAATTAGCACCGCTAGATTTGTTAGGAAATGAACACTTAGTGACACTACAATGCACTTTTCTGCATGGGCTGTACTTCACATTTGCAACTTGTTCCTTGTGCCAAAAAGGTGCTCTTGTTACACACAGTGAGCAAGCTTTTTTAACCAGTAAAAATATGTGTAGGCTTTCAAACAACCTAGATAGATCTTAAGTAAGAAGATCTTCAGGAGAAGAGTATTATCAGACCTGGTATTTCATTGAGACTTTTCCTTTCCTTACAAAACTCTAAATCAGCAAACTAAAACCCCACCTAAACCAGTGGCATAAATGGCCATTAACAGACCCATACTTACATTTGCTTGAACAATGACAAAATACCGAGTCTTTTCTTCATAATTTAGTCTTTCCCGTAGAACTACTGCTCCGGACAAAGTGAGAGGAATATCAAAGGTCCTGTTGGAAGTCTGCAAAAGTGAAAACGGCACAGTAAAACTGAACATGCTTCAAAGTTAAGACACATTTCAGACAACACGAGATGACCAGTTGGATAGCATACCAAAATTATGTATGATTATGTAGAGATTTTAAAGTTTTCTATGTCTTGCCCCACCCAGTCTACTCCACAAGAACCCCACAATACATAATCTGTGCACAACAGAATTCTGTCTGATTCTTTGCATACACATTATTACTTCCAACAACAAACTGAAGTCTAACTCCCTCACTTCTTGTGGATTTGCCATGCTGAATTTGCAGTGGTGAATTCCAAAAACCTTTCCCTGTTTGTCAGCTGAGAGTTCAAGTCTTCAGTTTTTACAGTTTGGATTCCCTTCATCTATTTTTTTCTCACTATTATAGTACTGATTATTACTACTAATAGTACATCTATTATTTTATATATCTATATCTATATATCTATATCTATATCTATATATCTATATATATCAAGTATTAGAGATTAAGTCATCCACATCATTGTACGTCTCTTTAGTCTGGCTTTCATGAGGGCAATGAAGCAGTAAACACTCAGAGAACATCAACTCTACCCACTTAGGTGCCCGTTCACAGTTATGCACATGTTCATACACTAGTAAATTCAGAATTCAGAGTAAATCAGGTAAAATTCAATTTGTCCTGCATATTTGCTTAACCAGCTTCAGATTGCAAAGCTGTGGCTCTGAATAGCAGGAGGTTACTGCTGGGCGCACACACACCTTTAAAGGATTCACTTTGACTAATGACCCATTTGGGAGGAGGATTACAGGCACAGGTTTCTGATGTCAGATCCAGTTCCAGTTCTATTATCAAATTAACCGTGTCAAAAAAAAAAACTTTCCGTGCTCCAATCTCCCAGTGTAGAACATAGTTAACACTGAAGTATGTTGCTCAGGTAATAGCAATACAATATTTCAAAACCTCTCCACAGAAAACACCGCAGGAGTGCAGAGTACTATTCTTTCCTTAGATAACATAACAAGGCCTTTTTCCTCTAGAAGTGGAAACATCTGCTAAAACTGCCGTTTGTTCTTCAGCAAATAAGTTATAATGATTGTTAAATTCACCATGTTGCAAATATTTGTGGTGTGCAGGAAAGCAGCATTGAAAGTACATTACAGACTCTGCTAAATCACTGCTTATGCCTGAGTTTGGCACTCATCTTGTTGGATAAAAATTAAATAGTTCCCTCTGGAAAAAAAAAAAAATCAATTATATTATTTATACAGAGGCACAACAGAAGAAAAGAATAGACTCAGTGTTGAAGGAAGGAAGAACCAAGTATAGTTCACCCCTTTTGAACCCCTCCTCCTTTTCCTTTATCACAAGCACACATATACATGCCACTTCTAATTCAGGAGGAGAATTAAACCAGAGTCCATTTGTCCCTGGTTTAAAAGGCCAGAAATAAGCTGGAAAAGACCCTGCAGCTGAGGATCAGCCAAGGCACTCTCAGAATAACTGCTTTTTCCCTTGGCAGAACTAGGCACGAGGATGTGCTTAAGTAGAACTGCACAATCTGAACTGTTAGGAAGGATCAGAAAAACTTCAGCAAAGAACTTTGACCAGTTCCCAAAACTCTTGGTCCATCACAGCACAGAAATGCAATTATTCAGTGGTGATTTAAAGCTCAACTTCCAGACACAAGTTTGCGCCACAGCTCCTGAAGGTACCACATCAGATCAACCCTATGATCCCTCTGCAAACTCCATTTATTTCTGCTGCAAACCAAATCATAATGAAGTTTTAGAGGCAATTAGTGCACAACAACATCACATCTCAGTTGCAATTCCATCCAATACTGAAATGAGCCAGCGCACACTGGAAGCCAGGAATATCAAGACATTCCTTTATTAACTGTTTACTCCAAGAGAACAAAACTTGTTCTCTCACTTCAAAAATAGTGACAACAAAATGCTTTTGTACAGCAGTCTTCATAACTCAGAGTAGTTGTTGGACCACGGTCTTGAATATGGGCCAGCAAATTGAAAATTAAGAAAGTCACCAGGATTTACTCCCCAGAGTGCTGGTATGTGAAAAATCAGTATAGCATATTCCTTATACTCCAGATAAACTCAAAATGTTTAATTTTGAATTCTTACCAAACACAATACAACAAATATCAGTAAAATTATCTAGCAAGGAGGGAGTCCAGAACTTGTTTAGAGGATGCATTTGTCTTAATAACCTTCAGGTATAAATAGAGCGCTCGGAGATCTAACCGTTCACCCTGCATTAGGAGACAGAATCTTTTTGGCAAGTTAATTAACTTGATCCTTAGATTTTAAGGGCTAAAAAAAAAAAGTTTTCTGGCATTCCTTTACATGACAGCTACAGCCCAGCCCTAAGTCAAGTACTTTTTTGCACTCGTTTTTCCACCTGGTTTTTATATATCTTCCCAGTTAAACAACAAAATAATTAAGTTGAATTTCTAGAATAACACCTTGTTTTTCACAAGACTAATTTAGGCATCTAATTTAGTCTCCAATGAAACTTATGAGCTATCAGTCAGCTTTTTCTAAGGCAGGAGACCGTGTCATTGATGTCAAACACTGTGGGCATCTTCATCACACAATATAGGGAGATCCCAGAATAGAAGAGCAGACATATTTCACACTAAGCTGTACACATCATTTTTGAGGCTGGTATAGTTGTTTCACAGATTACAGAAGAAAATCCCCTTCCAGCAGATATTATGCAGTAACTTTCTGGCAAGTCAGCAGCTGAGATGAAGCAGCTTACAACGATGAGAAGTCGTCTCTGTCAAGCACACACACAAACTGCATCACCAGGTAAAGCACATAAAGGCTATCTACAGATGAAAGACTCCGATTTATTTGATCTGGAATATAAAAGTCTTAAGGCAAAGATGCAATAAAGCAACTAAATACTCCAAAGAGTTTGTTCCAAGCAGGGAAATCCCTTGTTGTTCTTCACAGTCACTGGGAGAACAAGAAAATTTCACTAAGAGAGGGAAAGCCACTTTTGGAAAGAATTTTTAACTCTTCCTGTGGCAAAACATCAGGCCAAACTACTTAGGCATGCTATAATGTCCTTCCATTAGTGGTTAGATGAACCTCTCTGCTGAACTTGAGGCTAAAGTGGTTGTGGGAGATGCTTTTAGAATGATTTCCCAGGATGCCTTTGAGCAATATAATGCTATGACTTAATAGTAAATTAAATAGAAAGCAGCTATTATATTTCACTGTGGTTCAGTCTATTTTAACAGAAATAATATTTTAAGGGGGTTGGATTTTTTAATTTGCTTTCAGTATACCAACATATTCAATGTATGCTAAAATGTTTAATTATTTAAAAATATTTCCAATTTTTTAAAGTTACCTGGAAGAAGTATTTTCTGAAAGAGGTATTTTCTCAGTGCCAACATTTTTCATGGTTTTTATTGAAACAGAATAAATTATTTGAGCTGGTTTTGTTAAGTACTATAAATTAAGGGTAAGAAAAAAAAGAGTGGAGAGAAGAATTCAAAGCTTAGCTTTGTTTTTTTTTTTGTAATGTGAAAATGCTTGTCCATTCCTTTCACTCCTTCCTGCCTTCTGTTTACATTTCAAATATTTGTGGTAACAGAATAGCATTTATGTATAACACTGCCTTAATGCAAACAGTTAAAAGATGATGTTAGCATAACATTTTAGAACTTGCTATTTCCATAAAAACCCCTGCCTTTGTTTATATAAAGTTCAGGAGAGAAACTTTTCAGTCATACATACCACCAGTACAAAGAACAGCTGAAAACGTAACACGATGAACCCACACGCTGTGCACTAGTAATTTTATTAATTTAAGTAGTCTCACTGAAGTGTCGTAACTTGAGATTGCTCAAATCTGCTCAATCAATTTAATCCCTAAGAAACAACTGCACACATTTAAAAAAATTAAATCAGCCCAAACAGACACAATGTATAAAGTCAGAAAATTCCCCATCTCCCAGAAACCCAGCATCACAATTCCACATTTGTCAGAGACATTGCCTCGTTGCTAAACAACGCTCTCCAGAAAAGAATGTGGCTTAAGGTTCTGCAAAAGAAACCGATCTCTGTCCTCAAAATATGTGTAGTAAGTCAATATTATGCCTCAGCATGTAGATATATAAAAAAAAAAAAAAAAAAAAAAAAAAAAAGCAAAACACTAAAAAATCAGCAATTACTCCAGTGAAAAGTAAAAAAGTAGGGTCCAATATCATTAGTTCACACTCAAATACTTGATACAGTCAGGATTCTACAAAATTCTACTGCCTAAAGAGTATAAGTACTAAGTGTAACTCAATATTTAAACTCTTGTTGACTTCAACAGAAATAGGACTGAAGCCTTTATGAAGTGTACAGCTTAAATGATACAAACTGAATCAGAACTTGTGTGCCTACATTTCTAATTAAACTGAAAATCAGACTGCTGTTTTCCCATAAAACTCTTTCTGCTCCAATTCCCTTTAAAGTAAAAGTAGGGAATTTCAATGAGAGGTTACTAAGTCTATATTCTATATTCCCACCCTCTCTAACATCTGGGCCATCTCTGGGATGAAGACAAAATCAGGTTAGCCTGGCTTAACAAATTATCACACCAGCCACAAATTATCACCACAGTAACTGTGCTTTTAGCCCATGTCAAAGGATAACCTGGGTGTAAAAAAGGATTGCTAAAATTACTTCAGATTTGCTACAAAAAGGCATACAGACACTTCACACAAACACACCCATGTGCAAAACCTTGTTATAACAGAGTCACACAATTAACCCTAAAGATAATTTATTTTAGTACTTCAAGCTTTTTGTCTCTAAAAGCATGTGTTTGCAAAGATAATAGGTAGGGTTCACTAGTGTTTTATTTTAATAATATACAACCCTCTGTTTTTTAAAAAAGTGATCTCTAAATATAAGTGACTCCATGAGAGAAGTCAGAATGTCTCTTTTGAGAGTAACTTAGCCACGCCTATGAATATGTCTTAGCTGTGAATCTATTAGGTATAAATGTATAGGGGTAAATACAACTACATATCACGGACTGAAAAAGCATGACAAAACCAAAATGAAGTGTGTGAACAACACTGGAGAAGACAGGGTACCAGTAATGATTGATACTGAAGTAATCCAGCTGAAGGTAAATACAGCTGTTTACAGGGCAAGCAAGGCTCACAGACAGAGAGGATACCCTACATCATGAAAGAAAGCATTTCTTTTAGGTCCAACATTAGGTCCCTCATTTGCTGTTTCAAGGGGTATGTATATATATATATATATATCTATATCTATATACACACACACCCCCTGAACCAAAGAAAAAAACCCAAAACCCAACCAAACAAACTAAATGCACTGTGCATTTACCTTGTCATTGGGATTGTACTGGATGACATATTCTATCTGGCCATTCGGACCATCATCAATGTCAATAGCACCATTGTTTCCAGAAAATCCTGTAAAGATGGTTGTTCCAACTGGAGTTAACTGCAAAAACAGAGCAAGATAGATAGCCATTAAAATATTAAAGTATATAAGAAACAATTAAAGAACTGTTTGCAAAGTCTTTTATTTTTTTAATTTTTCCCATAGCTCTGGTCTATAACTCAAGTTTGACATTTTCTTGTCCCTTTTGTTTGGCCTGGAACCTCATGTACTAGCAAGTACTTAGACACAATGTACTCAGATTCTGCTTTAACCAATGCCAAGTGTCACATAGAGACTGAAACCAATTTCTATTTTTATTCCACAGATTGTCTGCATCAGGACAGAGCCCCATTTGTTTTAAAATAGATGGAGATTAAAAAAAAAAAAAAAAAAAAAAAAAAAAAAAAAAAAAACAACACATCTTAAAACATAAAGAATTAATGAAATAAATATAAATAGATTTAAAAAGATAAAAGTTACTTTTTCAGACTCAGGAAGGAAAATAAAGATGAGCTGCAAAAGTAAACAGAACTTATTTGTCTTCATTGACAATGTGAATAGCACCAGATAAATATTATTACATGCAAACACAGACACCCAGAGAGCTTTATGGCTTTAAACAAACACAAGAATAATGCTGTTTCTCCAATACTTTGTTGGCAGCAATTGAATACCCATAAAATGATATTTTGAAAATGAATACGTTTATAATTATCCTAGTGTAGATAAGTAGCATGAAATCAAGACCCATTGAGATCAATGATAGAAGTCCGACTGACTTCTGGGGAGTCATCATTTCTGAATTTTGTTGATATTCAGAAAACTTCATGAATAATCAACCCGAAAGAGAAAAACAAATGAACAAACAGTTCTGGATTCAACACAGACATTGCTCCTAGCCATACTTTCTGCTGCTGCTCTCATTACACTTAAATTTTTGGCCCTTAAATTCACGAAGACACACTGACACTTCTTCTTTCCTCCAACTTTTATATTAAGTTGTTGCATATCTTTTATAAGATCTAAAAAGGTTTGAAATGCTGTAAAAAAGGGAAGGTGGAAAAGGACAAAGAGTCATTCAAACATTTATTGCAAATGTGGGTGCTATTTCACTTCCATATGTTGTACTTAACGCCATAGAGCAAATCATTAACTGCCCATTTCCTCCTACAGTCATAGTTCCTGGTCTTGTTTTATTTATAAAGCTGCTAATTACGAGTTTAATAGCTGACAAAGTTCTCTGAGAAATATTTTCAGGGCTGAGAATAATCTTTTGAAATGAAAAACATCAATTCAAAACCTTTTTAATGATAAAACAGGTGGGGCTTAATTTACATTACTTATTTATATTATCTACACTTATGCCATAGTAATTGTGTGGCATGTTTATGTTTTGCTACAGACTTGACGTCCTTACTACTGGTATAGGTAGCAGAAGTGTCGTATGTGAGTGAAGGAAGTTGACTGTTCCCTCATGCCTACTAATTGTGAGATAATTACCTCACAGAGAGTCTTTGCCTCGTACCTCTGGCACAGCAGCAGCCTTTCAAGAATTCAGAAGAGCAATCATCTCAGAAACATGAGAATTGCCTAACAGTACAAAATAGTCAACTGCCATAAACCAAGGAGGATAATTTACTGGTTAATGAGAAAGTGCATGCATAGGGGAAAAGGGGCTTTCTCATGTTTGGTTTTTGTTTTTTTGGTTTTTTTTTTAAGGGTATAGAAGACCAAAGCAACCGGAAAACCAATTTGGAGCATTTACAGAATGGTTTGTAGGGTTTTCCCCCCACTAAAACAGTGGGCTGCCCTTCGCTGGCCACCAGACACCCACCCAAGGGCCCTCTCACCCCCTCACCTCAACAGCACAGGGAAGGAAAATGAGATTAACATGCTCGAGGGTCGAGACAGGGAGATCACTTACTGGGCAGAACAGGCTCAGCTTGGGGAAAATTAATCTAACATACTGTCAATTAAAAATACATTTGGATGGAGGCAAACGAAGACAAAACAGCACCTTCCCCTATGCCACCCCTTTTCCTGAGGCTCAGCTCCATGCCTTCAGTCTAATTCCTTTCCTCCTCACAATTTCTCCCTCACTTCTCGCTGCCACAAGGCACTTTCCCCTTTCTTGAACCCATTTCCCTGAGGCTGTGCCCTGCGTTGGGGCCCTCAGAACCAGCCATGCCAAGCCCAGGCAGTACAACACTAAATAAAATAGTTTAACCAATTATCATTGTTTACAATGATACGGTTTCATTAGTGGGAAGAGCTGGGCACCATACTGGCTTGCCAGGGGTCAGCACATGATGGAAATCTCCCATGCTTCTGCTGTCAAAATCGAAAAAAAGGCACAGTGCTCCCAGATGAAGCAGAGAGGAGCAGCTCTGAAGACACCACATGCATGGCAGGCTGGAAAGCAGGGTGGGGAGCATGTTGTCAAATGCCACGCTCCTTGCCTGCATGTTCCCTAGCACTTGCCGCAAAGGAGCGCTCCACACTCAACAACCACGTGCTCGTAGCAGGCAGAGAACTAACAGCTGGCATTCAAATGGCAGATTTTTGTTTAAAAAAAAAAAAAAAAATCCTGGCAGATCAGAACAGCCCAAGAGTAGACAGAGCCCCAAGGAGGTGTTTGCACCATTCCTGCTAGCTGGATGCTGTAACGCCATGTCCTGCGAAGGGAGAGGGCAGAGCTCCAGCACAATGTCCCGGCCAACGAGACCTCTGACATGCCAAGGGGCTGAGGAAGGCCTGGACCTGCACACGTGCTCGAAGCTGAAGGATGCCAAGAGCTGTGTTGCTTTTCAGAAGCACGTGAACACTTGGTTTCCACCATATTCAGGCAGCAGCAATGCTTGGCAACAGTGATTTGCTCTGTTTCATTGAGAGGAGCTGTATCGGGGTCCTGACAGGGTGCAGGTAAATGATGACTAACATAAAAAAGCTCCAGCACTGTGAAGCACATCATTAAGTGGTAACAAAGGAGACAGTTGTAAAAATGAAACAGCAGTAAACAGCAGAATTACAATTGCACGCTCTCACAGTAAAAAGACTAAAGCTAAAGTCTTAGATTTAGTGTATTTCATCCAAAATAACCGACTGCAGACATGCAGACCATGAACCTAACATGCAGGTTTCTATTTTATCTACATTTTCTTTTATGTGATGCAAACAATATTAACAAGGACACTGAAAAAAATCCCCTCTGCCACTCCCTCTTTCTGAAAGTTAGGAAAAAAAGTAGTCACTTCATTCAACTTTCCAGGCTACCCAAGATCTCACATTAGAGATTACTGCAGCCTGTGGAAAAATGCAGATGAGCTATTAACTCAATGTCTCGAACTCCACTTCCAATCATTTGAGAGATGCTCAGCATTCACAGCTACACAATATTTTTATACTGAGATCTCAACATTGTGATGATTTACAATTAGCCAGCAGTATCACTTTTATCCACAATTTGTGGGGGCTTTCTGACACACTGCTGTCACCATTGTTTTATTGTTGGAAAAATAAGGAGAAACTCAGCTCACCTTATAAAACGTGACTCTATATATAGTACTATATATTTATATATATATATATATATATATATATAGTATATACACTGTTCTTTAGCAACACGAATAATCCCACAGTTCTTGTTTAAATAAGGATTACTTATTATATGAACAGCCCAGAGGAACTCCGTTCCTTGAAAGACAGGCAGGTAACACGTGAATGAAAGGCATGTTTTTCTAGTGCATATTATGGAGGTATATAAAACATGTACCCAAAAGCTAAAAGAGCAGGCTGAAAGGCTGGGTTTGATCTCACACAGACATAAAATGGGCATGTCATTTGAATACATGCCTGTGTGAGCACAACTGTTTAACCAGGATTTTGGCACTGAAAAAAAGCAGAACATCACGATGATTTTGTATTATATACTATATAATATACATAATTTCTCAACGCAGTGATCAAATTCATTCTTTAGTGGCTGCACAGAATCTCTCCAGGCAGTAAAGACTTATCTACAGCTCAAACCACCCTACACTGTTGCTATGTCAACCTGTAGCAGAGAGGTTCTGCACAGCACCCTTCTTCCCCCCCAGTTTTCAGCTCGGTTCCTTCTCTGAAAAATCTTCCACCACCAAGTCTTCTGGGATACAGGGGAGCTGGAAATATGTCTATGGAAGGGTTCCCAGCTCCTTTGCTTTGCTTTAGAAGGACCCAAAAATGGCTCCAGAAAATGTTGCTTCAACGATCTCTACAGCCCCACCTGTCTTCTCCCCATTAGATACTCCTACTTTAGCAAACACCTTGGAGAAGAATTCTGTTTCTCCATATTAACCTTTAGTATCTCCCACAGAAAAAGACTGACGTTATGTAGTAAACTGTTTGACCAAGCTGAGTGTCTTACCTCATGCAAGATACAATGTTAGGAATTGTAAAGAAAATATATGAGTGCTAGTGACCATCTGAGGATAATAATCTCTGTGGGAATTCAATGAGGTGAAAAAGAACCACAATGACAAAAAGCAAGATTTCAAAAAAATGCAATTAAACAAAGAGAGGAGAAATGCACACAATACATCTTATTCTTCCACAGTCAACAGCTGTAATGCTTAAAAATTTCCTTCAACATAATTTATGTCCATTAGAAGTCTAGATGCAGACAGGAATATTCAACATTTCCATAAAACATTTTGAAAATAAATTTTCCTATTATTGCCTATTTACAAAGGTAAAAATGATTAATTTTTCACCGTAGCCCCGAACAGCAGAGCAAAGTAAGATTTACAGTTAATCATTCTGAGCTAATACTCTTTTGATGATGTCTACCTGCAGAGATTAATTATTTCAATACCAGAAGGAAAGAGATATGAATAATTACACCAGAAGAAATGAAAATTGAGCACAAGTTATAATTCTCAGCAGCCCAAACACAAATTTTTTAGTGAAGTTCAAGAAACACACTCATTTTACAAAGGATTCCCATCTCTGCCAACTTAAGGGGGGAAAAAAACTCAAACCTAAAACCAAATCAACTCTAAAATTTTGGTTTATAAGTAGCTAGAAGGTTATGTATGCTTAATAAAGTAATAGTGATTTCAAAGAGTATTCTAGTAACTCCACCATTTCCAAACAGAACTTGTTATTAAATGCTCCTGAGTTTACCAACACCTCTGTGGGGCTCAGGTAAGGCTCATGTGAAAAACTACTACAAAAAAAGTCAGCCTGATAAAACCCCGCCAATGCAGAATTAGAGTTGTATTTAACTGAGATAAAATTTGGTGAGATAATTTGTGTTTAACACAAAACACAGACAACCACAGCTGTGCCTCAGCAGTACAAGATTTTAGTTTCTAGTTACTAGTTTTAGTTACTAGTTTGCCTGTAGGGCGCTGGTTTGTGTAAATCTGAATTTCAAATTGACTACAGAACTTTTGCTTTAATGTACTACAGTAATTTGTATATTTAAGTCTCTAATAACATGTGGTCAAATTTAGATTCAGGCTAATGTAATTTTGTCCGGATTTTTTTTCTAAGTGAGTAATAATGTGACATTTTCATGTAAATAAAAACATAGACAAAGCAAAGGAAACAACCCTGCAGAGTATTTCAACTTTAACTCATTTTTAGTTTTGTGAGGAGATTCATAATACTGTGAATAGCAGCTGGATTTGCTTTTGGCTGAGACACATGCTTTGCCTTGAAAAAGCATTAGAAAGAGAAAAGGGAAACTTGCTCCTAAACGGTAGCACCCCTGTGCAGGGCTTCTGCACTTGTGCTGCTCTAAGCTCTGGGTGACTCCAGAGCCTGCTATGGACCAAGACGTGGTCCCGTCATCGCAAAGATGCCCAAGCAGCAAGGAGGAAGGAGAGGGGAAAAGATTAAAATAGAGGCAAATCCCGAAACCACACACTCTTTCCAGGGCAGTGGCATTTGTGACATGAAGGAGAAGAGCCGATTTCTGTCTGCAGCATGCTGCGCATGGTGGCCGCAGCCCAAGAGTGATAACTGGTTTAGTTCCTTTGGATGTCGGAACAGCACTACCTAGGAGTTGTTTGAATTATGTCCCAAATCTGTTTCATAACCCAATTATAAGAAGTCAATAGTTTAATTGCACCCTCAGTTTCTAGACTATAGCTTACACCCAAAATGCCAGTTAATTTTAAGCAGATGGCTATTTTGTGCCTGCATTAGCCCCCTGCTATGACTTCTGAGGATCAGAGAGAGTGGAGACTATTTATACAAATATACACAAGTGTTCACATAAATATATATATTCACACCTACAGACGTATGTTGTTTCCTTTGTTTGCCTGCCCCCCTCCCCTCAAAAAAGCAGTATGGTGGGGTTTTCCTATTAACTAACTCTGATTAGCTACCTCATTTGTAAATGCTCAGATAACACTGCTTAAAAAACACAGTTATTTTGTTACTGATTTTATTATCAATTGAAATTAAGTTGTTTGATTTTAATATAAATATAGAATTAAGGGATATTTTAGTAAAAATAATTTTACATTTATTGTATTTTGAATCTAGCAACCGACTGCTACTCTAAAATCCCCTGTACAGCCCCGTACCAAGGCTGAAGGGATTGGTCATAATTGTTTAGTAGGAACGGTTAGAACCTGGGTAACAAAACATGAGGTGATTTGTAAACTGATTTATAACACATACATAGGACTAGAAGAATGCAAGTAGTTGTCAAGTTCAGCATTAATGGGAACTGAGGGCAGTAACCGTAACAGCTTGCAGGTACCTGCCAAGAAAACTGTGTCCTTAAGCAAAAGGTAATTCCGGCAGGGGGAGATCGCGACCCCCGACTCACGGACCACCTACTCACATTACACCCCAGAGCCATTTCTAGACATTTCTAACCTTTACTGCGCAGAATTGGAAGTAGGAGGAGAATATGTTAATGATTTCTTAGAAGTTGTGTGCTTATGTATGAAGACTTAATGAATATGTATGAGTAAATTCTATATAAGATGTATAACTCTGGTGCCCGGCACGTGTTGTTGGTGAGAGCGCTCCCCTACACGTCCGGCCGTCAATAAAGAAGTGTCTGCTTATCTGCATCACATTGGTGTCGATAAGTTATTTTTATCCCGCATTTCGGTGACAATTTTAGGGAAACAGATATTGTATCTGATACTTTAAGAAAATAAACTTTAAAACCAATTTTAACCGTAACTTATATGAATACCAGCACTGCCATTCAAAGTTAAGCCACCCAGTCAAACAAACATTACAGGCTCCATCAACATTAACAAGTAGTTGTAGCATGATTGTTCGCATACATGTGAGAAGCCCATATTTTTAATAGAATAATAAGATCATCCTGAAAGAAATATTTCCTCAATAAACATATAATAAAAATTTTTATATCTAGATGCAAAAAGGTTTGGTACAGATTAGTCAATATTTCTTACAGTAAGAATTCTAATATATACATGTTCACAATCGACTGGAAAGGAAAAAAAATTGGTCAAGAGTTATTACAAACACCTCCTTTGGTCTAATATATTGTGCAGCTGCACACTTCATGTTTGTCAACCCTTACACTCTTCCTTGAGTATCCACAAGGGCCACTACCAGAGAAAGTACACTGGGATTAGGGGAGCTTTTGGTCTAATTTAGTGTGGAAATCCTCCTTTTCCAACCAATGAAGTATAACATTTGACATACGTTTTGGTATAAACCAAGACATTACCCTACCAAATCCATCTCATTCTAAGCCTTCTGGAAAATACAGGCTTAATTTTAAACCAGGTCTTTTTATGTGCAAATGGAAAAGACACATGTGAAACTAAGATTTATGTTGGTATTACAATTACTCACAGCTTCTTTTAAAAAGTTAATTGTAATATGGTGTCAAATATAAAACGTATTTGACATAAAATAAATTATATTCCTCCAAAATATAATTTTACCCTTTTGACATTTCTGAAACTTAAAAACTACCTAATAAAGTAAAATCTAGCTACAGTTGTTTGTCTTGTATTACAGGTGCCAGTAATTATATAATAGTTTTGACTACTTGGGAAAATCTTAGCTTTAAACTTTACTCCCTAAAAAAAACATTTTGGGGTAATTGCAAGGCTGAGACACATTTGCCCAGGATTTCCTTATGGTCGAAGTGTACAGAAAAGCATGATGCTTTGGGGAGATATTACACCTACAAAGCACACACGCTGTCAAGCTGGTTAGCACGGGGGTTGTAAATCCAACACTTAGTCTGTATGTGCAGGTGAATTAAATACTACGTGTGGAAAGTCCAGCTAATGTTTTGTGCAGGCACCAGTGACAGTCGTATGGTTATAAAGCCATGGTGTCTGTTCTACATCTCACGGAGGACAGCCAGAGAGAGGCGTGGCACCTGAGAGGAGAAACTGCCAAGTACAACCCTGGAAAGCACCTCAACAAATCCGTCCTCAAATTGACACAGATGAAATTTCCTAGCTAGAAAAAATAGGAGATCTCACATGTATGGTAACTGCAAATAATAAAGTCTACTTGTCCTCTGATTTGCTTTATGCTCCTTATAGAAGAGACATTTCTGTACTTTTAAGTTTACAAGCAAACAAAGCAGAAGACCAGAGGCAATCAAAAAATAACCACAAAGCCCTCATTCCAGTGCATTCCTGTAATTAAAAAAAAAAAAAAAAAAAAAGCAATCAGTCACTAAAACCTTTGAGAAAGTCTCAGATGCTCTGTGAACTTTTTTTGGTTAATTAATGAGAGCATTAACCCACTGGGTACTGCTGAAGGGCACGCTGGTGCCATGTCAGAAGCTATAAGCACAACAGTGATAAAATTAAACAAAGCAGCTAATTAAATCAGGATTGCAACTGGTGGGAAGAGCAACATTGTATTTTGCCCAACAATAATGCAAATAAATGGCTGCACATATTTGGAACATTCCTCAGTCTCTGAATATAAATAATTTTAAATGGCGCATTTTTCACTCAGTCTTATTGTGGAAAATCCTTTCTTCCTTGGTATTACAGCACTAACATACTATCCACCTTCAGTCTTAGTGCAAAAATTCGGTGGGTTTTGGAGGTGATCTGGACCTGCACTGCAGTGTGTACAGGCACTTCTGACTAATGTTTGCCTTGACTTTACTCAAGACCAGAAGCACTTCCACAACAGGTCTGCAAAACCACATAAATTACAATTACCACATAAAGACCAAATCGAAAACAATTTAAGAGCATAAGGAGGACTTTGCCAGTACTCACACAGATGGTATTTTGTGACCTCCAAACTCTGGTGGTAAGAAACATTGGCAGAAGGATTGCCAAAAAATTAACTGAAGGGAAACGATCTCAATTTAGAAGGTGTCACCAGTCAGGAGGACCACTAGATTTAAAAACCTGTATATCCTTACCTCTACTCGACGTCTCTATTCAAAAATAAAGTGTGGGGTTTTGTTTTTTTTCCTCCATATTTTGGGTTAATTAGGCCTAAACTCATCAACCAACTCTCCTACTCCTTTCTGGGGACCTAGAAGGTGTCCTGCCCATCACTATGAGCTTGGTCACTTAGAGCAAGATAGTGATCATAACAATATGCAGACATAATTCAGAAGCTGAATCTCCCAAACACACACAACCATGTAATTTTTAATTTTATTTTTAAAAAGCAAATCAATTCTATTAAAATTAAACAACATGAAAGCAGTCACACACTCACAGAAAAAATCCACCAAACCCCAGCAGGGACACAATGCACGTGACATATGTAACAGCTTTATTTTCTTAAATGCAACTGTAATTCTTTCAACCTTTATGTCCAGAACAGTGACCCATCTTTCCATTCTCCTCTTAGTTTCAGCTTGGACATTTCCACTTCTGCATGTAAGTTCCCACTTCCTCTTCTTATTACTAAAGCCCCAAGATACCGACTTAATGAAAACACATAACTTTTGTACTGGTTATTAGCAGGTTATTCAATCCCCAATAGAATAAAAAAATTAACTGTAAAGTGAAAAAAACCGTTGTACCAGCTCAAGAAAGAAATATTTTTTTCTTCAGATAATATGGAGAAGTCCAATGCACAGAAAGCAAAAGAATTTCATTCACAGACATCATTTGATAAACAGCAATAAATCAAAACTGCACTTTGCCAAGCTTCAATGTTGGTAATAAAACCTTTTGAACTATTTGCTTTACATTTGTTTCTCATAAATACCTTCGTTTTACTTCCAGGTTTGTCGATACAAATGCACAAGGCAGTAAAACATTTTGCAAATTCAGCAGAAACCAGTGTTTCACTCATCGAGGCATAGCTTCAGATTCCAGTGTCTTCTGCAATATTACAAGCACCCGATGAAAAGCATGCTTGTCTTTGTATTCATTAAGAAAAAGGATGAACAGTTGTAAATGTAAAAAACTGAGGCATACTGTCTGTGCTGGTTTTCTAATGTGACACAAATGAAAGGGATTTTAAAACAACTGAATTTCCCAGGTTTTTCAAATGAGAGGTGGAAGAGCTGAAAGCTGGTATTTAGCAATGACACCACCCAAAAGAGAAAGAAATGTTAAGTGGTTCTGACCTCATTTACTGCCACATAGTATCGCTCCTGCTGGAACTGAGGGGAGTTATCGTTCCTGTCTCTCACCACAATCCGCACTTCGTGGTTGATAATGGTGCCAACCTTCTTGTTAACACACTGGACTTGCACCACGATGGACTGAATGGACATTGGCGGCTGTAAGTGAAAATGCATTTGTATAAAACATAGTCAAAATCTGAACTAAACAGGGACATTTTCTACTGATGTTACTATCGCTTATGTTCACTTATAGCCCATCAATCTGCCTGCATTATGTTTAACGCTCTATATTTGAATTTAAAAGTTTCTCTGAGAGCGTCCTGACTGCAGCCCGTGCTGGCAAGATTTTAAGTAGACCAACATGTCTCAAAGCTGTTTTTTGCAGACTGAGCTTTGTCGGCTGTATGTGCTAACACAGAATTAAAAATCCTCAGCACGATTAGCCCTTCACACTTCCCTTGGGAACAGCAGGAAAAAAAAAAAAAAAAAAAAAAAAAAAAAGCACATCTTTTGAACATCTTGTGATTATTGAAAGATACCTAGAAAAATGTCACACATTTTAACCTTTGGTTTATTAACACTGGAATTGAAAGGTCAAGTCAGAAATAAATTCAATATGCTACCACTTACATTTACTGAGTAATTTAGAAACAACTTGGTCACCTTTAAGTGTAGACAATCCAAAGTCCTGTTGTTTTTACTCCAGTGAACATCATAACAGTCAAATAAAAATAACTCCCAAACTTGATGAATGGGTAATGAAATTTAAACTGGAAAGGCTACTACTACTTACTTGAGATAATAAAACAATTCTAAGAACAATAAAGGAAAAGGCACCTTTGGTTGAAATGGAAATTCAGGGAGACTGCTATGGAAATACAGCATTCCAGCATGACTTCTATTCACAATGTTCCCACCACAGCAAGGGCCAATTTACATATTGGAAGCAGCAGTATGGCATGTAAAATATTGACAGCAAGTCCATTTTGATTTTGTATCTAACACTCAGCAGAGAGTGAGAAAGCATGGGAAGGGACAAAATGAAAAAATTCTGTATTTATTAACCTCAAATTCTTCAA
Organism: Athene cunicularia; assembly: GCF_003259725.1. NCBI lineage: Eukaryota > Metazoa > Chordata > Aves > Strigiformes > Strigidae > Athene > Athene cunicularia. Next base: position 9,600,743 of record NW_020799106.1, on the reverse strand, counting down.
GAAAATAAACAACTCAAAAATGTAATTTAAAGATGCCTATGCCATACTATTCTGTACAGTGAATGCAAACAGGTTTTTGTACTGGGATTCAGATGCTTACAGTTATAGCATAATTATATATCTACGCAATTATGCCTTCACTCATTTCTAAATGCTACAATTTCTTTGATTGATTTATTTTTTTTTCCTGTTTTGCTATAATAGATTTTAGAAACACATGGCTTTCTTTATCCTTAAGACTTCAGTACTAATCAGTTTTTTTCAAAAAAAACCCACCTTTTTCAGCAGACTCGGGAAAAGAAAGGGGCTTTGTGGTGTTGTTGAGATCTTATGTGAAATAGCTATTCTTCTCTACACATTCACCCTCAACTTTCCCTGCAATTAAGTACAGCATGAGATTTTAACTAAAAGTCCATTCTCTTTGCTGCAAAAATATGCAGCCAGCTATGTTATGCTTCTACTTTTATCAGTAAAACTTCTAACCCAGGTAGGAACATACCAAATATCACCTGTAATTTAAATTAGGCCTCTAATATTATAATTCTATTTATTTTTCAAGCTGGCGTTCTTTATGAAAGATCCAAGAATTTTTAGGCCATCTTTAATAAACTTCAAACTCTACTGAATTTATCTAGATTTATTAGCAATGCCCAAAAAAATCATAATTATTTGTACCTATAGATATGTTCGATATATGATGTTCTGGATTTGGTCCTTTTCACAAGAACATGGAAAAAACAGTTTGTTGCCTTTGATAAAATATAACAGAATACAGCACCAATGCTACTTTAACATACATACGATGTCTGCTGGGTCAGTGTTCAGTTTTAAAACCAGGTCTTTAAACAAACACTTGTCAATCAAGGCATTTAGAGACAATAAATGTAAACACATAATGGCACAATGTTTATGATACCAGGGACAAACTATCCCAACACCTTTTAGCAGTTCCTTTTACCTTCAGTTCTGATTTATCATTATTCATTCTTCCTAAGTACTTATAGAAAAGTCTGGAATTTTCTTTTTATCTGATTTTGTTTAGAAAAACATACTGTCATTCTTAATAAAATCAATCAATGAAATCTAACAAGATTTTCTTTCAAGAAAAGCAATAAAAAAAAGAACAGGATCAGGCTAAGTGAATCAGCAGGAAGTTGACAAGTGGGGACATCAGAGAGAAAAGTGGAGAGTATCCAAATATATTGAATGCATTTGTATATGCACCATTTGTAAAGCAGAGACTACAATTTTGCTCTGTAATAAAAGACTGAATTTTAAGGTTCAACTTAATAACCCCCCAAATTTTATTGGTACTTTTAAGTTTCACATGGTTTTAACTTGAAAGATAAGAAAAATAGTTTACTTTTTTTGGTAAGAAAAACAAAGAACCACACACACTCTTGAATGATTTTGCATTTTGTGGGTTAGTCTAGATCTGGTTCTGAAGGCTGGAAACAGCCTTTAGATAAGAGCCATATTAGTCAAGTCAGTCTTTCATTTTCTTTGGTTTGTGACTTACATTGAGAACACAGAAGACAGCTACAGTGGGGCTCACACCCAAAATCTCAGTTACCTCAAGTCTTAGATTTTTCTTTTGTGATCCCAGTAAACTTAAATAAACACAAATGAGTAATTTTACCCATCACTACAGTACTAGGGATACTAAGTGTTACATTTTATAGTAAAGAATGAGGAAATGACCCTTTAAATACAAATGTAAACACAGTAATACTACCTATATGTAATTAAGAAAATGTACACCATTTGTTTCCTTGTGACTTGAGTCTATTTCTTGCAAAGAACATCCATGTAAAGTGTTCATATACATTTATAGTAACGTACAGTATTTGCGAGCTTAGTTAGTCTGTCACTAATTAGAAATCAAAGAGTTTGACAAGGTTGTTTTTGTAAAGCACCTAGTTAGAGTCAGGTAAAGAGGCTCAGAGGAATGTACCTATAGAGGGAACAGTGTCAGTAAAAGAGGCGTTGAAAAAGAATCAGTATTGATCTAAGAAGAAGTAGTTTTGTTTCCTAATGCCATATGGATGCGCAGACTTGTGTGGGATGATGAAGAAGTGGCCCTACATTTCTTATGGTTCTTAAGCCTCACCTCTCATTAAGGGCTTTTCTTTTTGCTCTCACTTAAAAAGAAAACTGAGAAGCCCAACATTCCAGCACCTGCCTGGCTCCTCAAAGGCAGCCAGCTGTCTGGCACTTGAGGAAATGGCAACTCTTTGCTGATGCACCAAGAAGTCTTTTGCCACCACGTCCATACTGCCACTCTTTGTGCCGCACGACTTCGCTTCACATATGAAAAAAATTTGTGAATTAAAACTAAAGTAGGAACAGCTGAAATCAATTAGCCCTTTTAAACTAAAAATTGAAATGAAGATAAATTTGCATGTTGTTTCTGGTACTTATGAATATATCTCCAAACACACGGAGAAGACAAATTAATCAACCAAGCTGAAACAAAACAAATTTTCAGACTCTCCAAGGAGAACTCCTGATCTTTAAAGCACTCTTCCCATGTTGATTATGGTCACTTTTGAGTCAATTTTCTTTCCAGATTCTGATGAACTGCAGCAATGTTGAAATGCTGTCAGAAAGTGTCTCTAATTTTAAAGTATTTGCCTTCAATGAAGTTAGCATAAATGAGAACACTCCTGTTTATTGTGTGGTTTTAATCTTTCTTTTTACAAAAATCAAATTTAGCCTGACAAAATTTCTTGAGCCCTATTAGGAATGAGCATACCACATTTTATGTGCCTTAATTTTAAGCTTTATAAGTGAATTGTAATATTCACAATTCCTTTGTTCTCTCTCACATCTCATAAGTCAATGTACATGGCTGGAGTAGTCCTTTAATAAGTGTCATGGGACAAGAGGTGAGCAGCACTTCTTCCAGACAACAGCAGCAAACCAGAGTAAAAATGTTTTTAGTTCAGTAAACAAGTCAGGTTTGGTTTGAGGTATACTTTTGCCAACCCACATATCTATTTGTTTGGTCTTTATTGTTGTGTTCATCTACATATAATTGTACGCACAGTCAAATTTCTGCATGCTCCCAATAAATCCTAATAAAGAATCAAATTAACTCTGCTCACATCCATCTGGGGGCAAAAGATAGACGCAGATAATATATTCTAGCAGGTCTTGTGTTCACAGTCTTCCTATGAGCACACACAGATTTAGAAATTTTAATGTCTGTGGGGAAAAAGAAAAACAAACAGCAAACCTCAAACTTACATCTCTGTCCAGAACTCGGCCGGTGCTGTTTAGGTATAACGTCTGCTTGATAGGATCGAGGATCACCCAGTAATCAACGTTGTCCTTTAAGGAGAGTTCGATGGTGGGGTCCGGCCCTCCTGCTGTCCCTTTGATCAGCATATTGTCAACCAGGATAGTGCCTGCAAAAACAATAAACGCATGAGGGAGAAATTTATATGGGCATCTACATTTTTATGTATTTCCATAACAACTGCAACACTAAAAATACTGTTTTCTAACTAGGGTTTACAGTATTTTATGTTCTGAGTGATGTTTAAAAATTCTGAACCTTATTATCTGTAATGAAAAACTGCCTCTGACACCGATGCCATTTCAGACAATACCAGAAGAAGCATTTGCAATGCTCAATAATTTAAGTTGACGATGAAACCCATCATATACAGCTATCTATTTAATACTATGAGTTTTTTCTCCATTGAGCAATCATCACCCAATCTCATCTCAAACAAATGAAAACACTGAAATAACAAGCAAAACCAGAATACATTTTCTACAGCAAGAGTGACACATCAAGGTGAGGGGAAAAAAAACAAAGTTACATAAAGCTCTCAAGGAGAAAAAAGGTTTTATACGTTGAGTTGCTCTGCAACAGAAAACTAAATTGCAGCATAAAGACATGAAAAATATGTCTACCAAGACAAAGGCTGCACTTAATTAGGACCAGCCATCTATTCAACATATATAACATGCTTTTTTTCCTTTTCTTGTCCCATGCTGTCAGTTAAAAGTCTTGCCTAGCAGCTCTATTAGTCAGCTCACAGTACTCACGATGTACATCATTTCCTGTGTAAAACACCCAACTTACCTCCCAAATGTCAAGCATTACTAACTACCCTAAATGTTGCACTCCATTGCCTCAGATTTGCGTGCCCAGTATTTATAAACACTTCTCTAAGATTTCATTTTTTCTGAAAAATTAACACTACTCAGTTTTCTTCACACTGAAATGTTAAATTATCTTTGTTGAAGCTCATCAACAGTTATGAAGAAAGTCTGTGAATGTCACTAGCGGCAGGACGTCTGAATTAAAAATATCACGTAACCTCCTGTATTAAGGGCCAAATAATTTATTACAAAGTAACACTTCTTTACATCTTCACTATATTACAACAGCAACTCTGTATAAATATATTCAACTGGTGGGGAACAGTTCTGAGTTGGGTTGATGCTTTTTTGGAATGAAACCATAAAACTAATTACTGGTCATAACCACAGCAAACTAGTTTACGGTCCTGTTGAGGAAAACATGACAGTAAGGTTTTCTCAATCATTTATTTTGAAAATACTTTTAATAACATAGTAGAGATGGTGTAAGAAATACTGCCCAACATCCGTAACTTTGCACTGAAGACCAGTTGCAAGTTCGAGGAGCAATGCCCTTTTAGCCTCATGAGAAACACAGTTGCTGCTCATGTATTTTATGGCTATCAGCACAATTTCTTGTGCAATACTGTCTATGCAATTATATTCTGACTGGCTTTTGGGAGACCACCACTAGCTTTAATGTAAAGAGGATTTCACGAGGAAAAACCCTGTGACAGTTCAAAGTGTGTATATCTAGCCATCAGTTTCCCTAAAATCTATAAAATCTACCGGATTCTGTGTATTAACCCCATTATTGTGGCTCAATGATGATGCAAAGAAAGGTCAGCAATTCAAATTTGAGGTCGTCTGAACAAAAGGTGCCCCAAGAAAAGTCTCCCTGAAAAAAAACACTCAAGATAACAAACACCACAATCACTCTAAACAACTTCAGTTGGTTTGATTTTTTCCTAGTCTTCTTGTTCAGGCCTGAAGGCAAAGTCTAAGTTCTGGCTACATCCTCACCAGCACTAATCCCAAGAGAAGGCTTTACACCTCCATTCAATGATCTCTCAAAGGAAATAAAAATCTGCAGTTTCCACATGTAAACAGCACAGTACTGGGCATTTCAGCAAGGGCCACCTGTGCATAGCAAATGCATAAGGTGGTCATTATAGACAATATCAGGTGCACAAATTCTTGCTGTGAAAAGGAAGAGCTTAAGGGATGGAAGAACTGAAGCAATTGAAGTAATGAGATGACACAGAAAAGAGAATAGAAGAGGGTTGTGAAAGTAGCAGAAAAATAGACTACAAGGGATAATTAGAAAATAGGGGAGGGGAAAAGTAGCAACAGCTTCTGTCTTCTTTCCCATGTTGAAGACTAGCAAGTCCACGAGGAGCAAAAGGGCATCACAGCACAAATTACAAGGACACAGAGCTACCACAGCTGTCCACCAGCACAACACTTCCAGATGCTTAAGCAGTCGTGAACCAGCAGCAAGCTGACAATCCCTTAAGGGTGTTCATTTTCTCCTCAGAAAATTGTTTAAATAATAAAAAATAAAGATTGTCCTATAATGAAAACTGGTCCCTGATTTCTACAAACTCAAGATTATGAATATAATCTAACATTAGTAGGTCTAGATTGAAGCGACAGTAGCAAAGGGAAATTACTTTTGGACTTCACAGTCACATTGCCTGTAGAGAAATCCAGCATCGTATGCAGTGCTAAAGGAATTAGGCTGATAATCATAGCAGAGCTCAGACTGCTAACAGAATAGTCTGTGGGGCCACGTCCCTGTGAAGGTGGCGATTACCCTTCCACGAACTGCATACAGGTAGTCAGAGGGAAAAATACATACCCTAGAGGCACGTTTAAATTTCCTCGTGGCACAGTGAGCATTTGGAAGTGGCAAGATACAAGGGCCTTAATACCAGAAGCACTTTCCACATGTTAAGGATTGAAAAACATAATTAAAAAAAAAAAACAAAAAACAAAAAACCAAACCATTTTAGACATATATATTTTATAATTTTGGCTGAAGCCAAAGCCTGGACGGAAGCACATTGAACTGCTACAAAAGAAGTCAACAGTGGTTGTAACAGTGTCCTTACAGTGTCCTTACATACACCAAATAATTTACTCCCTGGCATTTGCAGGCCGCTTTGGTTCCGTATAGGCTACGTACAACATGGTTTGTTTCTCTTCATCTGAGGAGGCTTCAGCCTCCCTTGCCTAGTTTCTAGGAGATTGACTTCTGCCTTGGCCTTCTGCAAGGGTCTGAAGAGCTCAAACAACTTTAACTTTTAATGAACCTGAGAATAATGATTGCAATTAAATAAATTAAAAACTATACTTAATCAATTTAAGATCTTGATGTGATGACGAATTTCAATGTCTAGTAAACCACTGCTACTTAACTGACCTCACTGCTTTCAATTCTGCATCTCATTTAACTTTCCTCTGTTGCACTCTATAACAGCTATCTGCTTGATTTAACAAAGCACTTCTTGGTTTGTTTTGATACAACGATTCTTTTGATCTTAAAAATGGACCATTTTTTCTTCAGATATTCATGAGGCACTTGTACTCTCTTTTCAAGAGACAGTGGTTTGCAAATAAGCCTTTTAATAGCCATCTTTAAAAGTACTGTTCTTCTCATTTACAAAGAATCTGACATTGTGGGTCTTTTTTTTCCCCCTTTAGATATCCATCATCTTGTTCATTATATCCTGCCTCTGTCCTTGGCCTAAGATAGCGGAGAGGTAACCGGTAATCTGAATACACACAGCTCGATGTGACTGCAGCAACAGTTTGTCCATTCGCTCTCCATACATGTGAGCACAAAAGCAAACACATCCCTTGATATTTACAATACACTAATACAATAAAGTTTAGACAATTCAGGTTTGGTTGGGGTTTTTTTTTTACACAAACAGAAGCTCAAACAATGCTCTAACTGAAGTGAAATCTTTTACCTTGTTATAGAAGTTACATTCCTTCTTCTGTAGTTATATTGGAAGTTCAGTTTTACAGTAGGGGGGGGGGGG
>NW_020799106.1:9580721-9593548 GCF_003259725.1 Athene cunicularia | reverse complement strand
GGATGAGGGGTGGGTCAAAGTCTGCTGAGGGCACCTAAACAGGATGCTGAGACTCACAGTGAAGAGAGAGGTTGTCTAGTGTAGATACATGTTCCTTGTACCCAAGTTTGGGGAGGTCACACTCAAAAACCCAAATGTTCAGTAGTATTTCAGCGCTGTTCCCTGCATCTGTTCTGTGTGCACAAGTCATTGAAAAGGACACCAGGGATTATAATTAGTGATATTTTTCATGGTTAATTAAAAATAAAGACTGATGTGAAAGTCAGATTGCACATCAACAAAAGTAGATTGGCTACTTTTCGACCTTCACTGAAGCCGTATTGATGACTGAGATGTCCTGGGGAAAGACCATACAGATTTTCAAGGGATTAGTACAGAATAAGCCTCAAGGAATCAAAGTCAAGCAAGTTGTCAGCTAAAAACAACAAAAAGCCAGAAACCAGCAGACTGTACAAGAGATGAAACATCTATTATTTTCAGGTGTAACATCATTTTTCTGAAAGTAATGACATTTAGTCAGAAATGTTACCTGAACTGGGAATTATTCAACAAGTAGCTACAAAGCAAGACAACAAAAATAAAAATTATAGAGCACTGTAAATATTATATCTATAGTTCTACACAAGGCTATTCCTTTGAGAGGAATTCAGAAACTGAAAATCTTCATTAGTCTGAAACAACAGGGGAGGGTTTGTTTTTACAGATCAGTCTGTTGCAGAAATCGATCTTTCTAAGGGAAGGGCATTACAAGGGACTTGGGTGCAAAAGCCATGAAATACAGAATTTGCAGTTTATGCTCTACTAAAGACAGCAGACACACAGGGCTCAGTGAGGACTCACTTATTAAATGATTTAGACACAACTTGGGATTATTTTAGTTGAATGTCTTGGTGGAGCCCTTTTTTAAAGAGTGAGTGAATTATGACTGGTCTGGGAATAACCTTTATGCTGGCACATGAATCAGAAAACAGGACTCTAACAGACAGTAGCCACTGCAGTTTTAGGAATTAAAAGGCATTCATGGTTTTTTTTTTTTTTTTTTTTTTTTTTTTTTGCAGTCACTGGGCTGACGGCACGGGGAGCACGTCCCACCTCCCCAGTGACACTACTAAAGGGGTGCACCAGGCAAAGGCTCAGCTTCGTGCCTGACAGTGGGACTAAGGACTTGACCCATCGGGGTGGTCAGTCCCAGCGGCACTGAGGAGAGGCACCTCACTGCACCCATTAAGCAAGCTGTATTTCTGCAAACATGCGAAACACAAACTGGACAGACCTTGCCCTCAACAGGGCTCTTGTACACTATAACAGGGTGTAGCCTTCTGCACTCTCAGTACTAGAAGGGCTGTGTTCAGCTTCAGCTGCATTTTCAGCGCAGAAAATTGTGAGAAATCCCAGAAGCACATGAGCACTCACCAGCTACAGGGCTGAAGCCAAAGCCTGAAGGGAAGCATGCCTAAAGCCAAGGCAAAACTACAGCCCTGAAGTTTTTTATCATCCAAATGTACTTATCCTTCCTTCAATAATAGTCTAAAACTTTTTATTTTTACTTTCAAAGTTGATTAAAAGATAAAACCACCTGCAACAGCATGATTAATCTCTGATATTGTAAAATTACATGAGCAGCTACCTCACCAGTATGATGTGCAAAAAGGCTAAATATAATTTTTAAAATCATATTCTGCTCTTCGCACAACAAAGTCTAAATAACGTGTCAGGGTATTTACAATGAACATACACAGTATTTCCTAACCCTGGAACAACAGTTGTGAATTTTTCAGCTGGTGGTATTTAGTCTGGGAGCATTATGCATGGTACCCACCTGGAAGAAGTAACTTAAGGAAAGAATCAGGTATCCTACGCTCTGCACTCAGAGTCATGGTACATTAAATGAGCAATGCGACATATTCACTTGTTGAAAAGATGAGTGAGAAGAAAAATTGGTACTTAAAAGGCATATATATCCATACACACACTCTCTAACTCTTTGAGCTGCAGAAAGGAAAAGTACCAATAGTTGTCAATAGATGGAAGGAAACTCATCACTTTTGCACTCTAAAGCAGTAGGGGTTTTCCCACCTAGTGTATTAAAAAATGAAAACCAACCAAGCAAGGATAGCTAAAATAATGAGTCTAAAGAAATGAGAAACTTCTGCTTTATAAAGAGCCATTGAAGTTAGCATCACTGGACAGCAGCAAGCTGGTGAGCTCAGACTCAGCGATGGTGCCTGAGTGGGCTGACATCCAGGGGGGCATCTTCACTGGAGCCTCGGAACCCCATGTCAGCCAGACCAAGTGGTTGTAAACCTTCCACCAAAGGGTGAACAGCATTCCCACTGGGGCCTCTGCACTTGCATCTTCTGTTGCTCAAGTTGAAGAGGGAGGCAGGCAGATGGAGGTCAGAGATTCGGGAAGGTCTCCATGTGCCAGTCCCACCTCTGGCTGCTCAGGACCATAACAACGTGCTGCAGAACCAAAGTTCCACCTGCACGCACCCAATAGCTTCTCCTCTACTCAGTGACTTCTGAGCAATGTTTACACAGCATCCAATAAAATGGGTTTCTTTCAGACAGAGCAAATGTGAATTAAAAACCACACCTCTGCCTGCCATTGATTGTAAAGCAATTTGAAAACGGGGATTATTTTCTTATACAAAGGCATTAGATAGATCAGTTGAAATGGTAGTCACTTTTTTTTTATATTCTACAGAGTTTTCACAGTTAAACCTGGATCACAAACTTATTTTTCTACATTTGAAGGTGTATGTCTGTAGAATAGCATGGATTAACTAGCAATAAATTAGAAGTCAATGGAAAATGAAAACCTTATTACAGAAGTAAATTCTCAACATTATCATGAACTTAGACCCACACTACAGATTCATACACAAAAATAGAGTAATTCTACAAAGCCACCTCCTGGATTACATATTTTCTGTTCTCCATCCTCACATTATCAATAGAGATCTCTAAGAAGTTTCCAAGGTTGCTTCAAGATTGTTTTCCTGCTGTCCTGGCCCGTCTTCTCCCATCCTGCTCCACATGCAGCCACAGCCTCCAAGCAATTACAGAGCATAGCTAAAACCGGCACATTATTTTGCCCAGATGAGGAGTTTGAGAAGTTCAGGTTTCAGGCTTTTATTTATCCTAGTCCCCCCACATGGACCTTCTAAGCCACCTTGAGCCACCGTAAGAATTTGTGTAGTATGGTGAAAAGGTCTGTTCTTAAGGCATTGTACAGTTTGTGTCCACTACAAGTGAAGATGACCCATTTTCTTATTTGTGTGATTCCCAGCCATCATGAAGACAGACCCAGCGCTAACGACTCCTGTCCCAGGCTGAAACAGCACAGCAAGATACTGGAAGACATTTTAGAGGCAGGTCCCGCCTGGGGAAAGGCAGCTGCACTGGGATCACCATCAGTTCAGAGCATACGTATGCCTGTCCTGCAGGACAGTAAGAATCACAGTCCTTCCTCCCTGCCATCCCTCCAGATTCACAATGGGACCAGAGTCCCATAAAGCCATATGAGAAGCACCTCAGTGCTTCACACATAGAATCGCTCTGTGACTTTGAGAAATCTGACCCACAACATTTACACTCTACATCAAAACATAACAAATGAGGTTGAAAAGAAACCAGAAGAAGAATGAATGATGGTCAAATGCTAACTACTAAATTCACTAAATATTCAGTACTTGCCTTCCTAGGTGTATAAACCAAGATTATTTTTTTTTTATAATTCCTCCTGCCCCCCTTTTAAAAGGATGAACAGATAAAGAGTAACTGTGGAAAGACAGAGATGGATGCCCAGGAGAAAGCAGAGGGCAAAGAGGAAGCGGTGAAGCAGAGAGTTTGGGTCACAGAGCAGCACTGAGAGAAGCAGATTTAAAAAAGTCAGAGGACAGAGCAGGGATACAGGGAAAAAGCATTCAGGCTTCAGAGACTATACTATCCTAGCGCAAATACCGCTAAGGACTGGGGAGGCCAGGGGGTCTAGCTAGGGAAAGAGTTTACAAGTTTCAAGCTCACTCAAAGTCCCAAATCATTTGTTATTGTGCACAAAGTCCCATCCTGTAAGATTATGACAGCAAAGCATCATCTCAGACAAAAACAAGCACCCCATCCTTTCTCACCCCATCCTTAACTTCAGAGTTGAGAGAAAAAACTGAAAACACTGAATTTAAAGGTTTAAAACCAGCCTAGAACCACGAAAACATGAAAACAGATTTTCAGAAATTCCTCTCAAATTTTTTTTTTTTTTTTTGGATGTTCAGGGGTCCTCTTGTTCCTCCTTTAATGTTTCACTGGCGGAAGGTCACCACCAGGCCCCATGGTGAGGCCACTGACGTTGCTCTTGTATCTTCTTTCTGTAAGTTTTTCTGAGAGAAAACTTCTTAGTGCTTCGTAATGCAAACACAGTAAGCAAAGCATGCCAGTGTCCACAGACTGACTCAAGTTTGTTGATTTTTAAAATACCGTTATTTTATTTCTCCATGGCACAACAGAACCCAGTACTTCTACCAAAAAATTAACTATATTTGTTAGATCTCTACAGACTACATTTCTCCACCATACCGTGACAGACTACACAGAGCAAAATCCAGAGTCCTACCCCAATGATTATAGCAACAGTCTAAGGTAAATTGAAAAGAGATGTAGCTCCCTCCCCAGAGTACCGGAGCCACGGCTACACTGGCTGCTTCTGTCCCTCTCCTCCAGGGGACATTTCTGAGGCCTTAAACCAAAAATGGAGCCAGCAGAAGGCCCCTTTACATGAGACTTTCCTAATATTTAATTTCTCTTTCTGTACCCAGCTCGAGAGGCACGTTGCTGTGCCTGCCCCCCCACACCACTGACAGCGGCACACCTCCATCCTAAACGTCTTCATGGGATTGGACAGACCATGGTCTGCAAAGTCCTTTACTAGATGTCTGACAAAACTCTGCATTGCAAGTGGCAAAGCAAATCAAGTGTGCAGAAGACAGCTGGGAAATTAATGTCTTTCCCCTACAGGGGATCTTTTTTTTCCAATTTCAGTCTTTAAAAACTTCTCATTCTGGGAAAATTTTCTATTTTCCTTAGCATTTGAGACTCTTCTGAACTCATTCTAACTCTTAATGGTACAGAGGGCAAATGCAAACACTCTCTTCAAAAGAGTATCTAAAGGTTTACACTGAATTTCTACTAAAATTTCAACCTCTATAAAATGTAACTTAGAAAGAACTTTTTTTAAGATGTAAAAAATTCAGTCATGCTTCCTCAGATATTTTTTTTTTTTTTTTAAATGTACAATTGCATATGCAAATACCTGTATAAGCTGAGACCAAAGGCCCATCTGTTCTGATATCCTGGTTGCAGCAGAGGCCAACAGGCAGTGTTCAGGACAGATCTGTACCTCTAAGTGACTTACACGTCCCTCTCCCATGTGCTCCTTGGTTCCAGATCTCCCTTGTCCCCTAGGTAACTGGCTTTACATGTAAAAAAGACATTTACAGACCCCACAGGCTTTTCTTCAAAAGCTTACAACTGCATATATCGAGAAGGCGTCAATTCTATTTTGCTCAAGGGACTAAATAAATATGTAACCGTGCATACATTCAGAGCATATCATCCTGCTAACAGAAGGAAAACTAATAATCTGACCTCTCTCCGAGTCAGCAGACATGAATGTGCAGAGCAGCAAAGGTTGTCCAAACAACTGGAGGGGAGGCCAGGGTGGCTGTCTGTCGTGCAGCCAGGAGGACACCCCTAGTCCAGGGGCTTTTAGCAGCCTCCCTGGCCCCCAGACCACCTGCTCATCTGCCAAGTAGGCTGCTGAGTCTCTGGCAACCCCACAAAGATAAAATGTCTACTGAAATAGAAGTTTGAAAGACATTGAACTGTAGGATTATTTTTTATTTTAGCAAATGGGATCAGAAACTAATTGTTAAGGTTGACATAAGATTCTCCATTATATATACAAAAAGCTGCTATTTCCTGAAAACATATTCCCAGATTGATGCTCTCTGATATCTGACAACAAGTGCAGACACAAAGAAAATTACCATTAACAAAAACGTTACCTTATAAATTACCCACACATGCAACGGAAAGGCTATCAAGACACAAAATACACAGGCTAAAATTTCTGGGAACATTTCAAAAAGAAAACATTCCTCCTCTTACCAGACAGCGCAGATATAGTAAAAAAGCACATACTACAGTCAGCGGTGAGATAAAAAGTCTTCAGACTATTCCAGCAAACACTTTGTTTCTTGTCTCATTTCCCAGAAGACCTTGGCAACAGCAGTTCTTGAAGGTGATTTTGATTTTAAGACACAGCACACAACAAGAAGGATACGCATAAATAGGCAGAATGCAACGACTTTGAGTTAGGCTTTTCAGGGATGAAGCTATCTGGAATTAGAAAAACTTCCTCTAGTTACACATCCTTTGATAAAGGAAACGCATTAGCACCCTTAAATTTCCCAGAAGTTTTATTCTATTTAGACAAACTCTTCTGTGAGAAATAAAAACCAGCATAGGGATTATCTCTGCATTTTGTCGGGGTCAGATGATAAGGGAAAACGCTTTTGAAATTACTAAACTCGGTGTAAAGTGGCACAACAATGATGTACAGCAGAAACAAGAGCGAACACAGTGTCCTTGCCTAAAAGCAACACAAATGAATTCACGAATTAGTCAGAGATTAGAAAGACAAGTCAGGGAGTGAAAACAAAGGGCTGATAGTTGGTAGCCCTGGATTTAGGAACTGCAATAACAACCAGGCATATAAACCCAGGAAAGATCATGAGGCTTCTAAGAAGAGGAGACCTTCAGCGCTGGATGTCTTAGGAAGACATCTGACAAACATTCATCAGAAACAAAGACCAAATCCCACAAAGCCAGAAGAATGGACTGGCAGTTTTTATTCTATGACCCTGTTATATTGAGAGACAGAAGAAACATCAGCAAGTTTTACTTCCATTCACATATTGGACCTCTTCCTGAATTTGGTCCGAGTTTGAAAGCCACAACTGGAAAGTTATTCTTTGCCTTACTAAACACTCAGAGATGAGGGAGAACCAGCCCAGGGCAATCCTGGAGCACAGGGGGTATGTCAAAAGGAAACTTTATACAATTCCATGTTCTGGAACAGCAACGTTCTGCCATGATTTGCAATGTAGAAATTACCCCAAAGTAATGGACATTTCTTGCCACAATACCTAATTCTACAAACGAGATTTTGGACCAAAATTTGTAACTTCTGAGAGTAAGATTATTACATATGTTGAAAACTCCTGGTTTTATTTCAGTCCTTTGGGGAAAAAGCTATATTAACAGAGTTTGTGTATATTCCCAGCCAGAACTGAGCCCCTGGGAACAAAAATGCTCTGATTATGTGCATCAATTATTAAGTTTGGTACCTGCAAATGATTTCCATTTAAAAGGAAACAGGCCTCCAGGGATATCCAGGAGGGATCCCAAGCCTTCCCATTTAAATATATTACCACAAAACTAATCTCATTTCTCTTTCAGACCTGTTTTATTTTATTGAGACCATATTAATAAACATTAATAAATGTTGCATTTACTCTTCACCTGCCAAGCAGGTACCAAGCCAGGCGAAAGCAAAAACAATTTTAGCTGTGTGACTGCAGAGACATCAGTGGAAGGCCAGGACACACATACTAGCTATTTCCTAGCACAACACAGTTTTAATTTACTATGTCTGTGCGATATGGTCAAGCTCCTCATAATTAAAGACACACCCACACATCCCAAACACAGCAAAGTTACCATGTGCGTGCTACCAAGTCCCAATCTTATTCCTGGGAAGTCCCAGCATCTAGCAGTCCAGCCACAGGTTCTACCTGCAAAACATTTCTAGGAGAAAATGTGCTTCGTGCAGCAAACAGGATCAGTGGCACCCACGGTCAACAGAAAGACACGGTATTTTCTCATGACCTTTGCACAGGAGTGCAAAGATCACCCGCAAAACACTGCTCTGTGGTACCTTCCTTCTCCAGACCTGTGAAGAGACATCCTCACCTGCAAGCACATCGCAGTTTCCTTCCATCACCCATTTTCTTGTTCATCAAACTCAAATCTATGACACTGCGTTCAACCCAAAAGTCCAAACACGTTCCTCTAAATTTATTTTCATGTTCTTTAACTTTGGGCTTTTTCTTTCCAAATCCTTCCTCAGGTTAACAGGTTCTGCCTCTTTCTTTGAACACATTCAAAGTACATCTGCAACCATTCACATACTGAGTGCAAAAGTGCCAGATTTTAAAACCAGCAATACTTTACACTGACACGTCCTTAAATGAGACAAAAATTTGCATGTATAGGTTGAAAGAAATGCAACTTCAAAAACTGAGAGTGTTCCTGGATTAAATTACTGCCAACTGCCGTGACCTTTTTTTAAGGCAACTACAGACCATGAGTGATAAAGTTTATATTTGCAGCCCGTCTGCTTCTTTTCAAGATCCCCAACTGATAATTTTCTGATAACACTATTTTTAAGTTCCTGCAAATATTCTCTATCTGTCAGGTATAACAAATGTTGCTGCAATACAAACAGGTTTTCACCAGGGATCTACCTCAATTTTTTACTTTCTTGGTTGCTGAGGACACAAGACCAGGTTCTTCATACCTACATGCACCAAGAACACAGAGGAGCCTGAGCTGTCATCTGTGGTGTCACCTTGGACCAGGTCAAATGCCAAACTTAACCCAAAATCCCCCCAGGACCATGGGGACCTCCAGGGTGAGCCCATGGCTTCTGAGCTCCAGGGCAGAGCGATCAGCAAGAAGGGCTGCAGCCAGGGCTCTTCAGGCCTTTAGGTCCCTCCTGTCAAATAGGAGAACCTCCAAGTCCCAAAAACTGAACATAGGAAGAAACAGCCTAGTTGGAACAATCAGGATTTCCTGGCTCTTTCCCTACAGATAAGCCTCAGGATCTTGGAAGACTCATGTGAAGCAAAGGTCCTCTGAATCCTCCTCCTTGGTACCAATACTTGCTACCTGGGCATCAGCATCTTTATGCACAAGATGAATGCGAATTGGAGAGACTGGTTGTTCTCTTTCATTTGTATTTTTCTGAGAAGATACCATATTTCTAATTCCATTCTACAGAAAATTGGAAAATATCTAACTTTCATTCTGATTCTAGAAAAATTGTGTATTTGGAAAAACAGATTTTTGTCACTCAGGAAATGCCAAGCTATGGCTAGGTTTGCCTCTCAAAACAAAAACCTGTATTTCAAAATTAACTTAAAATAAGTCTCTGGGATTGTGCAAATAGGGTGGGACTCGAGCTCTCAATTCAGGTGAGAAAATATCGATAATAAGGATGGGCATCGGGGGGTGTCTCTGACCAAGGAAATTCTAACACAAACTGTTTTATTAAAATGAGTGTTTCAGCATGAAGCCCCCAGAGATGGAGTGCAGGGCGGCTATCCATTCCTCACATTTCCTTGGGAAGACCACATATTCAGATAGTGTGGTTTTGAGTTCTTGGGCACATTTCAGAGTGTGTCAGATCACAAATATATACTAAAAAGTGGTTTTGTAAATCTTGTTTGCTTTCCAATTCCTTTAGCCATTACTCAAGCAAATCAACATTTGGGGTTTATTGGTTCTCTGCTCAGAAAAGTCTAATTTACACTTTAAACACTCAAGGATTTATAAATAATGAAACAGATTGAGGATTCGTTCAGGAACACTGTAATCAGGCCATGGCCGTTGAAGGTGTGAATTAAATGACTTGAATGTTTTTACCTTAATTTGGAGCCATCCTAGGGCCTGTTTGCATATCGCTCTGAGAGGAGCAGCAGGAGCCTGTAACACTCTGCTCTAAAGCTGAATTATTAAAATTTTAAAAGGCCTACCTAAACAGTGCTTATGGCTATCTGCATAATTTTTTTAGTATTTTCAAGGCATCTACTGTGCACTGTAACAACCTCATGTATCTGTTTTCTCCTTATAAAGAAAGCAAAAAAGGAAAACTTACTGATGTTTATCCATTCTCCCTATCTGCTTGTGCTACTTTCTGCAGGGAAGTATCCTGGGGGAAAAAAAAAAAAAAAAAAAAAAAAAAGAGCATTGCCATCAAACTTGGGTTGTCTTGGTGCATTCCATTCACTAACAAAGGCAGAGTGATTAAATCCATGTTTTCCAAAACTTTGCCCCAAAGTGACTGCTTAGGTGGGTTTGGCTCTAGTCTCCCAGCTGCAGGTGTTGGAAAGCCACAGATATTGTGAAAGGGGGGTAAAAGGCAAATGTGTGGGAAATGCAGGGAAAAGCTATGATCAGACATCATCCAGGCAGAAAAAATTACCACAGATCTCAATTTGTATCTTTAATGAGATTTGAATACAAGTCTTGTGAAACAATAATTCAGTCTTACTGTACCTTGATACAATATCTGTCCTATTTTCAGAGGCAAAAAGAATCCCTGAGTTGCGGAGTCAACACTGCAGATCAAGGGCACACTTGACTTTCTAACAGACAGAGGAAAATCCACAATTTCTTGGAAAGCTTGTCTATTTAGAAAAGTGGGAGATGAAACTTTTCAGAGAATGAAGGAATTTCTTGTGATGCCTCAAGCAGTGGCAAATGAAGGAGAAACTACCCCAAATGACAAACAGCAGGAGAGCCTGATAGCAGGACAGAGGAAAAGGAGCTTCTGCCTTTGAAATTCATTCTTTAGTGATCTATAATAAACTATTTCTGGAGGAATGGTGCACTTTTTTGTTTTTTTAAATCACCTAAACTTTCTATACATTATTGCCTAGCAATATGTATTATTTTTTTCTATACATTTTTCCCTTCTATGAGGTCAGGGAAAGAGTTTTCTTCCATGGGGAGAGAGAAATGGTTTCTTTTCCTGTGAATTGCTTTATTACAGAAATAAAAAGCACACAAAAAGGACTTTGTTATTCACAGAAATCTACAAGTCCACTTGCAACCTACAATTGTGCATAAACTTCTGTGATTTGGGTTGATGTAAGGAATCAGAATTCAAAAAAAAAAATGACAAGAGGGTGGTTGAGAAAGAGTCACACCACTGGTTTTGGAGTAGGATACAGAATCAGGCAATTTCAACAGCAAGAAAAAAGACTGATGGATTATAATGGACAGACTGATACAGTTATCAGTCTAACATCCTTCCCTGCTATTTTCTTCTCATTACACCAAAACACACAAAATCGAGCTCATTTATTGTCACTGGTACCCATTCATGACTGTACTGGCAGACATACTAATAGAAAACTAAGTAAACCAGAAATACTTGGAACTACATTCCACCTACAAACATTGTTTTTTCCTCTTTAGGACATTCAAAATCAAGTTCTAACTAGTTCTGTTGTCTTTGCAACCAAACACTGGCTTCTTTAAGTCCTTAATGCCACTAAAATGTTACATTCAAAAACCAGTTTTAAGCAGCAGTATTGCAGTTATCAGGGGAAAAAGCCAAACCTGTTAAAGCCCCACTATTCTCCAGAGACAGTCAATTATTTCTGACCGCCCTGAGCTGGGTGTCAGAGGGGCAGCAAGGACATGTCCAGTTTACAAGCGTAACTTGACAATCAGGTTTTCAACCTTTTCGTCACTTACCTTGTAAATTATGATTTTTTTTTTTTCCTTCAGATACACCTGCTCCTTTTCCAAAGGGAAATCACACTCACTGAAGGACTGTCTGAGTGGGTCTTAGCATAAAGAAAAAGTCACTGAGTGAACAAACACTGGGAGGAGGCTGCTAGAGAGCTCATGGCATTTGGTTTTGCTTGTAATCTGAAAGCTCTTTTTAAAAAGAAAAGCTGAGTTAGAATATTAGACTTGTGATTAACTAAGTTTTTGCTGTTCTGCTGTATGCCCTACAGAAATGAAAACTTCAGGCATTTGCTTTATCAAGCAGTTGCAGCAAATCCTAAAGGAAAAAAGCATGTAATGAAGTCAAAAATTCACTGAAATGATAAAACATATTAATGATTATATACATGCATGACTGGTACCACCTGACTTGAGGATCAGTCAAGCTTCTTGCTATAATACTGCTAAGAACCCTGCAATGTTTAAACATCTGAGATTACTTCATAAAACAAGGGTGTTGTCTTAAGACAGTAATTTTTAACAATGAAACCAGCTGAAAATAAACCTCTTGCACCTTTTAATAGTTCTAGATTATCTTCCTCAGAGCACGGATTTGAAATGAAGTGTTGAATCCCATCAGGGATGTGCCTTTTGCCACCCTGTGAAAATTTGCCCACGTGCAAGCGGCTGAATAAAACACAATTCACACACATTCTGAACAGGACTTGGGAATTTAACAACTACAGTGTTAGAAAATGGCATAATCCCTAAGCGTGCTGATACCTCGTCTCACTCCCCAAGGCTGGCTCACACACCAGCCCCCAACTCGGCAGCACGTCATCCATCTCCTCATATTGTCTGCTCAGGGTCACACCTGGGCATCTCCAGGGTCAAAAGTGACCACGAGAACAGAGCTTCTCTAGGAACAAAAACCAGACAGAACTGAGACACGGCCACACAGATCAAGCCTGGGAGAAAAGCAAGAAGAAAAGCCGGAACCTGTTGGTGTACAAAATTCTTCTATTAATGGCTAGTGGCATCCCGTGTCTCATCATTCCTCTGCTGCCAGGACACTCCTGTGAAACTTACCCACAAAATATTCACCTCGTCCCTCTGCTGCCACCAGCCGCCACCGAGGTGGCATCAGTCACAGGCTTGCTGGCTCCTGCCCAGCAGATCTACACGTTCTACCTGGATGCCAAGCAACCACGCAGTGCAAACGCTGTCTGGTATCTTTTCCAGCACAAA
>NW_020799106.1:9547458-9580671 GCF_003259725.1 Athene cunicularia | reverse complement strand
GGAGAGTAAACACAACTTTCTCAATGACAAACCTTTTAGAAGAAACCAACACACCTCAAGAGCCACACTACTATGTAAAAGTCCATTTAAAATTACGTATTTAAAAATTCTTTGAAAAGAAGCAACAGGAACATAAAACTACCAGAAAAGGTATTTTAACAGTTCCAGAAAAAAGAGAAAGTTTCAACAACCAGAAACATTTCCCACTGCTTCTGCAAACAAAATTTACAAACCAGAGGGGTTATTTCTCATTAACACAGAAGAGGCCATGCCATGGCAGCTGAGGAAGGAAAAGTTCCCTCAAGGAGAAGCCAAGAAAGGAGTTTAACCAAGCACATGATTACAAGTAATCAATTCAATGCAGTTAAAAAACAAAATATCTGCCTGGAGTAAGGTGCATTACCTCATGCATTGGAAAGCACTGGCTCCTGCCTTGCGGCTGAGGGACAATAATCACCAGATGGGGAGGGCAAACTTCTCAAAATAAACTATCTTAACAGCCTGAGTGCATACCTTAATCCTGCGTGGGCCAGTGTGACATGGAGGTTTGGGTACTACTGTAAATTTTGAAAACTGTACCTCAGGGCAGGCGGAGAGGAGTAAAATCCCTCTGTACATCCTAAACCCTCCAAGTATCCCTTTTCTTCAATAAATTCACATGGATTGCATAATCTATGTGCATGCTGTAATTAAACCTGTAGTAAGTGCCACATGTGCCCACACAGATATAGGCTATTTTCTAGAGCAAAACCCTTACAGAAACCAACGATGTTACTGCAACCAACTAATTCCTCTGATGTTACTCTTTTTACGCACCTCTGAGACTGCCTTTTAAACAGTCTTATGGTTACTGCAATTACCTTAAGTGAGAGAAGTAAGCAGCTCTCTAGCCTCCCCGCTTTGTCCTGCTAAGTCATCACCTCACAGCTAACTGACTGTCTCTTCCAGAGCCTGCCACCACTTTGCTAGCTCTAAACTACAGCTCTCTGGGGGCTCATAAACACAAGAAATCCTTTATTAAAAACATCAGCAATATATTAACAATCAGTAGCAAAATGGTCATCTTACAGCAAAGTTTAAGAGAACTTCTAGTTGCATGGACTCTGAAAATTAATTGGTTTTGAATACTAAATATGCAAGTAAAGCAGTTGATAGCCTTTGGGAAGCTGTGCATGGCTGCCAACACCCTATTCCCCATCTTCAGCAAGTTGACTGAAAAGGCACATAACGATAAAGTTGCTCGCAAACAAGTTTGCTGGGGAGAGAAATGTGACTGGGAAACCACAACCTCTAACTGTGAGAAACCTACAGCATAATTATTGCCCACCACAAACCCACTGTGCTTGCAAAAACAGGTGTATGAGTACAACAGGGAAAAGACAGCTTCACACACCTGCCTGCTGTAACAAGACAATCCCGTTCCACTCACCCACCCTGGCATCCCTGTACAGGTGCTGTGCAAATGTACCAAACCAAAGCATAGGAAGAAAAAGCCCAGAAGGCAAATGGAGTCAGCAGGAAAACTCAAGTTGGTGGGTTTAGATGATCTACTTCGACCTGTACACAAGTGGTTTAAACACCTTCTGTCTCACCCCCAGCTGCTTCTGCTTCACTCGAGTCATATGGGAGTAATTTAGAAGAACAAAGAATGTCAAAAAACCCCCCAAACCTCTTTAAGATGAAGCCTTTTCATTATGCCTTGAGAGGCACAACCAAGAAATACCTGTAACTGAATACCAAAAGATCCCTGCTTCTGGGGGGAACATACAAGGATACACCAATCAAAGGCCCTATTGTAATGTAAACATAAAAAATCAGTCTAACTTTTCATTTTCAAATAAAAAGTTTTCAGAATGATCACGTGCCCGGCATCAGAGAGCATATTTTAATCATTAATTCTACAGTGCAAAGTATCAGATTCTACTCCTAAAATGAAGGGAAAGGAGGAAGTATTGAATAGCTTGTCTGGTTTGTTTGGTCAGTACAGGGAAAAAAAAAAAAAAGTTGAAATCTGTAAGTAAAAGATAAATACAAATACACTTTTAAAACACTGGCAATGATGGCTTTAGCCTGCACAGGTAAGGGCTAACAGTATGTGTTACTACCACTGAATGAATGGCTAGCTTCTCTTTAAATTTTGGAAAGTGTTTGACTAGAGTGACAATAAAGAGCCTCATACAACTTAATTGCATTACTAGAAAACAATTATATTGGCATCCCACATCTAGCAAACGTGGCAAAGAACATCCCTTTCAAAGGGCAGTTTTAAGCATGACAATGAAAATTGAATTTCTATACAAAAATATAATCATGTGTCTATTTTATAGGATAAATAAACACTTTAAAAGAGTGATTCTATATTGGCTTGACTGGAAGTCTCACAGGAGAAGGCTGTCACATATCAGGACTTCACATTGTCACATATCAGGACTTCACATTGTCACATACCAGGACTTCACACTGAGATGGTATCTCGATCTTAACATCTTTTGGGGCACACAGAATGAAAAACACCAACAAATGCTCAGTTGCCAAAAGGTGAGGTGGGAGGAAACCAGCCTGATGCTTTGATGCCCTCTCATCCCAACAGAAGTATTCAGTGCAGAAATCCTAGCACTCCACTCTTTTCCTTCTATTGCAAGAATTCCTGTATTTTACTAGTCCAGAATAAGGAGTATGTCTACAGATTATAACTCTTGTATCGGTGTGGCCAGCAGCGCTAGGGAAGTGATCGTCCCCCTATACTCAGCACTGGTGAGGCTACACCTCAAAGACTGTGTTTAGGTTTGGGCCCCTCACTATAAGACAAACATTGAGGGGCTGGAGCGTGCCCGGAGAAGAAAAATGAAGCTGGTGAAGGGTCTGGAGCTCAAGATTTATGAGGAGTGGCTGAGGGAAAAGCCATTGTTTAGCCTGGAGAGAAGGAGGCTCAGGGGACACTTTATCGCTCTCTACAACTAGCAGAGAGGAGGTTGTAGTGAGGTGAGTGTTGGACTCTTCTCCTGAGTGACAAGTGATAGGACAAGAGGAAATGGCCTTGAGCTGCACCAGGGGAGGTTTACACTGGACATTAGGAAAAATTTCTTCAGCAAAAGGGCTGTCAAACACTGGAACAGGCTGCCCAGAGAAGTGGTTGAGTCACCATCCCTGAAGGCAATTTAAAAGATATGTAGATGTGGCACTTTGGGACATGGCTGAGTGGTGGACTGTGTTAGGTTAATGGTTGGACTTTATATTAAAGGCCTTTTCCAACCAAAATCATCCTGTGATTTTATTATAAGATTTATATAGTTACTGCACACATTTCAAGGAAATCGTGAATCTTCGAGAGCACAATTTCACTTATGATTTCAACACAACAGTTTATTGCTTCATTCATGTATGTCTGAGATGCTAACAAAAAATACTAAAACCAGTTTAATTCTGAGATATTAATACTGTAGCATTATGTAAACATATTTACATATAGTGCCAGAGCAGTATTCTGTCCAAACAACTGGAAGTGAACTATTTACTTAGTGTCCCCTCTCAGTATTTTCCCAGCCCTTGTGGCTATTTGTCCTTCTCCAGGTTCCCCGTCAGACACATAGAATATATATCTACCTCATTTCCTATAGAATAAATAAATATTCCTATAGAATAAATAAATACAGCAAGAGAGAAACAGGAAAAAGAAATAGAATTCCTTTCTGTTCTGTAAATCACCAAACTTTTCCTTCCAGTAGCCTCTGCTTGGTTTTTTGGTCAGCTCTTAAATGGCAATTGGCCACATGAAATCAATGACCAACCACTCTCAGATTCACTCATAATAATTTCAAAACTCCTTGGTCCATTTCAACTAAATGTAAAACATGGCTGGAAATCCCAAATAGCGTTCCTGGGTGTGGTGTGAGAACCAAGGGATTGGGGTTGAGGCAAAGCCTTGGCTATAGCAACTGGAGCACACAGCTTGGGAGCCCATCTCACATGTTGCCTTCCTATGGCAGGGGACAAGAGGAGATAAAATGAATGACAGAGGTCAAATACATATGGAACAACCTGTGCTTGTGGAAGATGTCATGTCAGAAAACAACCTGTCAACAGAAGATACCTACAGAGCATGTGTTCCTACTAAGGCCCAAGTTTAATACCACTTTTTGCAGAAAATCTACCAAAGAAAAGACAGTGGGTAAAGAATGCGTCAAAACAGGACCAGTGTAAGTATGGAAGCATCCAAGCAAGCCATCAAACCTGCAGAATACTAATTGAAAACTGCTACAGGTCTTATATGGTTATTGTTTTGCACCCAATCTAATTATGATCTTGTACAGTTTATTGTCAACATTTACTGACAAAGGTTGGTCTAGCAGCCCTTAAAATCTGTTAATACTTCAAGCCTGAGGAAATCAGACTTTCAGCAAAATCTTCACACACTCATTTTCCTTGTGTTCTCACAATATTTGTTCTGAACCATGAAAACAAAAGCATCTACATTTTCAAATTTTTTTAAACAAGAAAAACACAAACCAAAATAAGAGCTTCCAATGGAAGAAAAAAAAATAAATCTCAGAAACCTAATGAGATTTTCTGATGCCTTCTCAAACACAGCATGCTTTTATCTTTATACTGAGCAATTCTAGCAACACACTGTAGGAGCAAATTATTTGCGCAGTTGAGTATTTCTTTCAGCGGTATTTCCCAGCTCGTGTCTTTCCTGAACACATGCTGCAGTCTCTTCCTTTCTTTTGACAGAAATACTAAACAGCAGAGTATGTAAGCAGATTTCAAAGCTAATTGAGAATAGGAACATTGAGCCTAACAATATTAAATCAAAAAACCTGTCAAGTTTAGCAACAGATCATTTGCATCTCCTTTATATTGTTGTACAAGTCCTTTGTTTGCATAGAAAAAAAAAAACAGTTGTCAACTTGCTTTGCAAATGGCTGATAGCCAATAAGGATCAAAATAAGTATCTCAGATGTTAATGAAGCACCATCAATGTTTATTTGCCAAGCAAACTGCTAAAAGGCAAGTGACACTGACACTAGCAAGAGGGATGAAGGCAGTAAGAAATTACCCACTTCCCAACCATCACACAGAAGCTTAGTATTATTTTCACTATATCAAACAGCACTGAAGACCAATAGTCAGCACTGGTAGGTGGTTACTATGGTCGCCAGGACTTTTTTGGCACTGGCTGTCTAGTCCCTGCCCCAACAATGGCCAGGCACAGCCTGGGGGGTGTCACTACCCAGACTTGGACGCAGGCACTGGCTTTGGAGGCCAAGGAAGCATAATTGTACAGATAGGCAGGGTCAGACCACACCAGCTGGGTTCAGGGCCACAGAAAAGGCCTTTGCACTGCTCAACATACCTGTATAGATGTGCCTGCAGAGGCTCAAAACTAGTAACACTCCAAGTGTAAGTAACTAATTAAAACTCTGACTTCATCATTCAAATTGCTTCCAGGTCTCATCACTCAGTCACTGATGACCAAAGTCAATATTTGTTATCATGTGCTGGAATTGTTATCTATATAATTTTCCTCCCCACTTTCTCCAGCTTACAGAAGCAAGGCTTGAAGAAACGTAGGAGAAGAGTTTAAGGTTTTAAATGAAGTTCAGTCTTGACTTTATTCTCAGACCTGTATCCAGCTGTAACTGCGTTAGTATAGATATCTCCAACAGAAGAGAGATGCAGAGATGGTAAGTGGACACAAAATAGGACACCTCTGTCTCACACATATTCTACAAGCAGTACTTTTAGTGTCCAAATAAATCCAGCAATTCACCAACGAGTTCAGAAACTGCTCCAAAAGCAGTTCTTCCTCTAAGAGAGCAGCTCAGTTGTGCTGCACAAGAAGCTGCAAACAGAATGAGTCCCCTCCTTGCCTACATATTTAACCTGCAATTGCAACTGCACCTCATCATGAAGTTTTCTAGTCAAACCCTTTCATAACTGCTGATATTTTATGCATGACATTGATAAAGTTGATTCTTCTGACATTCTGAATTTCTAGATCAAAGAAGAGGGCCATTCAAGAAACAGTAATGCTTTCCAACTGCTGAATTTTAGTTTGAACAGCTCTGCCTAGTTAATCACCATTTTACCTTTGCATCAGGACAGAAGAGTCACTGCCTGACCAGTATTTGGTTTCTGTTCTGCTCCCAGTGTGGAGCAATAATGTGGACATAGTTGTGCCTGTTTAAAGAGAGAGGCCAAGCCAAAAAAATTCCTTCCAGCTGTTCAAACCTAACTCAAGCAAAAGTTATAAACAAGAAGGTGAACTTATCAGTCAGAAATTTTATGTAGTAATTTGTATTCCCTTCAACATTGTAATAATATTTTAAAACAAAATTATCGACAAGCTTTTAAAAGAAAACAGCTCACATGGTATTAAATCCACTTTCTTACAAGAAATTATTTCTTTTCTAAAAATAGACCTCTGCTCATCTACAAATGTAAAACATCTGAACCTACTAAATATCCAGCTTATTAAGCCACATACCTATTCAATAAATAATAAATAAAATACTTGTATTGCTTTCTCACATGTGATGAAGAACTGTTAATAAATTAAAAAGATGATTTTAAAGAGTAACTTCACTAAGCAGCTACAAACTAATGTGTGGAATCCGTATCTACTCCAAATCTTAAGCTTACAGATTTTTTTCACAGGAAGCAGACCCAAAGCATTCAAAGGCTGCTTGATATTAATTGGAAATGTCTAAAAAACAGGAGATGCAGTCCATAGTTACAAAATGAGACATTCCATGGAGTGCCTTGTTTCTGAAAAATACTCACAAATCATTGTGGACAAGCAACTCTGCTTGCCCTCTCAAATCATAAACAAAACTGTGTTATCCTTAGACACCTTACCAAGAGAAGAGACAGAAGAAAGTGTAGTGGCTTAACCTCAGCCAGCAAGTAAACCCCACACAGCCGCTCGCTCACTTCCCCCCGGTGGGATCGGGGGGAGAATTGGAAGGGTTAAACTGAGAAAACTCGTGGGTTGAGACAGTTTAACAGTTAAAGCAAAAGCTGCGCATGCAAGCAAAGCAAAACAAGGGATTCATTCACCCCTTCCCATGGCAGGCAGATGCTCGGCCATCCCCAGGAAAGCGGGGCTCCATCAGGTGTAACAGTCACTTGGGAAGACAAACACCATCACTTCAAATGGCCCCCTCTTCCTTCTCCCCCCTAGTTTACACGCTGAGCATGCGGCCATAAGGTCTGGGGTGTCCCTGGGGTCAGTTGGGGTCAGTTGGGGTCAGCTGTCCCGCCTGTGCCCCCTCCCAACTCCCTGTGCACCCCAGCCAACAAGCTGGTAGGGGGGGTGAGGAGCAGAAAAGGCCTTGGCTCTGTGCAAGCGCTGCTCAGCAGGAGCTAAACCATCCCTGTGTTATTAACACTGTTTCAGCACAAATCTAAAACATTGCCCCTTCCGAGCTTCTGTGAAGAAAATTAACTCTACCGCAGCCAAAACCAGCACAAACAGGGATGTCAGTTTAACTCTGCACAGCACTGCTTAGCTTCAAGCTGCAGAAGCGAGTGCAGTCCTCATGTCTACTTGTTCAGAAACTGATAAATGAGAAAGGATCAAGTAAAGAAAAAAGATAATGTTAGTGCATAAGAACTACTACATAAGAATGCATTGAAAGATCCAAATCAGTCTAACTACAGGAAAGAGGAACAAGAATTTACCAGATCCCTCTGCATGAGCATTGCCAGCAGGTGGAAGTACAGATTATGAAAGGCAGAGTAAGAGAAGAGTGTGAGAACCCTGTCCAAATGCTAAACACATCATTAAGGAACCAAAAAGAGAGAGGGCAACTACACTTTGAAATTAGGTTAATGAAACACAAATGTAATGTAACAAGCGTAATGCCATTAAATGCAATGTAATAAATAAGTACCATCCCTTGAAAGTATTTTTTCAGATTATTTCATTATTGCTATACTATAACATTACCTCTGCAGTACAGAGCTAAATGTTAATATTCTATGTTATGTAGTTCATGACAGATATTTTTAAGGTCCATTTTGACTCTGAACTCCATGAGTTTACAGGAAAAGATACACAGCTTACTACCTAAACTTACAGCAGTGTTAGCAGAAAGATCCCTTCTTCCATTACATTTGTTAAAGTGTGTCTGTTACTCAGTTGTTGGAACAAGTCACAGAACACCAGAAGATCTTTTTGCTACTACAGTTTCTTATGTTACTAAGGCCTACAACATCCACAGCTGTCTGTAACTTATGTAAATCCAGAAATAACAGATCAGATGTTACAGTAAAGAATTCTGAAAAACACTGCACTGGGGTCAAAGGCGTTACTCCGCGTGACTGCTCCTATATTCAAAGGATGAAAATGTTTACCTCATTTACCTCCTGGCTTTATTTAAATATAAGAAAAAACAAAGTAAAGCCGTTTCATGTAGCTAACAACATACTGAGACAAACAATTCATCTGGTAATATAAAACAATCTATATAGGCTGCTCAGATTTGATTATCCTGAAAGCTTTTGAGCAATTTCATTCAAACCATAATTTGGTACCTGCGCAAGGACTGGGAGCTACAGAGTTATGAGGCAGCATTCATAGGAGTGATCGGGGAGGGGGGACTGAGGACTGGCATATTTTATTTCCCTACCCTAACCCACCTCATAGACTGTTAACTAGAAATAAATGTAGACATCTGTTTGGAGTCATGATACCTAATGTAGCATCATTATTACTATATCTTGCTTTCCAAAATTAATTTTTTAAACCAAGCACACATCTACTAACTTTGACATAAACTAAAATCTAGATTGTTTTGTTTTTTTTTTTTAATATTGGAATGACCAAGTTATGAATACCTGCCCAATACAGCTGTCCTTTCTAATCAGAACAATTTCTTATAGCTACTTGCAAATTACAACCTTTGAATTGTAGTCTGACTCCAAACAAACAGAACCGAGAAATAATGTCCAACCACAGCATCTGCAGTGGCACCGGCTGGCTCTGACCCTTGCACAATGCCCAGGGAGACTTACAGCAGGCATTCAGGGAACGTGTCTTTAGCCAACACACAAATCCCTTCCCTGAACTGCAAAGGAACCCTTTGTCCTTTTGGGGCATGGGGGGAGATTTTACGAGGCACTGGAAAACCAAAGCAGGGCTGGGGCTGTGACATCCTGACAGCACCATGACCCCGAGGCCAGCCCCGGGATGCACAGAAACCTTGGGAAATCTGCCCGAAGAAAAACCCAGGGGAGCAGCTGGTGGCAACCCAGAGTAGTTTCTCAGTTAGAAACAATACGCTGATCAAGCACTGCGTTGATGACATTTACTACAGTAACAGTATCATAAATCTATAATTCTTTCTCTCAATAAACTGTACTGTTGTGCAGTATATTAAACTATCTCTTAATAAACTATACTACTTCCCCTCTTGCTTATCTCCCAAGCACATAAAATAAACATCTACGAATGGAAATAATTTATGAAAGTGCTTTATTTTTTGGGGGGGGAGAGAAGATAACAATATTCTTGGAAATAAATTTTCTTCTTACAAGACTTCCCCCTTTCCCTCACTTTTTCTTTCCTGCAGCATCATTACTATGACAGCTAAATGAATTTGCCTACCTCTGAGCAGTAAGCATTGAATATTCAGTGCTGGCTTCTATTTTGACATGTTATTACAAAAGATACTTTAATTTTTTTTCTCAGTTTATGTAAGACTATCCTTGAAGAGGTCAGAGTATCCCAAGGGAAAATCAGTGTAATTTGAGAAGTACAATAATAGCTGATTACAGAGGCAAATAAACAATGTCAGAAGTAATTCTTCATGGACATTCAAACCCTTTAGCTTTTTTTTTTCTTCTTCTTCTTTTTATTGCCATTTCTACTATGTCCTTGCAATAAAATAGAGAGGCTTAAAATCTAACTGGTATTTTGCTCAGATGAGTATGTATGTAGAACAAAAACCACTCCATTATAGAAAAGTAAGAACTGACCTCAGGGACTAGGCAGAGCAGCCCTCAATATGAAGTGTTAACTTTCTTCCAAGCCTCCTTGTTTAGCTTTAGAAACAAACTGTATTTTGAAATCTTGGCTTTAACCCCAAAAGTATTTCTACTCAGTGATCCAAAACTCAGAATAAAATCTGACTAGTATGATCATTCCTACCATTTTTTCTTCTTTGGTGTGTGGTTCTCTGCGGTCTTTATTTGCCGTGCACATTTCTCCTCAGGTATCTTCGACGCCAGCAGCCCCACTGGTTTGTTTCTGTTTGAGTTTACCTTCTAGTCCGGGCCCTGCAGAGGTGGCCTGTGCATATGGAGAGAGCGAGGAGCTGCTGTCCCACAGCATCAGGCAGGCCAGACAACCCATTCACTGCTGCAGCAGCTGCAGCACTTCCAGCAAAAGGAGCTGGGACCAGAAAAATTTCTTAGGCTAACAGTTTCACCTCTTTTATTTCTATGCTGAAGGTACAAAAAACTCTTTGATTGTGTCACTTCGAGCTTTGTGGCTGTTCACCCTAATGTCAGTACTCACAATTTCCTTCTTTACATTCACTTACAGGCACTATGGAGCTCTCCTGCCTTCATTTCCAGCTATCATTTTCACCATTCCTAGTTATGGCCCGATCTGGGGGATCTAACACAGGCTGGATTTGAGGGAGTGCCAAGCAGGAGGGAGTCTCTGCAGAGACCACCACTGACCTTCCAGGAGAGGTAGGCAATCCCTGGCCGAGATGCAGAGGTATCCAGCAGGTCCCCAGCTGCTCCCGGCCTCTCCATGGGCTCCCACCAAGGCTGTCAACCATGTACCTCTTGGTTAACACGACTGCTAATGCTCTGCTGTGCCCCACCTCATCTTCTCACACCACTGACTCTTCTGATGAATTACAGTGTTCACAATCCACACTTAGCTACTGACCTCTGCATTTTTAATGCAAATTTAATGCTAAAAACTGTTTTAATGGAAGTGCAAATGAAACCAAAGCACAAGATGGAAACTGAGCATTTAACTCCCCCCAAACAATTCAGCTGTGTGCCTTCAACAAAGACTTAATGACAGCATTTCCAGGTCAGATCACAAGTGAGCAACTGAACAGTAGTAGTTGCAAGTAAAAAATGTGTGTCAGTGTGAACATTCATAAACCCTGTTGCTAGTGACAGATACTTGTCATATTCCAAATGGGCTAGGAAAAAATTTACTCCATGTAAAATAAATCAACCTCTTGATGCCCAAACATTTTAGTAGAAGTGGAAGACAGTCACACCTCCAGCTTGGGAAGAGATGCATAAAGACATCATCTAGATACAAACAACTTGCTTTTCAGAAAATGGAGTGATATAATGTGCAAAAAAAATTACCAAAAACACCAAAGCAGACTTTTCAGTGCACTGGATGCAATACTTTAAAAAAAAAAAAATCAAATAGATGTTGAATAATTAAAACATCTTGGTAGTTGAGTAGTGTGCCATGAAAAGCTATTTACATAATGGACATTTGGGGATTTGGGCAAAAAATTGATCCCACAGTCAGAAGCCTGGCAGAAAAGTTCTCGATCAGCTCTGCAAAGCTGAAAGAACTTGCTGGACTTAGAACCAGCCTGAAAAGCGTGTTTAGGAATGAGATAAGAATAATCAACATTTACACAAATAAAGTTATGTGACCTGATTTGACTGAATGGCATATGGAGAAAGTAATAATATAGTTTATTACTAATAATCACATTATCTGAGAACTTCATCAGGGTCAAATATATGATCAGCCCTTCTATTCTGCCCAACAGACACCGGAGCAGTAATTTTCCTGGATGGATGGGTTCTGGCTGTTGTTTCTCCTTGCAGTTCCCGTACCCAAGTTCCCATGTAGGTTCACCATCCCACTTCCTCATGTCCTGCCCCTGGTCATTCAGGAAGAACCACGGGACTGCACGTGGTGTGTGCCACCAGTACCCGTTCCCTTGGACAGATAAAAGCTGACGTGTACTAGCTGAGGCCTTAGCTGGAGTCCATGAGGAAAACTTAACCCTTCTCGGCTTGCTCAGATATTTTGGGTGTCAGTCTGTCCACAGCTGGGACACAGGCCCACATGGAGGAAGTGAGATTATCTTTGTATCCTCAGAGTCATCTGGCTAATTCACCTGTAGTTGGGGTCTCCATGTCTGTCCAGCTCATTATCACCAGGGTGTGGGTGTATGACATTGGTGCATTTTGTACAAACTGTCACCCCATGGACCACGTGCACTGGATTTCATCCAGGTCTTGGGATGCCCGATTGTCGTCCAGGTTGTGACAGATCACTCCAACACAGCTAATTCCCTCAGATACTGGCTACCTCCCTCAGTGTTGGTCCATTCGCTTCGGGAATTTGCATGTTATTTCTTGAAGGGATACCTGCCCTTCACACTTGACAGGAGTTCCCACCAAAGGCTGAGGACTCCTGCCTTTTTTCCAATCCTTTTGTCAATGGCTGTATCTTTAGCAAGGGATCCCAGGTGCTGGGCTTCCTTTCCCTCTAATTCCTGACTTCTGGCCCCAGCACCTCAGCAGCTGAGAATTAGCTCACCTGGTTGACAGCTAAAAATCTTTCCACATATCTCACATCTCACTTAGGGATAGGGATTGGGTGGTTTCTGTTTCATTTATGATTTCAGCTCCTTCTTCCTCCTGTTTTTGTGACTGCTCTGCTGCAGAACAGGCGGATTCTTTCTTCTGCTCCTTCTTAGAAGAAGCTCATTCATCCCTTACTGAAGGAGCTGACTTCTGCTTCCATCGTTTCTTTTTACTTATAGGGGCAACTGATACGGTGTCTGGTTTAGCCATACTGTCTGTTGGTTTGTTTTCCCTCTCTCATCCCTGAGGGTGCTGCATAATATTGAGTAGTGTTTGGTAGATGCTGGCTAGGGCCCAGCACAGTGCAGTAAATTGTACCTTTTCGGAATAGCCACAGCATTGTCTTGTCAAGCATTCTATCATTTCATCAGGATCCTGTATGAGAGTGAAGTCCCAGACCATTAGAGGTGAGAAGTTCTCTAGATACCTGTCCACATTCTTTCACATGCCGTGTCACCCATGACCATCCTCTCGCAGAGCCTGGATTATATTTCTAAATTGCTTGTTAACCTTAGCCAAAATTGAAATACTAGCAGAAGTATTTTAACTACTCGAGGATGTTGAAGATACTGAGAAGTTATCATAATGAGAGAGAAGACATCACAGAAGAAGGTAGCAAAGGTGCCATTCTGTACTTCTTCCTCAAAAAAACCCTATCAAAGGAACAAGTATAATTGTTAATTGTCTCCATGAGGTGGTACCTGAAGCACAGTAATGGCTTCAGTGCAGAGACACCAAATAGCAGATTAAGCTCAAGGTCAGTGTTTTAAGAACAATTCTCCCAGGCAAAACATCACCAATCACTACAAAGCACAGCAAACTGCAAAAGCCAATGCCAATCTTTAACAGGGACAAAAAAAAAAAAAAAAAAAAAAAAAAAAAAAACTAATATCAAGAACAGATTAATCAATATTGTGACCAGCAACTGTTAACAGATATAAATCCCTTCTAATACACTCTGGTCAATATGTTATCCTCTCAAACCCTCTGAGGTTTGGCACCACACCAGGTTCTAAAAAGGACTGCTGTGGTTTAACCCCCACCAGCAACTAAGCATCCCCCCAGCAGGATGGAGAGAAGAGAATTGGAAGGATAAGAGTGAGAAAAATCATGGGTTAAGATAAGAACAGTTTAATACTTGATATAAAACAGTAGTGACAAAAATAAATAGTAATAAAAAGGAAAAATAACAAAAAGGGAAATAAAACCCAAGAAAGGCAAGTGATGCAAATGAAAACAACTGCTCACCACCAACCAACTGATGCCCAGACAGTCCCTGAGCAGCGCTCCCTCCCCCACCCCCTCAACTTTCCCCCTAGTTTACACACTGAGCATGATGCCACATGGTCTGGGGTATCCTTTGGGTCAGCTGGGGTCAGCTGTCCCAGCTGTGCCTCCTCCAAACTGCTTGTGCACCTCCAGGCTCCTCGCTGGTGGGGTGAGGACCGAAAAGGCCTTGGCTCTGTGTAAGTGCTGCTCAGCAGTAACTACAACATCCCTGGATTACCAGCACTGTTTCAGCACAAATCCAAACCACCGCCCCGTCCTAACTACTGTGAAGAAAATTAGCTTTACTACAGCCAAACCCAGCACAGAGGGAAAGGAGGGGAGCTTACTTTTAAATCTGAAAATAAGAACATGTCTTTCTGCCTGTTGAAAGTTTGTTGTGGTTTCGGGGTGGGGGGGGTGGGGGTTGTTGTTGTTTTTATTTTCTTCAGCGCAAGGACAAAAGAAACAAACAAGTTAGTTTCAGATTTCACATCACTTTCAACTAAAAATTCTTTCAATACTATATGAAAAGTTCAGTTGTGGGGGTTCTTTTTGGACAAAACAGTTGTCAGATTCTACCTTCGCATATAATAAAATACTATTCACAGGAAAAATCATGTCATTCTCCCTGCCACACATTCTCACTACGTCTGTGATAGCAGTGCTTGCAAAGAGATCTTTGCTGCTGCCTGCCACAGACTCCCCAGGGAAACTTTCCTCCCAACTGCTTTACTGAGCTCCGGGTCTTCTGCTTAGGTAAAAATACTTACAGTATCTCCAACAGGAACAATTTATCCTGCCTATTTTGAAATCTTCTGTCTTATTTGCTGTGGAGTTAACTGGCCTCTAACTGAAGCTTCTAAATCAGACAGACAATCCATGGGTTAAAGAATTTCCCATGTACACAGTTGCTGTAGTACTGCTGAAATGCTCCATAATATATTGGAGATTTGGTTCCATGCACAGCTGTCGGGAAAGCAAAAAGAAAATGTGATCGCAGAGAGCAGCTTTTTCAGTGAAGACTCAGTCCAACTCAAAGCAAAAAATTCCACCAGCAATTGAAGAAATGAAGTCTGCTTTCCTGCAGATGGCTTTCTTTGGAGTCACTTTAAGTGAGTCAAACCAAAAATGTAAACCTACATAGTAAACCTACAAAGATGCTCCTTTTGCCATGACGTCCTTTGGCAGCATCAGGCTGGCATGCAGACGTGGTTATCCATGCTCCTGTTACATAGGATGAAGCAATCTTACTATGGGAACTGCTTGAACACAACCGAGACATACCATGGTTTTTCAAGTCAATATTATAAACCACAGCATCTGTGACCTTAAGTCTGTAGATGAACAATATACTAGCCACCTGCTCTTCTATCCTAATTGAAACTTTTTCATTAAGAAAAAAAAAAAAAAAGCATCTTCCTCACTTGTGCCTCCCTGTCCAGCTTGCAAGATGCCTCTTGCTCATTGTGAACTGCTTCCACAAATGTCTGGATAAAATCTTGCCCTTTTATAGGTCTGATCACTCTTTCCACAACATTTTTGGTACGTAATGAACATTTCCAAAATAACTAACTTGATACACTTTGCTATCATCTTCTTACAGTACTTCCTCAAAGCATATGGTTCTCCTATTTTAAAATTTTTCCTGAAGCCTGTTCTCTCACCCCAAATACACTTACTGAAAACTTCCCCCTTTGTCTTGTGATACAGAACAAGAAAAAAACCCACTTTTCTTTTCAAACATGAAAACAGAGACACAGCACATATCTATCTTTCTCTGTCCCTACCCATTCTCCACTAACATAAAGGCTCAGCAGCATCTTTCACATCCATCAGATACTTGCCTCAAAGAGAAGAAAGTGAACAGCACCAACATCCTTTTCTATTCAAAGAAGCAAATCCGAACCACTAACATGTTTCAAATGCAGAAATGACAAGGTGATAAACCTTCTGTATGTGCCATCGGCTGGCACATGGCACTGCCCACAGTGACTTCACCCCTTTGCCCGTTTGGCCACAGACACGGAGCGCAGGGCCAGGTCTCGGCAGGCCTATCGCCTCTTCCCACACACCCAAGTTCACTCTAACCCATCCATATCAGATTTTTTTAATCTAGCAATCTCAGAGGATTCACTCTTTGCTTAGACACCTTCAATGTATTTTTTATGAATCAAAGCTAAATTTAAGAATCCTGTGCCGCAGATTAACTTGGACACATGACACAGGTCCGTAGTAAGGAGTAAAATATCCCTACTTAGAGCTATGAAGTGATGCACTACTTTCGCAACCTTATTTTTGCTCAAGTGCACGGGTACTCTTCTTGTAAAAGGCAAAATATATACCGACAGGAATTACCTCAGGACTGGGACAATACTAGAACAGTGTGGCCAGAACTCACTGCATGTAAATGCCTGGAAATAAGAAGCTGTCAGGTGTACAGAGCCCCTCTTCTGTCCTACCAGTGAATGCATCAATGCCCGTCAATGCAGTTATTTTATCCACCGTAAAACTCCTAGAGTGTAAAGAATATGTAAACTTCACATAAATGACATAATTTCACTGGAGCACTTAAGCTAATGATTTCAACTACCACTCTTTGCAGAGTTAAAAGATACTGCATATACTTTAATATTTTACGCATTTAACAAGCAACTAACAGCCAATTGCTCACTGTCTATTCAGAGCTTAAAATTAAGTGCCCAGCTGTGGCAGTTTACCACATTTTCCACTAAGAGAGAAGGGTGGTTGTTTTTATTCAACAAACAGTTCACTTTTGTCTTCAGTAGAAGGTAAAAAGGAAGTTTGCCAGAAGCACAAATTTTACCATAGTGTAAAGAAGTGACTAGCAGGTGGTTCTAGGGCACAATTATTATAGATTTATACATTAATATTCGAGTAGTCCCAAGTCCTGGATATGGCAGCTCTAATTATTTTGCTGTATCTCATTATTGCTAGAAACTTTCTGCAACATACCCATTCGTTTCTAGCAGAAAGTTACCACACATACTTTGATGCACTACAACTGCTCCTACTTACAGTTCTATTTTAGTACATTTTCATCCTCAGAGTTTGCATTTTTCTTCCCTCTTGAAAATATTAAAAAAAAAAAAAAAAAAAAAAAGTATCCCAGCACTGTTCAACTTACATGTAGGGGTTTTTTTTTAATTATTTTTCTAGCTGACTGGAGTTTGCCCTCCATTTCTTCCTGCTTTCTTCCTCTTCCAACTATTTCTAAGGAGACTGCAGAACTTTTTGTTGCTTCATTCAACAGATCTAACTGAACAGTCAGCTTCTCCTTACCTCAAAGTTTCCCCTCTTTACAGCAGGGTCCCAGAGCTGACCTAAGGTGAGGTCAGACACCAGTTCCTGAAGCTCCTTCATGCAGTCGGGTTACAGCCAAATGACAATTAGTAGTGAAAATTAGGAGAATATTTGACTCTCTTACTAGGTGCAGAGGGAAACTCTTTGCTGTATTTTCAAGGTTCCTACAATCAGAAGTTTAGAAAAATTCAGAGCCAGCAAGTGTAGCTAGGCCATCATATTACAGGGATCTTAAAAAGGGCCTGGATATACATTTTCCATGACCACGATTCTTTTTTTAAGCCCACTCATGTTTCGAACATTTCGTGGCAGCGGGTGCCACAGTTTCATAAGGCACCAGAGAAATAATCATACAGCCGGTAATAACTCCTAGTTCTCCTGCTAGGAAAAACAGTTAGTGTTTTCCCTGCCATTTATTACCTTACAGACCTAAATGAGTATTTGCTTCCATAAGGACACCACTAAAGACTTCATTACAGCCACTATTAACACGAGGCACACTGACGATCACCACCCAAACGGGGCCCCCTGCCTTGCTCAGGAGGCCACCAGGATGGCTCCTCACCTGGCTGCTGCAGGACACAGGCTCCCACGGCTTCACTCACCGCGTGGGCCACTGGCCAGCTCTACGCAGGCTAGCCGCAGCCTGCCCCCCACCCCCCCGCATCTTCTGTCTTCTCGGCCTGCCCAGCTGCCAGGCAAGGAACAAATATTCAACTTTTCTTTTTCAGTCGTAACACTGCAGCCTATGGAATGCTGTTACATTTGGTGCCTTATTTCCCTTTTACAAATCTGTGTTTTCTATAGGGTGTTGGAGAATGGCTTGCAGAGAGCAAGGCCATGGGTCTCTGCGGGAGCTGATCGCAGCCATCTGAGGTAAACAGAGGAAAAAACCCAGGGTACAGTTATGCTAACAAAGGACTGTTATGTTAACAAAGAGAGAAAGTGAGGTACACAACGGCCTTGAGTGTGATGGTAAACAACCTTGGGAAAGAAGGCAGGCCAGAAGAGGGAAGATGTTGTGACATACCTGAGATGCGACAAGGGGCTAGGATATTATAATGTAGCCTTTTACATGTATCCAATAGATTTGGGAGTAGTGTGCATGATTATTGTAGAGTGCTTATATAAGGTGTGATTTCTTTCAATACAGTTGAAGCTCGCTCTATCATTCACATTGAATCGGCTGCTTGCTTCCTCCGCCCGCCGCAATAGGGCATCACTAGAAACAACCCACCTTGTTACTCTCGTCTCATTTGCTCTTGCTGGAAGAATCCCATCAATCCTTTACCTTCCAGCAAGTTTCTGATGCGTGTTGTAACAGTAATTTCAGATGTCCAAAGCACAGAGATTTCAGTATGCTGCCATAGTTTTTAAGACTTCAAGCATTAGTAAAAAACCGTGCACATTTGGTCTTGGTCTGAATGTTCGGATGGTCTAATTGGAATAAAATATTATTTCCCAAGGCACTTCTTCATTGTTTTCTACCTGAAGTTAATCAAATTCTACCCTATCCCTATATAAGAAAGCTGAGTTTCAATGATTTCCTCCACAGAAGATGAATTCCCTCAAAATGCTCATTTGTCAAAACCATTCATTCATCAAGTTCCCTACAGACTTCTAACTTCAAATGGCATTTTGGCTTAAATGAAAATCCGTCTTAAATGGCGACTATTAAAAGGAGCCATGAAACTGCATGAAAACCTGGAAGCACTGCTAAGCACATTATTTACCTCCTGGTTACTTAACTTGTTTAATTTATAGACCGAAATGAAAACATACCATGTTTAATCTTTATGTAACGTC
This sequence comes from Athene cunicularia, assembly GCF_003259725.1. Lineage (NCBI taxonomy): Eukaryota > Metazoa > Chordata > Aves > Strigiformes > Strigidae > Athene > Athene cunicularia. Next base: position 9,561,681 of record NW_020799106.1, on the reverse strand, counting down.
AACTCACCATGTAGTACATGCTGGCCAATGAACATACACGGTAATTTTACAAGGCTGAGAAAAAAAAAGGCAGTTTTACCCTACTGTCCACAAACTTGAAGTATCTGAAATGCAGAGATGCAGAGCCTGGGGCTGCTCCTGCTTTTTCAGGCCCCTCATCCCCTTTTATTAGGGTAATACTTGGATCAAGGAGCTCAGACAGGGTTCACAAAGGAGTATTACTCACAGCTTTTCCTTTCTTTACTAATTCCACTGTCTTTTACTGTGGCACAAAGTCCAAATCTTATCACCTAATATACTTTGGCAATGTGGTTCTTTCCACAGCAGCCTCCTCACTGATTTTTTGAGAATTCATTTTGACAGCAATTTTGAAGATTACGCAGGTAACGACTCATTCCAGTGTGCTCTGCACCCAACAGTAACAACGCACCTCTCAATTTGCTGGAAATTCAGAGTAATCTTGGACAATGCATCATGGCTTCAAAGAAAGTAATTCCTAGCTCTCACTCTGCTGGTAATGATGGGTAGGTCATGCAAGGGTAGCGCTCTCAGACTTGAACCTAAATCCTCTGTGCCACAACCAGCCCACTCCATTTTCTCTAACAACAGGGGGTTAGCAAAGAAGCTTGTAAATCAAAAACTAATCATGAAATGGAGCCGGCTTTTAGAACAACATTAAATGGCAGGCATTCTTCCACACTGCATGAGGACTGAGCTTCAGATGCCCTTTCACCTTGCAATCCTATAATACTGCTGGCTAAGTACTAGCACTTACGGAAGAAGTTTGGTCATTGCCCTAAGCAATACAGACAGCAACTCCAATGTTATTATTCTCGCAACCATAACTGTAAATGATATTTAAATACCGCTGCAGAAAACATTCTCTGTCTTCTCTCCTTTTAACACTCCCATGATGCTCCTCCCAGGAAAAAAAATATTTCATACTGGATCCAATTAAGATGCAATCAATTTTAACTGGATGTGTTCTGAGTAGGCATAAATATTTCTCATAAAGGAAGTTACTAAACTTGATTGATATAGATTAATACAGAGAAAGTGAATTATTTTACGACCAGCTGGAAATTAACTTTGTCCTTGCAAGCACAAGATAATGCCAAAGGTCTCTGTGCCTTCAAGTAGATACAAATCAGAGAGGAAGAGGAGTTTTTCACAGGGCAAAAAGATCCATTTAGCACAACAGGGATCTAAACACTGGTATGCTAACAGCTTGCCACATTTCCGTACTAATGACCTGTCAACTTCGACTTTCAAATTACAGCTCTTGATTTAAGTTGGAAAACATCCGGTTCTATATTCATGCGTTTGCTTCACATTTAAGGTCCAAGTTCTTTTTCTTGTGTGTTTCCCCCATTATAATTATTATTTTTATTTAACATCAATTGTGCTACATGCATTTTTTTCCTTTTTAGTATCCCCCTATACTGCTTATGAACTTCTCTTGCTGTCTATTCTGGCTCTTCAGTTGTTGCTCATTCAGCCAGTGAGTGAGACCACAATCGACAGTCTGGTAACCCAAATCAGGAGTTTTTGCTTGTTTCCAGTTAGAAATTAACCAAATGAAAATGAAAATCAGACAGACCAGTTTCTTTCCATTGACCAGTGCACTTCAGTACATGTTGTTCCCCTGTACACCCATACACCAAGCGTGCTTGTCCCTTCCCCGATGACTGGGGAATTCTCCCATAAATACCCACAGAAGATGTACCCTCAAACCTCACCTCTCCCCAGTGCAGCATGGCATAAGTACATCATCTGCTCAAAGCAGCAGTAACGACCTACTAAGGCTTCCAGAAAGGCACAAGACTTGATAAAAGGATGAGTCAACATCTACACTGCAAAATGCTTGGAAATGAGCACTGCCTCCTGCTGCTACCAGAGGCAGGTGGGCTCCAGCAGTCACCGAGGTTCACTTTGCTTTTTCCCAAAAGGTTTTAGCACAGCTGGAATTCCACCCACACTGGAAATAAAATGTATGGAAGACTTCTAAAGAGGCTGATTAACATCAAGATCACAAAGACATTAAAGCAGTAGAAGATGAGATATTTGGAAGACTCCTCTCCTTGGCAAGAAGAGAATCTACCACAACATTTGAAAGAAACCTAAATCTCTGTCACTCTGGCCAATGCAGTACCAATGAGCAATGTCAGTTCCAAAATAACAAAAGAAAAGGGAGAAGAATCTTCTGCAGGGTATATATTCAGCACACACAAATATACATACAGACATACTGGGGTGCGGAACTCTAACTTAATACAAATACTCTGGGCTCCAAGCAAACCATTTCCACTCAGGCATCAGACCTTGGAATTGTCGTCAGATTCTATGAAAGCACCTCTCCAGAATTTAACAGGGATCAAAAAAAAGAAAAATCCCAAACAACCCAAACCAGTAGAAACCAATAGGAAACAAACAAAACAAAAAAAACAAACAACCAACACCTCAAACATTTTGCCATTATATTCTCTTCAGCAGCCCTTCATCTGCAACACAGTTTGCAGCTGTGCCCATCACACAGCCCCAGACAGCGCTGCACGCTTCCTCTGGGCAGAACTCAGTTTACCCACCCCTGGAGACAGGACACCCTGGCACATGGCCCCCAGCATCAGGCACGGTGGCTGTCTGGGTCCTTCTCCTTCCCATCAGCTATAACATCACTGTAGATTACTACTTGCAATTAGTAGTTTATGTTGATAAGTGAGATGAAGCAAGGCCTCACCACAGGGGAACGATGACAATCACAGCTACGTTTCCATCCTACTGATTGGACATCCTTAACCACCCCTTCCACTGAGATACATCTGCAGTTTAAAGCGAGAGGAGATGCATCTCACTTTGATTTATTTGGACAGCAACAATCTGGGTATCTGTAGCGGAGCAGGCTGCCCTAGGCTGCTTCTGCAGTCAGTGGAGACCTCATTCATATGGACAATGGTGTCCGTGGCGCACCACATTCATTTATTTATCTTTCCCATGCCTTCAGCATGTCATCTTCTCTTTGTACTTCAAGTATCTGAAGATTTTTAATATATGTTGCTATTGATTTTTTCCCACACTTTTAACAATCTCCATTAGTCATTTCTAATTCAGCTGTACCTTTCACTGACAAGGGATGACCAGAAAGAGGACAGGCCTGTCACACCTGGTTAGCTGCCTTTGTCTTCTTTGGCTTTGCATCCCTTTTGGTGTCAGACTTGTGTTTTCACCTCACTTGAGAGCACAGTGCAACTCTTTAAACTGCTTGTCAAACTGCTGCTAAGGTTGTCCGATCTTAGTATTAATCCTGTTCACAAAAAAAGTGTTGTAAGGCCAAATTTAAGTCACTTAGAAAGACAGATGGGTGTAAGATGCTTTACACTGACTGCCACAAAATCTGAATGCCAAACATCTGTATATGACCATAACCTTAACATTTTCTTCCCCTTAATCTTTAAATAGAAATGTAGTAAAATGTGAGGAAGGACCTGCTCTGGCAGAAGCCACCAATCACACATCTCAGCTACTGCCTGGAAAGGGACTGATCGGAAATTCAACGAAACTTGCCCCTTTTTGGAAATGTGAGGGCCTCCACATACCACCATGCTTTTGTTGGTGAGGCAAAACACATTTGATCTAAGTTAACTTTGACTTGTGAACTTGTGCCCACACACAACGTCGGCAAGCCTTCAACAACTTCTGGTTCCCTTGGGTACCTCTCAGCAGCAGCAGAATAACAGACACCTCTCAACAAAAAAGTAAGATGTACTTTCCACTTAAATTTAACAGGTTACACAGGCATGTAACCCATTGACTCAATACCCTCAACGGAGTAATCAGCTAAAAAACCCCAAAGTTGTCTTGATCAGCACAGGCAAAGCAGACAAAAGAAAAACACTCCAGCAAATGGAAGCCATTGAACACTAATGAAGAAACTAATGTGAGACAGAGGGAACAATTCACAACACCAAGGAGAGAAACAAAAGACCCCGGAGAAATCTGTGATTAACCAAGTTATGCCCTTGAAAGCATCTTGAAGATCTTGCTTTGCTATGTGTTATAGAAGACAAAAAATCTGAACCCTGACGTTGCTTAAAATATCTCTCCAAGGAACAGAAAAGGCAGAAGCACTTATTAAATATATATGTCCATTTTTTAGCAGGAAAAGGTGATTTGGTCACAAGATGCTGACAAAATACTTATTATTTGCATTGTAACAGAGGACAATGTCAAACCAGTGTTGACATTTTTCTGCCTCTGTTCCCAGCATGTGGACACAGAGGTGTTTCAGAAGAGCTAGCAGAGTGACCCTGCCACCTGGCAGCAGTCCAGACGCACGGGGAAAGCAAACCTTGTGCCGCGCTTTAAACCCAGTAAACATGCACATCAGTTGAAAGTTGATCCCGGGAAAAACAATGTATGCACAGGGGACTCAATGCATGCTACAGGAATAAAATTAATGATGCCTTTTAATACGAGCTTATGGAAAACCAGCTTTCAATTGTTTTTAACTAAATTACAAGCCTGGACAACAAAGGGAGTGCAACTTACTAAGTTTAATTTTCATGGCTTCATACCACTCACACCACCAATTAAAAAACTATGAGAATAAACTGAATGCAAGTTAAATGGATTTAGAGAAGTCTCAAAATGCAACCAGGAGGAAGTTAGTGAATTAGCCACATGTAAACACACAGGTCTGTTTTGGAAATGCAGAGTGTCCAGACCAGGAAGGGTCTGGCCACCACCAAGATGCTGTAGAGCCCCCCAGCTACTCTTTCCTTTTGAAATGAGAGCAGTTGCAGACTTGGAGCATACTCAGGGCAAATATCATATAGTCTCATCCCCTGCCCATTTTCACTCCAGCGTCTGTCCTGCACCCACTGCTGGAGACAGGACGTTGCCCACAGGGGCTGCTGCAGTCCACAGTGACCAAGAGAAGAACGATGATGCCAGCTGCCTTCTGACACCGCTGCACTTGGTACTGGCAGGGCCAAGAGGCAACACTGGGTCCATAGTCCTGTGGTCCGTAACTCATAAAATCAAATTAATTCAAGTCCGTTAAGACAACTCAGAGAAAAGACTTGACCAGTGACCAAATTGGAGAACATCCAGTATCAGTTAAAACTCCTACTTTTGATTTCATCAAGCAGAGAGCAATCAGGCTTGCTCTGCCTTAAGGCACCAGGTCAGAAACAGCTTTTGCTGTGGATGAACAACAATTCAGCAAGACTGGATTCTCACCATGAGAACAAGGAGGCTGCATTTTCTTCTAGAATTGGAATATTTCACTTTTCAAGCAGTTTATCAACAGTGTGAATGGACTGTTGATCAACAGAAATGTTGTTAGAGGCTGTATGGGAAAATAAAACCTGTGCTGTGTGAGGATATTCACACAGCCTGAGAGAGAAGAAGGTTACAGCAACTTTATAATCTATTCAGCCAGCTATAGCACTTTTCGATTTTCCAGGTCTCAGTCTCATCCTTGCAGTCATCTAACAGTAAGGTTGATTTTGACTTGAGCTGGAAGAGTGTTCTCCCTCACTAATACCCTGATGTCTTTGATGGGATGAAGCAGGAAAGGCCAAGAGGCTTATCTCAACTCATAGCTTTTTCTTTCTTCTACATTTCTGTCGGTTTAACCTAACAGATAGCAGTCACGTACAAAAAATTGGACCGACATTTAGAACTCATAAAATACCCAGGGCCATTCCACAGTTGTCACATTGCTCATCCTGCTTAAATGCTTATTAGAGCTAATAGAAATGGTACAAAAAGTTTCAGGGCTATGCCCAGCTGCTGAATGAAAAGGATAGTGCAAATCAGTACTGAAGTGAGAGCAAATATGTGTTGTCAGTGTATTTTAATGTTTACCAATCCAGCATACACAAGATATGAGATACTTAACAAGGTAGAAGACAAAAGAACTAGCAGCCAAAAGGAAGATATGAAATAACAGCCTGGACTGCTCTGACTTCTGCTTAAATTGGTTGCATGGAGAGTATTCTTTACCCAAGGATGAACAGATCTTTTGAACACCATTTGCAGGCCACAGAAACACTTGTGGCTTTTCTTGGACAAGTGGATAATTATTCCATAAATACAAACAAACAAACAAAAAAAAGTAGCCCTTGGTTATATGAAATTAAGTCATAAACTCCATTTGTCCCAGAACAAGCAGGTTCCCCACTCCCGATTTACACATTTCTCCACAATCCCAGGAACCAAAATCTTCCCAGCTCAGCCCAAGCCCGGGGCAGATCTTCCCTTGGTGTCAGAGGATGCACAGCTGCTACCAGCCATGAGCTCGAGTGAGGATCAACCTGTTCCTTTTATAATGATCTTTGTCAGACTCTTTCACTGTTCTGACCTATAATTGGCACAGAAACATTAGTTTTACATTTGAGATATTTACATCTAGGTGTCACTTATCAGGCATGTTTGCAGATGCACAACTATCCAAACTGAAAACTAACATAGAACTTGCCACAGATTTGAAAGAAAGAAAACAAAAACAAGGCAGCATATTTTTCAAATTAAGGTATCTCTTATTTTTCAACTTCATCACACCATATTACAATAGTAAAAAACCCCTACATTTCAATGTACTGCCAGTTGGGCGAAAGTGCCCTTAGAAAAAGTAACTACCATTTCCCATCTGTCTGCAGAATAAAGAATTAATGAAAGGAAACCTTTATTCAATTTAAAAATAATGAGGCATCAATATGTAGCTGCTTCAGCTCTGTCAAACTGAATTAACAGTTCATGAGTATAAAGTTGTTTTTTTTCCTCAGTCTCCTACAATGTTAATCTTTTTTTCAAAACAATTATACTGAAAATCAAAAATCCTACAATTTAATACTTCATAACCACCCAATCCCTTTAGTCTGTTTGCAAACTGCTAAAATTTACTAACTTAAGTTGTACTTAACCTGACTAAACTGATAGTAGAACTTACCATTTTTTTAACATCTGAACATCTGAACTCCAAGCAGGTATCAACTGTGCCCAAATATGAGAAGGACTTGGGCTGTCTGGAGCAGAAGCCTGGCATAAGCAAAGGATGTACCAAGCACAGGAAAGCAGCAGCTGACATGGCAACGAGCACTGCAAATGGGGTGGGAAGAGCTGCTTTTCGTGTTCAGGTCTGCACAGTCACTCACGAGCTTGAGTTGCTCCCATATCAGCACTTCTCCTCTTGACCACGGCAGATTCAGCTGATTAACATGAGATATTTCTAATTGTACCTAATGTTAAAACTACTTAAAATCCCCATGTGATACAGAGAAACTGTTGCATAAAGATCCTGGATTTCAAGGAAACATGGCCATCATATTGAACAAGATGTAAAACCCACAGAAGGTATCTTTCATCTTATCAACTCACACTGAAAAAAGCTACAGTCAGGTAGTTTGAATGAGTACTGTAAAACACAAGCAGGCAAAACCACGTGCCATGCTAATAACAGACAATTTTATCATCCATTTCCTCTCCACTCCTCCATGTTGACTGAGTGAGGCCCAATAAAGCATATATATTTTGAATTAACTATGGAAAGCATGTCCTGATAATACACTTCCCATGCTGGCATTTACTGGTGCTCAGGAACTGTTTGTAATCTTGTATTCTAACCACTATCAATTATCATAAAAAGGTTGAAGTCTTCACCTACTGTTTGACATAAATAATGCATGAGAGAGCTTTCAACAACAGGCAAGAAATATAATTTCCAGATCTTTAACACTTAATGTATAACAAGCAGTAGTCTGTAGGGACGTGAACAAAGCGTGTTCTCCAGCTTGCAGTCTGGTCAAAGAAAGGTGCTTTTTAAGTGCCTTTTACAGAGCTTGCCATTAAGGTTTACCATGAAATGCTGTTAGTAAAAAAACTGAAATAGCAGAAAGCAGTTAGAACTTGTATCATATAATATTCCAAAGAGGGAAAAAAAAAAATCAACAACTCAATAAACTGAAAGCTCTGTAAGGATGTCTACTCTATGCACTCCTTAAACATACATTCTTCTTAGACATATATATATTGCAGTCCACTTTTATTTGGGCTTTTGTCTTGGGGTTTGATTTTTTTGTTTTTCTTTGGGGTGTTTTTTTGTTGTTGGTTGTTTTGGGGTTTGTTTTAAATCACCACAGCAGTATCCCTCAGGCCCACCTTCAAGCTACACTACAAAAGAAGAGGAGCACATCCTTCTCTTTCAGCTCCTCTCAGCCGTGAAAGAGGCAGGGTAGTGAACGCATCTATTGACAACACATCTTAAAGAGAAATAGTTTCTTAACCCTGAGTTTAATTAAGTGCCTTGAGGGTTGTCTCAGAGCCCCTGTTGACTGAGGGACTATGCTTCCAAAAGAAATGCTTTGTGATACTTCAACAGGAGCATTAATGCTTAATAAAAGCGCAAGACAAGCTCCATATGGTAGCTTTGCAAATTTAACGTGTTAATGCATTACGAGCTGATGATATTGATATTACTTGAGCTGTACTTGAAAGGATTTTAATAACGGGGGGCAGTCATCCCTAAGCACCTCATGCCCAATACACAGTCCATCCCTTCCAGCAGTCTGCATCAGGCACAGAGAGATGAGGAGTCCTGCTAAAGCACACAGCCTGTGGCTGCTGAGCAAAAGCCTCAGATCCGAGAGCTTTGGCTGCGCACGCAGGTTAGAGACACACACAGATACCTCTGCATTCATAGCCTAGAAAAATCCAATGTAAGGTTAGTGAAATGCTGTGGAAAAGATGTAACATGTTTTTCTTTCAAGGCCCTTCTGCAAGGGCCTTGCTTTTACAAGACAAGCAGGGGAAATTAACTGCAAAGTGCATTCCTTCATGGACAAAGGAAGGCAAGGACAGAGGCTAACGGCTCCAAGGGCTCTTCCCTTCAGCTGTGTCAACACCAGCATCCTATTCAGGGTGTAAGGTCCTTACTGAGAAACAGTCTTCAAATTGTGAAAGCAGTCTTAATATGTGCTCTAAATAGGTCAAGGGAAAAAAAAAATACAACCCACCCAGTAAAGTATGCAAAGCCAAAACTGCTGACAAATGGACTTTTACCTACCTGATTTAGAAAACAAAACAAAACCCCAAAACTCTTCTTCCTTCCCACAGAAAAGCAAGTGGGAGCACATGAGTGTATAAAACATCACATCATAAACATCAACCATCTGGTCACCTTTTTTTCTTCCTTCATTGGGCAACTTCTTACTATTCGATAAGATACAGTTAACAAAAGACTCATTCCATTCTGATGCTGAAAGATAAATCTTTTAAATTTTGCCTCAAATCAGTTACTAAAAGATGCGGAAACAGAGTTACGGTTCTTGTTCTCAACACAGAGCTGCAAGAAGTCTGACATCTGTGCTTCACGACTCACCTAGCAAAGCCCAATCCTGTTTTACTTGCAAGGCCTCTTCAGCCAAAACCAGAGATGGAGGAAATGCATGTATCAGTGCCTTCATCCCACCCAACAGCCCAAGCTATTCAACAGCCGTGCCGGAGAAAGACAAGCTCTGGAGATTCTGTACCTCTTGCAGAGCATTCAATCAATCACAGTCTATCCCCAGTCCTGAAGAACATTGCTAAGATTATCTTATTCCACTCAATCTAAATATTAAACTGCATCAATCATCTAACAAAGTTTTGAAACTTGCAGAGTGCACTGCCAGAAAATAAACTCATTCTCTTTGATTGCTCCTCTGTGTAGATAAAACTTTACATCTATCTATTAGCTTACGGCTGTAAAGCGTGCCCATCCTCACCCAAAGAAGTTGCCACACAGTACAGAGAAGAAATATGTAACAAGTGTAACTGACTGTCTCTGGTAAAAATACACCGATACAGTGACTGGATTTGTCTGGAGATAAGGCGGCTTCTGCTTTCAAACCTCAGAGCAGACAAAATGACTTGGAATTCAGTAAAGCCATGTTGTAAAAACCTGACACAGGCTCCACACATTCAGCTCCCAGACAGGGACAACAGTCTGAACAGAGTCTGAAATCCATGCAGCATTATTCACATAGGTAAGGAGGGTAAATCCCTTCCTCTTTTTGTTCAGCCTAACATGACACCATGTGGACTCATTATTGTCACAGTAAGCTGAACAGTAAGCTCCAGGGAAAGGTTCCCTCTGAGGCATATTCACACCCGCCTCACAGAAACACTTCAACTGGGATACAAAACCGCTTCTATAGACTCCAGAGATTGCACAGGAATCAGAGGACTTCTCTCATTGTCATGAACAAAAAGGAATACGCTCACTAAAGGAGTTTGTATCCACTCAAGATAAAGGCTGATCTCTTCTGCAAAGCAGTCCTGAAGACAGAAGCCAGGCAGACCAAGATGTAGTGGCCTGATTGGGAGGATCAAGATTTGCCTAAATGCAGTTACAGTCTGATGATTTCCAGCCACCAGGGTTAAAATTAGATTTTTTTTGTAAAAGGCCAAAGAAAAATAAAAGTTCTGACACTTCTGAATATATCTTATTGATAAAACTGTTTGATATCCTAAGCTGCAAAGTAGCAGAAGAATGAACTGGCATCTGCCAAGTTCCCCCATGCATAGGTGATGTAAACCATCCTGATTCCCTTGCAAACAACTTCGGGTTTCTTACAGAGGCTGACAGATGAAATTGTGTGTGTCTCGCTCTAAGCAAGAGAGCAGACCAGATGTGTGGGTTCTTACTGCCATGGATGGCATCACTAAAACTGACTGGCCCCAAACCAGACCTCTGACAAACTGCTCTGCCTGATCCTTCTCCCTCAAACAGTAGTGGTGGCTGTTGATTCTGCAACAATTTTCTGGCTCACCCACAATCGTGCATATAATCTCACTTTTCTTAAACTACAATTTCTGTTCTAGAAAGTCAAAACTGATATCACATCTGGTATGGAGCAGTATATTCATTTTAACTAGACTGTATTTATTGTCATACTTTTACTTTTTCTCAGGTACTATTGAAATCAGGTCCTGAATAATTTCTCTTCCTTAAAACAGTACATTATATTTGTTATTGTTCAGCCAGTATTATGCCAATATACTTTCCAATTGCCAAGCTTGAGAGATTTATGAAAATCCTAGTTGTCTCAAACATTATTTCACGCATCGGCTCTTTCACTTTTGTGGGATGAAAATTATCTGCTTTCCTTCCTGGTCCTCCTGTTTTGAGGACAGACAGCTCATTGATTTTCATTGCACCTGAATGGAGTCACTTCCATTGCTTCCACACCTTTTCATCAGCTGTCCTGCCCTTGCCCTCAATTTCAGCATGGTCCTCCTTAACTACAACCAAGACAAAGTGTGCATTTAGGTTTGAGGCAATAGCTAAGACCATCTTTAGCCTTTACTCTCTTCCTACAGCACAGGCATCCCACTTCATTTATACTTTTTCTTCTCTTTGCTGAAAAATATTTTGCTTTTTTATATATATTTTGTTGTCTGAGACAACTAGATTTTGATAGCTTTCACTTTCTGATGCTTTGGATCAAAACTGCCTTTCTTGATTCATCACTTTCCCCATTTCCCATCTTCATCCCAGGTGTTTTTCAAGAATCACATTTATCTAGTGGGTTCATTCTTAGCATCTTAAGTTAAAAAAATTTAAAATATTATTTATTTCCTAAACCAGCATTATTTAAACTGGAAAAAAAACATACTGACCTATAAACTCAGTTGAAGAGCTATACTGACATTCATAGTCCTGACCCCTTAAAAACAGCAGATCTCCTCCACTGTGATAAAGAACATCCCAAACGCTGAAGTCTTCTTGTTCCATTCCTTTTGATATTGTAGCTTATCATCCAGTTCAAATAAAACAAAATGTCCTGAATTTATAATTATTTTTCCTGGAGGATGCTGATCCCAGATACCTACAGCACATGTCATTCTGAATCTCATATGAATGTCCTGCATTAACATAGCAACATCCCAAATATTTAGAAAAATATGCATATAACAAGCTCAGGTTCTTGACTAATTCCTCAAAGCTTTTCTGAGCAGCATTAGATGAATAAATAAAACCAAAAAAATCCCCATTATAGAACATGGTTTTGAGTTAGGGCTAAAAGAGAGTGCACCATCTTCCCTCTGGTAACCACCATCTGTAACTGCAAGGCTTCCAGTTGATCAGAACTGCCTTTGATAAAGAACCATCCTCAGCTGTGCTTTAAATGAGAAAACAGCATTTATATTCCGGGGAATTTAAGAATAGCTGCACTTGGTAATTTTTTGGATTACCTAGAAAACTCATCAATCCAACAAAGTGTTACTGAAATTCCTTTACATTTCTGAGGGAGTACTGGCAGTCCTCTTTTGGCAACTTTTGCTCCCATTTCCTTTTCTAAAGCTGCAGTTTCTGTCTAGCTAAGAATAATAAGCTATAAATCAGAAATTGAGAGAGTTACATAAATCAAACTAGCAGTAGCTAATCCAGTGCAAGATGCTATGTAAAGTCATCTGCACCTTTCTTAGTTCAACCTAAGTGTCAAACTGATGGGCCAGTGGGACATCACAAAACCCTCTGTGACTCCCAAGCAAACACTTAATCTCACGTACAAAATACTTCCCCCCCGCCCTGTGTAGGGAGCTGCACACAGTGTCATCACAGAAGGTCCTAGAACTGTAATGATCTTTAACAAAAATTATTTCAATGGTAATTACTTACTGTTTTTCTTTTTGATTCAATACTTCAGCCTTCATCTACCTCAGGTGTAAAAAATTATTCGCTCTGATTAGTAATGAGGGGCAAAGATGAACTATTTCCAATTGTCCTCTACAATCCAGAGCATAAACTTCTTTGGATGTCTCCAAAATTTAACAGCCACAAGGTGTGTAATATTCACTGCACAGAACACCCAAAAGTTCCCCTGAGACATCCCTGGTCATTTAGCATATCAGAAGCTTGGTCTCTAAATAAGATCTTGATCCAGAGATTTTCAAGAAAGCTTAGATAAAAAAAGAGCTGCTGTATTCAAAGATAAGTACAGCAACAAAAGTTTAATATATCTCAATATTATACCTATTTCAATCTTAATTTGGGAGCAACAAGGAGGAAAAACTGAACAGGACTTCCTTATAGCTGTGGTAAAAGAGGAAAGTAAATAGCAATCGGACAACAAGCACATCGTCTCATTTATTTCTCTTTTCCTTATGATCAACATAGGAGACTGTAGAACATTATGCCCCCAAAAAGATACAAACAGTTCAAATAAATCTGCATTACAAACAAACCATCCTGCTTGCTAGTAAGCCAGGTTTCAGTGTATGCCCAGAATCATAGAAAAAGTTATGAAGGGATTGCCAGAGGCCATCTAGCCCAAGCCCCTCTTCAAAATGGCCAACTTCAGAAAGCAGGAGTAACCTTAATTTCAGCTTCAGCAATGCACAGATTTTTTCCACTGTTTTCTGTTAGACAGAAAGCCAAAGAAATAACTTACCCATAGATTATTAGGGGGAGAAAAAAAAAAAAAAATCTCATCAAGAAAGCTACTTCCTAGCAGCAAATTCACAGGGCTCACATCCTATCAAGAGCAAATATTACCAAACAAGTTTCCAAATCTCACACTCAAGAAAAGGTCCAATGATAAAAGGATAATAAATATTCTTCAGGCCAAGTGCAAGAAAAACATAAATTTGTTAAAACACTGTAGCCACCGATGTCCTTGAGAAAGGGACCAAACCCCTTTTGGATGTTTCCTTGTTTAGGATGAGCCTTTCTAGGAAGAAGTGTCTCCCCACAATTATCTATGCAATTATATCCATTACACATTCACATCATCATACACACACAAATATTTTGGCTCCATAAATCAAGACATTTCTCAGAAAACACACACAGCTGGTGAACAGCCTTGGCTTGTACCAGCCAGCGACTCCTTACCAGTATTTTTCATAGCCTGAAGGCAACTTTATAAACTGACAACTGTCTGTCTGGCTTATGTATCCAACACTCTTGAAAAGCTAACGAAATCGGGGTACCACCCTCAGTCTGTAAGGGGTGCCCAGGCTGAGTCCAACAGCTCGTCGTTCACGCATTCAGTCATGACTGTTTTGCTAAGAAATAAAAGGGAGTTGTGGCATAAATATGGCATTGCACTAAGCTGCACTGAAAGACAAACCCATAAAAAAAAAAAAATTTGAAGTAGGAGAAGTAGTGCAATGCAAAGAGAAACCAGAGTACTAGTACCTGTTCAGGTTCTGTTTTCTTACTGTCTCTTATACACA
>NW_020799106.1:9522553-9547408 GCF_003259725.1 Athene cunicularia | reverse complement strand
TTTTTTTTTTTTTTTTTTTTTTTTTTTTTTTTTTTTTTTTTTTTTTTTTGGTAGAAGTATGCATTCATATATAGTAAAGAATCGCAATCTTGAGAGTCAAAAGAATTGCCACCTATATACCACTCAACTGTACCCAATCTACCAAAGGATGCATTTCATGGACACACGACTCCAGCTGTACTTCTAAAAATTTCTCCTGTTTTAATGCACACAAGTAACACCTCTGAAGCCAAGTGCACAATGATAAGGAAGAGCATAGTGATATAAAACACTGGGGTATACTTATGGTGTTGGAGAAAAGAAAAAAAGTAAATGAAGCTGATGCACTTAAAGTAACATCTCAGAAAAAGGAAAATAAAGCTGATGGGGAGGATATATCTCCAGTATTTAAGGTTTCTTTGATATTTTATTTAAGAAGTGCCAAAGAATCAGTCAAGTGGGGTGAAACCCACAAAACATTTCCTTAAAAAAAATGTAAATTTAATCTTTGAAATTTCTATCACTTCAAAGCAATAGAATTAAATCACAGATAAATTAGAGGGGGGAAAAAAAAAAAAAAAAAACGACCCTGGGAACTAGATCAACACAATGCAAAAAGAGAATCAAATCAAGGGATGAATAATGACCTCTGGTAAACTGAATAAAGAGATTAAGGCAAATCCAGAACTGAATTTCCCAGGGGTCTCTGGTCTGTGGGGTAAGCAGAGTTAATACTGGAAACTGAAACTGATAAAAAGTGACCTTAGACAGAGATATGAGGAGCAACCTACAGACTCCAAAACTTAGAAAGAAAGAAAGAAATTAGGACATTCAACAATTAACTGCAAAGAGAAAGCATAATTCACAGAAGGATCCTTGTAAAAGGAAAAAGAGACACAAGAGGCATCAAGAGTGAGCAAACAGGTGAAAACAGTGAGGAGGGAGGAAGGGAAACCATGCAGATCGCCTACCAAAACCGACTGGAGAGGGGAAGGACCCGCACGGCACCTGTGCCTCGGGCTGGCAGGTTTGCACCCTCCCGCGCTTTGTACACTGGCTGGAACTAGGGAAAGACTTGGATGTATAAAAGACAAAGTGGAGAGGTGCATGTGAAAGGTAACAGCACCAATAATCAAAAATAAAGAACAAACAAGAAAAATTATCAAAACACACAGACACGACTGAAAAGACAGGTAGTTTTCTCACCTGCCGGTTTCCTCAGGGATGCCCTTTTCAAAAACTATTAATTCTGTGTGTGGAAGATAATTTATCACAGAATTGCTCTTTTAAACTTCACCTTGTTGTGACAGTGACAAAATAATAGGCCCAACACAAATGCTCAGTAGTGCATTTCAGAAGCAATATTTGCCAGATTTTTCATTGGTCTCATAAAACATCCTGAAAACTGAAACTTAATGCCTGGCAGCAGCCACATATAATTATTCTTCTGAAAAGAACTAATATACATTTGGGCTGATTTAGAACTTGGCATAAAATAATTAAGCAAAGAAAAAAAAATTATGCCCTACAAGCCTCGCACTCTGTAGAAGTTTGGCATCATTTTTATTCTGAACACATTCAGCACCGCAGCCACATCCCCTCCACTCTGGTACCACAAACAATAATAAACCACCTGGTTTATACACAAAAGAGCTCTGTCCTGAGGGGCAGTGAATCAAGCTGGGTCTTACAACAGCCTAGGCTCGTGATGAAAAACAGTATAAAAGCGTTTCAGAGTTCACAGCTGACAGCAGCCTTACTCAAATATTTGATCAAAAATCTACTTCAGACCTTACAGTTGACCACTGCTCCTCAAAACAGCTACAGAAGAAAGGACGGGCTTATCAGAGGAAGTAAATTATCACTAGGAGTGTGCTAATGGTATAAATTAGACCCAGATACCCAGAAGGGAGGCTGAGACTTGATGATTTACTTTAATCAGGCTGTATTTTCCTAAACAGTTGCATCAGAAGAATAAAATATAGAATATCATACTGATGGTGCAAAATGGTAAATGAATAAAAGAGAGGAAAAAAAAAAAAAGTGGCTTGATTAAACATGACTTTGAAAATCTAAAAGTATACGAGGAGTTTTCACATGAGACTATGGAACAAAATAAACCAACAAATGTAATTTATGTTGGAGCCAAGCAAAGCTTTGAAATCCATCATTTATTGAATTTATTTTACTGTTACAAGCACTCTGCTGTTCAAAACAAGCAGTAACTTAAGGGTTATTTTTATTAATGTTTCAAAGTTGGAATACAGCTCAAATTACTGATGTTTTTTCAGAGCAACTTGCTTAAAAACACAGGGAATATGAGGGAGAAAAATATACCCTGAGTTGCTGTGCAGTTATTTGTCTTTTCTAGATCAAAGCAAAATAAATGCAATTAAAAGAAGCTAGGGCATGACCATTTACAAGGCACTTTTTTTTTTTTTTCCCCCACTTTTTTTTTTTAAGGTATTAATGCTTATGAACACATTGAGAACAGCTCATTACTCACCTGGTTCAGTTTTCTTGCCACTTCAGCCCTTTCAGGCACATGTTGAAGAAGAGAGATGCAAAGCCATACCTTCTCATTCGGGTGTGAAAGTATTGGGGTTTTATCATTATTTTAAAGGAAAATTTAATTGAGGTTTCCTTAGCAGCAGGGAAATTTTCAAAACCACACCTTGTTTATACAAAGCCTCTCAGAAAAGTAATGGGAATTTTGTTCTGGGGTACGGACTGTCAAAGGTCCTCAGGCACCTCCTAAAGGAGACACAATGACTCAGTTTCTCATTTACTGGGTTTTCTATAGATTCCCTACATTCTGTTGTGTAAAGCGTAAAGCAGGGAGGGTACCTCTACCAGGTCACTGTCGCCTACATCATGCTGAGTTGTTTGGGTAACAAGCACAAGAGGACTAAGCCCACCTTGCTAAGAGCAACTGAACATACTGAGCTTTCCACAGGGTGCATGGCAAGATGAAACCATCTAAATTTGGGCTCCTGGGAGAAGTCAGAGGAGCAGACCTGCAAGCAGTTTAACCTTCAGCTCTACAGACAATTAAAAGATTTTCTGGATTGTTAAGAGGGCTCTTAAGAGGTGCACAATTCCCTGCCCCCTGCCCCGAGCTGGGATGCCTGCCAAAAATAAACACTGATGGAAAGGACATATGCTGTGGTTACTGCAATGGGACTTGCACCAAACCATCCCTCTTTCAGTAGCTCCACAGTCCTCTGGCTCAGTAAGCTGTCATTTTTAGTTTAGTTTTGTACATTTTAATAAAACACTTCATTTTCCAACAAGGTAAGGTGGGGAATTTTTTTTGACATAGAAGAAAAAGCAGACTGGTTTAGGAACCCATCACACTGTTAAACATATCACCAGGTGTTAACTAGTCTTTTAAAAGAAGCAAAGTGGCTCAGACCCCCTGACTGTCACCAAAGCCAAGTAGGCTCACAAACTTAACATGCTTCATCTTTCAAAAAAGCTTTTTAGATACCTATCCACAAACATAGGTTCCACTAAGTGACGCTGGCTCTCAGTACTTAAGCATTCTGGGATGCATCCAAACCGTCTACAGCAAAGAGATTCCCAAGTTAAGATTAAACTGAGCATACTGTAAATACAGCTGCCAGCTCCCCACGCTGTGCAGACACGCTGCCTCAGTCCGAGTGCAGCCAGCTCTGCCTTCAGCCTCCGTACGGGCGGGCAGAAGCCACAGCCTGCCAGTCTGAACGGTGTTTCACGTGTGGCAACGTTGCTTCCAAACCTACGCCACGGGCAGGATCTCCTGGTATCAGGCTCCATAAGGATACATGCATTAACCCCAAGAAAAACTCTACTCTTTGAAGGCGTATCAGAAGGACTCTAAAAATTAGAGGCAGTAAAATATTTTAAAAGGCACCAAATATCTTACCTATCTTTACTACCATGGAAACCAACTGTTAAAATTAACATTTTTAAGAAACTTATTATATGCAACTGAAATATGTATTCGCATAGGTTAGAGAGAATTTTTACTACAGCTCTACAACAGTCAGATAATTTTCTTATTCAAATAGTTACCTGTTAAAATAGGTAGGTAGGGAAGTGAGCTTAGAATAAAAATATATTTTAGAAATTACAAACAACGCTAATTAAATCATGACAACTATTAAAAAACCCAAACAAACATCAAACCCTCAACTACAAAAGAGTTGCATTCACACAGACACAGAAAAAATAGAAGTAAAAAATGGCAAAACAGCAATTTTTCTAAATTACTCTCTTTCCACAAGTGTTCACACACTGATACTATCTCTATAGCTGTAAATAATACTCACAATTGGCTGTCTTACAATCTTGAAGGCTGAAGTCTTCTACGTACAAAAATGTTACAGCACCAACATGTGTTGAAAACTTCTTTACAGCCTGACAGGAACATACTAAGACTTAACCCTAAAGGTCATTTCTCCTATCAAGACATTTAAGGAAAGATGACAACTTCGGTGTTATCATGATATAAATGAGTGCAATACTGAATTATATCCTCCAATTAGTAGACAATTCAAAGTGTTACAGATTATTTACCATTTCTACAATGGTATGGTAACGCCCTACCACAGATTCATGCCCTGTGTTTTCATCCCAGCAGTGTGCTCATCTCCAGCCCCATCCTCTGCTGTTCCTGGCCGGATGCCCCACGTGGCCCTGGGCCTGCTCCGTCACCTCACTGTGCCTGCAGCTGCTGATAGACCCTGCTACCACCCTGCTCAGGTGCTACAGGACTGGGTCCTGCTCTGTGGGGACACTGCCCCAACACTAGCAATAGCTAACACTTTTACTACACCCGTCGCAGGTACACCTGTGGCAGGTGCACCCGCCCAATGAAAATAGGGCTTCTTGGTTGTGGAAGCGTAGCAGCGCCTGACTGCCTTTGTTCTCGGGGTCTCATGGTAGTTGGGACCTTTGGCCAATGGGAGCCGTTACTGGCCATAGATCAGATTTGGCCTGGGTCTAAATGGAGTCCCCCGGGGGAGCCGTTTTGAGCTAGTTTCTCTGGAGCAGTCACTGTGGTTGAGGGCTCTCCCCTTGGGTCAGGACGCTGCCCAAGGAAACTCCTTGAGGATACTTGGGTCGGGACGCTGCCCTGAGAAGTTCCTCAAGGTTGGGAGCCTTCACTTGTCAGGTGAGCGATAAAGCGTTTTGGGTTGCAATTAAACCCTAGAAAGTTGTTCTGTTCTCCTCTCACAGACATTCGAACCTATAATTTGCAGAGGGCTAGTTAATTGTGTTGACAATAAATTTTTAATTTTTGGTAATTATTTGAGAGCTTCCGTACCACCACCTGACAAGTTCCTTAATGTAATGTAGTAAAATAGGAGCATCACCAACAGATGTGATGTGAAACAGAACAGAGGACCCCATTAGATGAGCAAATTCCGATCTTCAGAACAGACCTCACCCTCAAGAGTTTCCTCTGGTCATCATCTCTCTTCAGTATGTGCAATCAATGGCACAGCCCAAGCCACCATCTGAATTTGAGCACGTGGATCATTCCAATTCTATCAAGTGAACACTTCCAGTGGAGTGAGAATATTTCTTGAGAGTATTAGAAAAAAGATGACAAAATAGCTGCAGTGTCTGGAAAGTCCAAATCCATCTTAGTTCACATGGGTAGAAAAAAAAAACCAACTTATGTTCAACATTGCATTAGCTTTAAATATTGCAATTCAAAAGTATACAGAAATGAGTAATATGCTATTACCACACACAGGACTGAGTTGAACAAGAGGTGAATTTGTGTGAGCTGAGTTGGTTCAGCTCAACAAAGCTCGGGCAGGTGAGCACAGATGATTCTGGGATTGAGTGGATCACGTGCACAGGAACCAGCAGAGCCTTTTAGGACCAAGAACACCTGCTCAATATAGAGCTCAAAAGAGCTAAAGGAAGAAGGAAGAATGGATTCTGAGCTGCAGGGTAGGAACCCTATTGTTTGACACTGAACACACATAAAAGGCCATTCCCCAAAGGACAAATGAGGATCCATTTGCTCTAACATCAGTGGCAGACCGTTGCCAGTGGCCTAAGAGAGGACCTGAGCTCTCAACACTGAGATCTCCACAGTAGTCCCAATGTTCACATTGCCTAGGACCAGCTGGGACTTTCAAAACTGACCCAGGTTTGATCTTTCCTAGAAGGTGGCTGAGGCAGGCTCACCCATACCTATGAACCCTATATTGTTTGGGCTCCATTTGTTACTTTTGTGAAACTCAACAAAAACTTTGCTCCGCCCAACTCTTGCTACCAGATGCTTAAATCTGTTCCTGGCTCCGCCACTCCTCTGTCTTGGAGATCACATAAATGCCACCAGTTCCCACATCAGGGTAAGAGAGTTGCTTATAGGAACAGGCAGTGAAGAAAATAAAACAAGAGTGGCTGACTTGGTGGTGGGTAGTGTAACAGTAACAGATATCCATTGCACTGACAGTGACATGCTCCAGGGAAGAGATTTTCTTCCAGATGAGCAGCGTGCCAAATGTAAATAATGTTTCCACAAGAGGAAAGGTTTCACAAAAGGAGAACTTGGCAAGAATTAATGTTAAATCATGCCAGTAAAAGCAGTATCACTTGGTGAAAATAAGGCAGATAAACATTTAATTCATCATCTAATTTACTGGGCTGACCTATACAAGCTACTCCTGCTTCTAAAAGGATTTTCATGGTACCCACTTTTAGCTGTGACAAAAAGAAATGAAATACACAGCTTGACACGTAGTTTGTAAAAGAAGTATTCTGTGTTCAGAACCATGCCATGCAAAGCAATTCCGCTTATGTTTTGAACGCACTGTGATCAAATATTTCAAAACAGGTTTCTTTCAAAGTTCATCAGTTCCCACTCTTTGCTTGTAAGTAATAGAAAAATTGAGCTGTTAATCTTCTGTGGGTATACATGTTAGTTAATAAACATAACTCCAAAAATAAAGCCATACCAAAACACTTAAAAAGCACAACAGTTCTGGCAATTACTACTGGAGGACTGATCACAACAGTCACCTCCCACTCCCTGGAGGAAAACTGATTTTAAGCAGGCTTAAAGCATATTAAATACTCCTATTCTTGCACTGCTTTACTGGAACTGTACCGGAGAAGACAGTCAAAGAATATTGCTAATAAAATGACAATCAGTGTTTCAAAATTATATGAATGAAATAAATTGTTAAAATATGCAGTTCTTCCTTTGCAAAGGTAAACGGACAACTTGGGAATATGAATGGATCAAGTATCATAATTTGAATAATTTATTCTGAACACTCAAACTGTCAAAGATGAGCTGTTCAGAATGTTTTAAATCACTCTTGAGGAGAATTTTCACTAAAAAAGGTAAATCTCAAATACATTTTGAAAAGAACTCGACGTTACAGAGCATAACCATTACACCTGCCACAAAATGGAGTTAAAAGTCCCAATTTTTGTCATTTTAAACATCAGTACTAGAGAAGACCATTGGTCTTGGCCTGATCGCTTAAATTACTCCTACAGCAATTCCACATTTAGTGAACAAAACTCAAAAGCTTGCAATGGAATTTGGGCCTGTGGGTTCACTGATAGTTGCAAGTTGTCAGCACAAGAAAGATTTCAGCAGATAAAATATGAGCCAAGATATGACACTTGAACATGTGCACAGACAACACGGCAGAAAACCAAATAGCTTTGGTGACTATAAACAAGTCCTAAGAACCTACACAGAGGTAAATGAGACCCTTAATGATGAAAATAAGGGAAAAAAACCCCCACAACCTCTCATCCCTAAAGGTAATTTAAGGACATCTATTTCACTTTTCCCCAAGGGCACCAATATTTGGGCAGGGTATTTTTCTACACAGCTGACAGCACAAAAACATTTTCGGTAATTCCAATTCTATCACTTATTAACTGTATTTTTTATCCTTAAAAATAAATGAATGAGTTTCTAAAAGGGTGAGCTCTTTTCTCCCCTGCTTCCACCCCAAATTATCTTGTGCTTTTTGGCACTTTGGTTTTTACTCTTAAAAGACATAATTAAAAAAATTTACTGAAAATAATAGAATTGTAGAGATCTTTTAACAAAAGCTTTGCTTAAATACTGGCCACTGCTGACGTCTGTGCTCATGAATAGAAGTGGAATAATACGCTTAGCCATTTTACAGTTGTTTCAGTTTTTATACATTTGTCCTCCATGAAAAACACACGAGAGTGAATTTAAATCTGTGGTATAAAAATAGTATTAGACACCAAATTGATTCATGACTTTTCAATGAAATCATTAATACCAAAATCCTAAGAATGTATAATTTCAGCATGGAAATGAAGAAGCAGGCTTAAATGAAACAAAAATAATTTCCATAAATTTAGGCCTCTTTGCCCATCTCATGCATTTATAAACTAAATCAAACTGTCAGCTAAAAAGTGATACTTTCTTGCACTAGTTTACATTTCTATTTAAACAACTTAAGACAGCGAGTTGAGCACCAACACCTATGAGCCAGCTGCTAACATGAAGAACAGGAGGAAAACCTCAAATCCAAGTTACAGGGAAAAAAAAAAAATCCATATTGCATCTTGTTGAAGACAATTCTTAGCTGAATATAAGAGAATTTTATAACTTCCAGTACCCTTCATCTCTTTGACCCTAAGCCTTCCTACCTGACAAGAACGGCAGCTATACCCTTCCAGGCAATTTACTCTTTCTTGAAATATAAATTTGTTATGCTCCGATAATATTTCTGTTGGTGCATTTAATAAAGATTCTTTATTAAGACAGCTGATTAAGACCAAATAAACCTTAGTCTTAACTGGCTGTATCTCTGAGTACAAAAGAAGGATATCTCTACCTCTGGCAGCCAAGTATGCAAGTCATGACAGAAAAAGAATAGTGTAAAAGTACATTATCAGGCTGTGGTGTATTTTCCTCCATTATGGAGAAATTTGAGGACAGCACTTGAATCAGGGCATTCAGAAAATCTGAGTATGCAGTCAAGTTCTGCCAGAAGAATAGACCAAGTCAACTACAACTAGATCTCTCTCTTGCACCCTGCGGGACACTTCCCACCTCAAAGCCAAGGAGCACAGCAGTAGTCAGTAAATCCCTTTCTGATGCTATTGCTGAATTTTTCCTGGACTGTACAATGTTCCCTGTGGATTTCTGTTGCCCAAACTAACCCCTTTCTCCAGGTGTAACTAACACACGCCTAAATGGCACAGGAATGACCTGAACGATCCAGAACTTGAGTACTTGGCAGGACTGTGAACACCAAACTGTGGGCTTCCTTTTTGTGTGGCCTCAGGATCTGACTGTATCTTCAAAGCCACATCTGATCTCAACCTAAATCAGCCCATGCAACAGTTGTTAATCTGAATGATTTAGAGAAGCATCTACAGGAAACATTCAGGCTCCCAAATCAGCCCGGGGGTGGGAAGACAGGGTTGAACGATAGTGGTCAATTCTGTCTTCAGCCCTTAGTAGCAGCCCTACCACTGTGCAGCCACGTGGCAGACTCAGATCAATACAAATCCATTCCTCTCGTTAAAATTTGTCCAAAATATTCTGAAAGAAGTTACTTAATCTGGCAGATATGAGATCTAATGTATCGCCTTTCTTCCCACATAAAAACATAAAGACAGAATAAACTCCATGCTGCGTGCCCTAATTTGACAAAATAGTATTATATGCCTGGACATGATTCATATCAGATTTGTATTGCTGGCTAATCTAATGCTGCAGGGACCCAGTATTAATGATCACAGAATAGCATCAGCACACACAAATTCAGCAAAAGACTACTGATGCTCAACACTACAATCTTATTAGCCATCCAGCTTGCATCAGTAGCTAACTGCTATCACTAGACTGGGCTGCAGTCCTCATCCAACAAGTATCTACATTTATTTAAACATTCTCAAATGTACTCATGGGACCTGAGAAAGTGGCAGTATCTGTATAACAAGAGCAATTAGTTTTACAATTGAAGAAAAGTTGGTTTAGAAGTGAGGTTGATTGAAGTCCTCTTCCCCTCGTACAGCATGATAATATTTCATTGAAAGATTTATTTGTTGGCCACAATACCCAAAGTCACACTTTTTTGCACATATACAAAACATACTACATCTCCATCGCTAGAGAAACCAGATTCTAGATTGGTGCAGAGATATTTGTAAAGGAATTCTTTCCACAGCTGGTGAAAGCCATTCACAAATACTTTAGGAAGCTGTAAGATTGCCTAAAGATGTGAGAAAAATCTATGTGCACACAGGCATATAGACAATTGCATAATTTAGATTGGAAATCGACTGAAGCAGTTTCTCCCTGGAAACATTTCACAGGAAAGATAACAACATATAAACTAATAATTTGATTTTTTTTTCCACTGTAGAAATGTAATTGTTAACTGCTACAAAAGAAATTGTGCACCAAGCAAAAGTTAAATGCAGAGACCTCAAACTGCACTTATGGGGAAATTAAGAAAAATGAATACAAAACTACAGTACATTACAGCTTAGTCTCTTTTCCCTTTCCACATCCACACAAACATCCCAGACTTGAGACACCTCCCTCTCAGAATCACTTGAAATAGTAAAATTAAGTTTACTTTCCTTTCATAATGCTACATAAAGCTGATTTTTGAATGATGGGAAGGAATAGGTAAAAATATATTTTTAAAATCAAAGATTGAGAGAATCATAAAGACTGTAAATTATAATTTACAAGAATATATAACTTTATAAACTCTAACACCTTTATGCAACATGCTAGATCTGTACAGTTTAAAAGAATGTCAAGTCCTCTCTCCTACAGCAAGACATCCAGAGCTAAGGCTGAAAGCTCTGCTCTATTTCAGTCCTGTTAATCCCTGTGGAATAGTTTTAAATCCTGTTCAGCTGCTGAGTACACAAGGCTGCCTTCAGCTCATCTTATTTTAACTTTTTTTCCCCCTTTGAATGTCAACTCACTCATCACACTGGACACTTTTAAGACTCATCTGGACAGGGTGCTGGGCCACCTTGTCTAGACCATACTTTTGCCAAGAAAGGTTTGCCAGAGGGTCCCTGAGGTCCCTTCCAACCTGGGATTCTATAATCTCCTTCCCAGTAAAGAGAGCTACTGCAGACTGTGTAACAAGTCAAAGGGCTGAGCCTTACGCATGATATAAAGACTTAATAGGCCTACAGACATGTGAAGCTGCGTGCTTCACGTGGAAACCTACAGAAACAGCTATTTCCCCAGGCCTAAACTGTTTCCTTCCACCAGTGATGTTTCTGGGACAGCCTTCTACACCACTATGAGATGGGCAATACCTCCCTTCCTTCCCACTGCTGCTTTTCCTAACAAAAAGGGGGAAGCAGGAGCTTCAGATGCATTGTTTTACTTGTCAGTATAAAAAATAAATGTGAGCTTTTAATTAGATGTACATGACTTCACAAAACTTTACAGAACACTCTTCTAACTTCTCTTGGTTTGTACAATCACCACACACATGTAAAGGCAGTTACGGGAACACACAGGACACAAGCAAGTTGAAACTCCTTTATGCGTTTGACACATCTCATTTCAGGCTGCTCTCCCTGTTAAGTCTTTACAGGGCCAAACACCAAAATTAATTGCTGCAGATTTTAGTTCCACTAATTAGAACTCAGCAACTCTTAGGATGTAAAATAACACAGTATTTCTCACAATTAAATCTGAATATCTGTTGAAAAACCACATTGGGTTTCAGTAACCCAAGGAACCTTGAGTGACTTTGAAGTGGACTTTGAGCATTTAAAAAAAAACCCTGTTAAATGGCATTTTAAACCAAGTATATAACCTCTATGGCACATTCAAAATTCAACTGCAAAACCAAAAAATTCTCAGATAAAATAATTTCAAAACAGCAATAATATCAGACATCATTTTTGTAGGACAGATGTATTTGAAGGAATTAAGATACTGAAGCACCTTCTCATCCTTCAAGTCATTAATTCACCCTTTTTCTGAAACAAAAAATTAGGGAAAGACCATAGCACTGCAACTCATAAGAAATGCTATTGTCACTATACCTGTGTCCAACCCCAGCAACTTTCCAACTCAGAAAATGGTATTTTACTAAAGCAATTTTCCCCCTTAGCCAAAATATCTTAAGGCAGCTAGACTGGAATCAGCATACGGATCCACACAGGAGACGGAGAGCAGGACCCTTAATCTTTAAAGCTCATTAGTTCAATTCCAGCCCACACCGGTAGTCACTGAAAATTTTCTTAAGTAATGGCTGTTCAGAACCCATCAGACACAGTCCACAGGAAATGCATCGTACACTTAAGCCTATCTCAGAACAGAGGCTACAGATTCTGTGCCTCTAGAGACATTTCCCTCAATCCCTATAAATTGCCCCTGAAAAACAAGTTAAAATAGTTTGGTGCAGCATGGAACTTTGCATTGACATTGTCAATATGCCTTAATAATCAGGTCCCTTCTTCCAGCATTACATACAACTAAACTGAAAATAAATTGGTCCAATAGCAGTGGAGAAAAAAAAAACCAAACCAAACACAGCCTGGTTTCGTACATATTTGTGCCCTATTTCCCATTTAATCCCTCACTGCAGGGAGTTACTGATGGGGATTTGTAGAGTGATCACACATCCCCTGCTTCCCCAGGAAGTCAGGCTGACAAAGGATTGCTGCCAAGATAGCGGGAAGATGAAAAGATATAAAAAATAATACCAGACCCACCTATAGCCATGAAAGCTCATTCCCACACTTACCTGTGTTTGCATAAATACCCCCAAACACCCCCAATAAGCAATGAGATTTATGTATTGAGAGGAGAGAGAGATCACGTAGTTCATGGAAACAGCCCAGCTATTCGTTAGCACTCTATACCATCGTAGGAGCAGGGGGGGAGAGTCAAAAAAAGAAAAATACAATCAAAAGCAGAACAACATTTACTGATTTACCTAGGGTAGGCAAGAGCAGAAATTAAATTTTCAAACAAAAATATTCATAGCTGCAGAGTTTTTGTTATGAACACATAACCGAGAGCAGTTCATATTCCTCTTCCCATTGGGGTAGATCTTTCAGAGTTACACAGATCTCTCTGTGGACACTGGCTAGCATACTGCTTATTAGCCACACGGACGGCTTATAGCCCAAACAATTATCTGTTAAAATTTGAATAGTACTTGCTATTAACTTTGTAGCTGTCTTGAAATAAAACAAAGGCAAATATCAAGCAGAGGTACAGCTATTCTCTCTGTGCCCCCCTGCTGTACGTGAGGTCACCCAACACCCTGCCAAGAAGTCTGCAACACTGCAGCTTGCTTGCTCCCTCACCCCAACCTCTGTGTTTTGTTCCAAATTCTAGTTTAATCCGACATATCTGGCAGATTTCAATTTTCCCTCTTTTAGAGATAATTTCCCAATAGTCTACTTCCATTAGAAACCCTTTTAAAAGATTCAAAGCCTTTTAACATTTCAGTATGTTCATCTTAAGGGGAAAAAATTAAAAAAAAAAAATAAAAAAAATCACAGTCAGCTCTACATGAAGGTCCCCAAAAACCTCGGGTACAGTTGCAATGAAAAAGTCTGAAGTATGAATAAGTCTCATTTGTTCAGTCTTTAAAATAAGTTAAAACCAAGTCACAAATTCAGTAATGAAAAAAAAATCAATGGGTGAAAATAGCTGTCTTTAAAAAAATCACATGTACATCTAAAAGAATTAAATTTTTCTGTTAATATGATCAATTACTATCACCCATTCAATTAAATAAAGCAAAAATGAAAAAATAATTCATTTGTACCCTAAGAAACGTAGAGTTCACCCCTTCTAGAATTATTCACAGATCACAACTATGATCTAACGTACTATTGTACCTAAATTACTTGACATAAAGGTTTATTATTCCGGGGTGAGAAACTGTCAAATCCTAAATCTATGCTGATCTCTCAAGATCTTTAGAAGTCAGGCATGGCAACTATGTGTCTGACTATGAAAACAAGGAATAGTTATTTTGTAAAATATTTTGATTTTCTGGCCTCCAGACTTCTTGTGAATTAGAAATGATTGAACTCGGTACACTTAGAAGCTAAAGATATACTTCTAAAAAGCAGGATTTTCTGTTTATTCAGTTGCCAGACTGTGATGAATATGCGTACCAGATGAAATTAAATGTCACAGAGGTGTTAACTCAGTTATTGGTTTGAGATCTTCCCTCTAAAACCTTAGAAGAGACACCCCAACATCAACAACAGACCTTTGAAAGCTGCAGCGCAGTGCACAGAAATAAAATAACCTCATTAGATTTCACACTTTAAGTGATCTGGAGACATCCGTATATGTTAGAATAAAAATAGGCAGATTGTTTCTCTGCATGCATTGGCAATTCCAATACAAATTTTGTTTGGTCATTGGAAATGTTGTGCAACGTATAATCTACATATCCCCCAAATGCCTGTTGCTACAGACTCAATATCCCTTTTAACAACTAGATAATGCCAATTTTGAGACAAGATTTGAAACAGTTCATCAAAAATTAATTCACACACCGAGTAAATACACTCATCCTGTTGATCCTGGCACCTACACCCATGATTTTTACTTTCAGGCTACATGCTCTAGAACACAGCAACATCCAATCCTCATACCAAAGCTCCCAATGTATCAAAAAACAGTACTAAAACATTTTCTCATCATAACACACTGCTTCAGCTGACCTTCCTTATTACTCTTTATATCCTGTTCCCTTCTCAAGATTTTTACAAAGGGGTTTTTGGTGGCAAAGCTGGTTTTTGACTTGTTTATAAAGCCCTCCCCTTATACAGATCCATCTTCTAACACATAGGAAGGATGAAAGGCTACAAGAGATGAGCCTGGTGGCCAAACCATTTCTACTGAACGTAACAGGGATCATTGCGTAAATCTAACTGAGGCCCATCTGGTGATGAATCAGCTCCCAGTCTGCTTCCTTCACTAGTCATTTCCAGCTGTAGCATAAAACATATAAAGAAATTGGCCAAGGACACAGGGTGGTACTGTAGCCAAAACAAAACATCACACAAATGGAAGTGTCCTCACCAGGATACAATAGTGGCTTGCCTAGAAGCAAATCACCAGCATATTAAAAGAACATAACTAATAATATTAATATTTTGTCACACTGATGGCATAGCCAGACACTACTTACAAACATCTTCTGTGAGCATGTGAACATGATAACAACAACAAAAAAGAACAAGAAGGAAAAAAAAAAAAAAAAAAAAAGTGTGCAGCTGCATGCAGGAAGCATCCAAGTAACAAAGCGTTGCCTGATCAGTTAGTCTTCTAATTCCCTGATACACCTGTTTGTGTGTGCGTGTCTGCACAAAGGTGCGTGGTACTTACGTTCAGTTGCAACAGCACCCATCATTCAGCATGGATCCAAATTTGACTCTAGTAAGCTAAAGTATTTGCCCTGAACCTGAAGACATCTGGAAGGGCACATACACAGAGATGGAAAAAAAAAAATAAAATCTGCTGATAGCTCCACATCCTTTGCCATAACTATTTTTCTGTTTTAAAATATCTACATTCAGTTTAAGCAAGACTAATGGAAAATAATTATTTAATGTTAAGTACACAAGTAGCAGCACTGACTCAACCGCTGAGGCTCTACTCCGTACTGAGATTTAACCTTCATGAGATTCAGCCACACATGGTAGCAGGGAGGATACAACTTACCACCACTTCAACAAAGACAGCACAAGCTTTAAGGACATTTCAACTCAAGAGCTGGCTTCCCAGGAGATCCATTTGCTTAATACATATTGTGACTTGCACATGAAGTGTGTCTCTTCCATTAACTACAATGCCAATTGAAGTTTCTGCTTCCAATTTGACTTCTTTAATGGGGAGTTAATGGTTTGTGAGAATTCATAGCAAAATAGATAAATTAAATCATTTCAGACACATGCAAAGCTTTTAGCAAAATTCACACCACTCTCCACCACGCTCAACCATCTTTTTTGCAAGACCAGTTACATTCAGACAGAAATTTCAATTTTCTGGTTTTTAGCAAACACTGAATGAAGCATGGAAAATCTGAGAAATAAAGATTATTATGCCATTCAGTTAGAGAGCTGCAAGCTTTCTGTTTCTCTAAATTTCTGTTTGTATTTCAAATGACTACATGGCCAGCATCTAGCCTTAGTTTTTGCCGTTGTTCCCACCACCTTCTCCAGGTAAGTAACTCGAGTGCTGCTAACACGTAAGAGTAAAGTACTATAAAACATGGCAGTACTACCTATGTATAATCAAGAATACTTGACTCTTCCCAACGAGGTGATACAGATACAATTATTTCATAAGCATCAAATCCCAAGACTCCATCTATAGCACACATACATTATAAAAAGATAAACAAAAAAAGTACGGTATTGATTCTGGACCCTTGAACTACTTAGGTACCATATATACCAAACTATTTTAATGATAGTTGACTGTCACACAGAAGTTCTGCTATTAAAGAGTACATCCTATCATGGATGTTTTGATCATGTGCCATTTAAACACTATGAAAGATAAATAAGACTTTTTTTTTTTTTTTTTTTTTCTTAAACTAATTTTGCACTGTACAAGTTATATGGTACTCAGGCTGCATTACCATAACCAAAACAAACAGAAAAAAAGAGTCCTGCTCAGCATGTGAACTCGATTACCAGTGGAATTTCATTTTCCTGAGACCAATAATTTTTTCAGCAGACATAATTGCAAGAAAAATCAGCACATGAGGAAGAAAACAGCTTGTTTGTAAAAGCCACTCCAGTACCAATAAGCACACAGGAGTATTAACAACTGAGTGTTTTGTTCTCTTACCAGTCAAACCTGCATACTTTTATCCGTCTGACCTTTTATCCGTCTGACCGACAGCAAGCAGTTCCTCCAACAATGACAGCAGAGAGGTTCCACCAGCATGACCTGGACTTTGTTCACCATTTCAAGCACCCATATATGATAAAACATAACATGCAGCACACAACTATGTCTAGTTTACGAGGTTAACAAAAAAAAAATAATTCACAAAATAAAAATCAGAAAAGATTAGTAACTTAACAGGAGGAGTAACAGCCACCTGAGGCTGTAACACCTGAGGAGTAACAAGCACTGAGGCTAACAGGGTAAACCACATTACATTATGCTGCATAAATGCAGTGCTGAGACTACAGATCAACAATTCAAGAAATGTATGATTTGACAGGAGAATAAAAAAAGACAGACATTTTCTTTTGAAGTTTCCATGACTACATGCAAGCAAGTTCTGCCATTTCAGAGGCATCCAAAAACTGGTGTTATTAAACTTAGACTGAACCAACAAGCAACCTTCTAAACCTTGCATGTGAAACCCAGAAGACAGCAATGTTAACACTCCTATCGAGCTCCGGAGAAAGGTTTCAGCTTTACTTAACCACACCAAAAAGAAGAAACAGAGACTGACCAGAACTTTGTCCTCTGATAATATCATACTGAAAGATGAATGTTCATAAGAAGTCAGGCAGTAAAAATAAGCTGATATATTAGCACCAAGGGAGTTAAGCTACT
Organism: Athene cunicularia; assembly: GCF_003259725.1. Lineage (NCBI taxonomy): Eukaryota > Metazoa > Chordata > Aves > Strigiformes > Strigidae > Athene > Athene cunicularia. Next base: position 9,529,872 of record NW_020799106.1, on the reverse strand, counting down.
ATTGTATTACAAATAACTGAGGTCTAAATACTAGTTAAAACTAAATGCATATTCACAAGAGCTATCTGGAGTCAAAGACCAAAGTCATCAAAATATATAATGTTCAGGAAGAAATGACACCGCTCAGCAGTTTGGATCACTGTCACCTTTCCACCCCCAACCCCCATTAAGAGGATTTCACAGACCAGCCCTCAGAGCTGAAGGACTGGGGCCCCACTGCCCAGCCGGACACACCATTCCCCCCGTGTGCCTCTACACCCCTATCGGCTAATACGGGGGAACACAAGGGGTGTCGCGGGGAACCGAGAGGCACTCACCGTTCCGGCTCTCTTCATCAATAGGAACTATTGTGGCTGGAGGACCTGTTCTGGCCAATTTGCAATCTATAAAGATGAAAAGAGAAGTTATTTCTAATTCCAGAAGAAGGATCTTGAAGGGTTTGTTGCTGTTGTTTACAACAAGTCAGCATATTTGGCATACTGAAGACAAATATTCACTTAAATATTACATATGTACAAGCTACAACTGTTAGCTAAGTTACACTCACAGAAGATCAAAATCTGAGCTGTTTGCTTATCCCTTACTCAGATAAACTTTATAAAGCTTTATAAAGATTTTTGAAGAGTCTGATGACAAAGGATTTAACATCTCAGATGCTGATCCGTACTTACAACAGCAATACTTAATATGGTTTGTTCTCTTATCGCTTACGTGAGTCTTCCTTTCCACATCATGAACATACACACACACAGACCCCGAATCGTTGTCACATACCACCACAATGCAGTTTGATGGCTACACTATAAACCTGTTTGTGTCTTGCTCTAGAGATACCCCCAGGGATCTCAGTGAAGTAGTCGTCCTTCAGGACAGAGATAATATGATGGTAATTTAACCCAAAGAAATAACAGAGGAATGATTAAAAGGTATAAATTGTAATTAAAGCTTCACAACAGAAACAAACATAATTTGAATTTAATTGCAACAAAAGGATCTAATTAAAGAGAGTGAACAGAATTTTAATAAGGAAAATAAAAATTAAAAACAGACGAGCAATGTTCAGGAAGTTACATTTTGCCATCTTACCCTCATATTGCCAGTCTGGAGTCAAAAGTTTAGTGTCATCAATGGAAGCAGAGCAGAATAACGAAAGAAAATAAGTAAGATTTGGTTGGTTTACTCAAAAGATAGGTTCAGAGATATAAAGCAGTACATGCAGAGCTAGCAAAGGCATAGGTGTAGTCTTAAAATATATAAAAGCATGTATACTACATGTGATGACTACACTTTGTGAACAATTTCATTTTCTACATTAAACACAAGTATTACCTCCTTAAAAGCACACAAACGAAAGTTAAGAAGCACTTTTCATTTTCAAAGAGCCTCACAGTACCACTGAAAGAGCGTGGTAAGACACAACCATTCTCCTTGCCATTTCACCATGGAGAACTCTATATGAGATTGCAGTCCACATTTTTAAGAATGTTCAGATGCTCCTCTGATCCTCCTGACATGGCCCCAGCTTCATGGATGGCTACACCCCATTTGTAAGAAATGACAGCTTCTAATTCATTTCTAAGGAAAGAAATGCTGGAGTATCACTGGTTTTGGGGTTTTTTTTTGAGAGGTCTGAACACCTTACACAAGAATCCCAACACAAAATCATCCGTAAATTAAACACAAGAGCAAGAGGAGGTAAAACGTTATTTCCCAGCTTACAGCAAAAATTACACATTCATCAACTTCAAAAGAATTGCGCTACAGCTAATTACAGACTATAATTACCCCAGCACAGACAAGACCTATGAAGGAAGATCAAAACAATGATGAGTTTATTCAGATCTCCATTGAGGTGAAGCCTCTCTAAAGGACATCTCTGTGGCACAGTAATTTCCTCTAGCAGCAGCTTTGCTATTCAGCTGACGAGTTCAGCCACAAGACCAAAGTTCTGAACACCAGGGTAAGAACTGATAGGGCAGCATTCCTTAAGGCTGTTAATAGTTAACATCTTGAACAGCCTGAAGAAGGCCTGAATTAATACTGATGATAATACAGTCACACTTAATGACTTTTTTTAATAATAAAAGAAAAAGACAAACAGGCAAACCTTTCTCTGAAGTTAAAATACAGAGAGCTTGTGTGGGTACCCACTCACTCTCCTTCCTTCCATTGGTAACACCGCTTGTAGAGTTTCACCACTTGGTTTGCTATACTAAGTAGTCTAAATAAAATTATTTAATGAAGAACTTTTCAGGGCTTATCCCTTTTATTCTTATATGCTCTAGCGTGGTACACAAAAAATGAATATTTACTGTTGATAATTTTAAAGCTTTTTGTTTTAAAGGCATTAATGGAGCAAACTTAATCTGAAAAACTACATCTTTCATTTCACTGTAGTGCCCTACCAGTGTATCATGGGGGAAGATAAGCAGTTTGTGTATCTACATGAAATAAAGATTTTTTTTCCTGCTCCTATTTTTTTCACTGGATGTTATCAAACTAACAGGACCATAAGAGACATAACACTAACATTTTCAGAGGCACATGTTATAATTTCCTAGAAGCTCAGGTTTTGGCTAACTGAATGACCCTTCAACAAGCTATTTGTTAGGGAAACAAAGCTCAGCAGTAGAAACTTCTACCAAGACTTCGTTTTCTTGCATGGTCCTCCTACGTGCCATTGAACAGTGATCATCACACACAGAGACAAAAAGAAATCCAAAGCAGGTACAGTTTTTAATTCTAAAAATTGCATATGTGTGCTGGTTGTTAAACCACTATAATATGCCTTACCAAAAGAATAATCATGATTTTTCTGAACTCTGAATGAGCTTTTTACCCCCATCATCTATGTTTCCATGAAGATGTTCCTTGCTGGATGTCTCAATGAGAATCATAGAATAGAATCACAGAATCATTCAGGTTGGAAATGACCCCTGGGATCATCGAGTCCAACCATCAGCCCGACTACAAGTTTCTCCCCTATCCCCAACATCTCACCCAAACAACCCTTAAACCCCCCCAGGGATGGGGACTCCACCCCTCCCTGGGCAGCCTGTTCCACTCTCTGACCACTTCTCCTGTGACAAATCTTTTCCTAATGTCCAGTCTGACCCTCCCCTGTTGCAGTTTAAAGCCGTTGCCCCTTGTTCTGTCCCTGATCCCCTGGGAGCAGAGCCCAGCCCCAGCCTCTCTGCAAAGTCCTGTCAGGAGCTGCAGAGAGGGATGAGGGCTCCCCTCAGCCTCCTCCTCCTCACACTGAACACTCCCAGCTCCTTCACTGGCTCCTCACAGTATTTATTCTCCAGGCCCTTCCCCAGCCTCGTTGCCCTCCTCTGCCCTCGCTCCAGCCCCTCGAGATCTCTCTCGTATTGAGGTGCCCAAACCTGGATGCAATATTCACAGTAAGTTCAAGAGAAGTTCAGCCAAACCAGGCCAACTTCTAGTTCTTCAATAACCAAATTATCAAAATTAAAAGTCAATCACATGTTAAGCAGCCTTTTCACAGGATTGGTTTTCCATCAAACACATCAAGAATTCCATAATTATAATCAAAGCAGTTATATGGTATGTTTAAAATGATTGTTCAGCATTGGAATCTGGATATAGAGAGTCTCAGATGAAAATGAAGACTATACAGTAAAATTCAAAAGTGTGCAGAGGATATACTACAAGTGTGAGATGGTGAAGCAATAAAATTTATCATGAGAAAAATTTCGATTGAGAGATTAGAGCAATAGACAGAGCCATTTCTATAGGTAGGGCAGGAGAAAAAAATAAACAGGACGTGTAGTAGAAATCTTGCTATAGATTACCCTCACAGCACTAATAAAAAATTTCTGAAGAAACATGTAGTTCTATTGCATGAAGTTTACAGATTATTTCATATCATTTCAACCATGTCAGTATTAACCAAATATCATATTGCTTTTCAAGAGGCCTGTCACTCCTCCCTCCCCTTCTCAAAGACCAAACCTAATAATGCCACAGCCTTATTTAGTTTCACATTCATCATCATACATTGAACAGATAAATTTAAAATTGTAATCTCACACAAATATCCAATCCAATGGGAGACAATAACTTTCATTAAAAAACTTAAAGACAAGTAATATGTTTTAAATACGAGGGGTATTTTTTTTTTATCCCTTGCAAAATATAATCAATAAACAGCAGCAATAAGACTTCAATGAGTGCTAAGCCCAAGTACTGTGTTGTATCACCAGGCACCAGCCAGACCTGGTGGGAAATACTGGATACATGAAAAGACTTCTTTACACTGAGCCAAGTGCACAGAAAGGTTATTCCCATCATCAGAAGGATGGAGAGTCCATCCTATAAAGATAACAGAGACCTGAATTATTTAGTTTAGGAAAATGAAAGCTCTCTAGAAATACATGTGGGTAAATATCAAGGAGGAAAACTGAGTTACTTAAATTAAGGAGCAATACCAGTGCAAAGCAGAAATGGCTGCATGCTGCCCACAAAATTTTAAAAGCATGTTTCCAGCCCAAACTTTTTTTGACTGGCAAAGAAGTTAGATCCCAGAACACTATTCCATAGCAGTTCCATTCCATGCAATGGCAATTCCATTCCATGCAATTCCAGCATTTCTGAAACATACTTTTATTTGCTTATGAAAGAGATTATGTGAAATTTTCCTCAGTGATACTATAAAACAGGGTTTCGATTTTCTTCAAGTCTTATTTAAATAGTCCTCAACAGAAATTATTTCGGCAGTAACAGATTGCTTCATTCAACATAAACAAGCGTAGATAATTACAGCACCAAAGGTGACTTACAAAGGAAATATTTACACAAGCCTTTACTTTCCTCTTCTTTTGTTTCAAAGTGCCTTATGTCTGATTGTGCGCCCTGGTATGGATCTATCAGGTTACCTATTTTATCTATTATACCTATTCCGATTTCACCCTGCAGATTATTACCAGAATACTGAAATGCACCTAACAAACAATTTAAATTTTTAACTAAACTACTGCAATTGCTAAAACAGGACGGTATCGTTCCATCACATTCCTTCCAGGCTGGAAGGAAGCTCCGCTCTGCCAAAAGCACAGGGAGAAGTGACATGCTGAACCACAATCTGTTTGTTCTACATTTATTTGTTCTAGCTTTCTCAACTAAAGAGCAAGTTGTCCTTGAAACTCCTGGGCATAATGGAGTAGCCATGGAAGTCAAATCATCCTAAATGGAACAGACTTTAAGAAAAAGCTGAAAAGGCACTACATAAATGAGCATGCCTATCTACAGTTTTCAGGATGTGTTTTATGTCTAAGCAGCAGCGCTGGTAAATGTAATCATGATGTAGCAGTGCCCTCCCCCCCAGGCACCTTACAGAAGAGGCAGAAAGCATCAAGCAAATAAAACTTAGTAAATAAAACAACAATCTATGAAAGCTTTCCTAAAAGCTTCCAGAAAAGCATTTTTGTTCCTGTCATTAACTTCACTGTTTCTTCTAACTAGTGCGTTTGCTTTACAATTATATGATCAAGGCAAAGGCAGATAAATAAAGGGCCTGTCTCCTTGGGAGCAAAGTGAAAGTCTATTTAACAGACTTCATGGAACAGTTACATGGCTCAGACCCATTTGGTTTCAGATGGCTGATTTTCATTATTTAAATTTCTAATTATTTTTAATGAGATAGAGAAAAACCTCAATCACGGTTCTAGGTAAGATGCTCAGCAAGGTCAAAGGGCCTGAGCCAAAACAAACAGAACAACTGGAATAATCCCATACCCTGATCAACTTCCTTTCACCTCGTCCTTGCCCTCTCAGAGCCACTTCCCATCCAACAGTTACATTACTTAGAGAACTTCTCTCTACTTCAACTTCACAGCTAAAGTAAATGGAAACATCTATGAAAATGAAAACAAATGTTACTGAGTTAGCTAATGCAACACAGCGACAGCTGGGTGGAGACAGTCCCACAACAAACCAGGATTAGACTGCCCAACAGCCAAAGGCCCCAAAGGACAAGCACGGAGGTTTGTGAGTAACAGCAGTGTGTTTTCCAATCCCCGACTCTCTTCTCTTCATACCCACCATCCCAAAGGCTAACTGCATCCTCACAGCCCATCTCTGCCAGGGGGCTCTTTCTCCTGCCATCTCCTGAGAGACCAGTTCCTCCACAAAGGTGTTTCAAAGGACCTTACAAACTGGCCTCCTGCTCCAAATCACTTGAGGGATAAACCTCCTCACCACTAAGGGTAGATAGTTTACAAGGTTACAGTAGCTTCTGCAAATACCTCCTTCACAACATTGCCAATAACCCCATAGTCATACACGTGCAAAGACAGCGGTAGTCTCACACCCATTTAACAGCTGTCTGACAGTGAGCATATGAAGTTAGAGGGAGTCACAGTGATCAGGAATTGCTTATAACATCCCTCCACTAAATGCAATTACCTGGAAACCCAAAGTAACTATTCATCGTTCATATATCCCTTAATTCCAGTTAAATAAGACATTCAAATTAGTTGGGAGAACAGTGTCTGAAGTTGGCTGTTCTGATCATTAAATCACATGACTGCAAGGTATGCAATCACATCAGCTGCTTCAAAGTTTAATAATAAAAATCACAGAATCGTCAAGGTTGAGAAAGACCTTGAAGATCATTCAGTCCAACCACTGACCTCACCCTGACCGTTCCCAACTCCCCCAGATCCCTCAGCGCTGGCTCAGCCCGACTCTTCAACCCCCCCAGGGATGGGGACTCCCCCCCTGCCCTGGGCAGCCCATTCCAACGCCCAACAGCCCCTTCTGCACAGAAATACGTCCTAATATCTAGTCTAAACTTTAGCTGGCACAGCTTGAGGACATTCCCTCTTGTACTGGCGCTGGTTCTTTGGTTCAAGAGACTCATCCCCCCTCTCTGCCCCCTCCTGGCAGGGAGTTGCAGAGGGCCAGGAGGTCTCCCCTCAGCCTCCTCTTCTCCAGACTGAACCCCCCAGTTCCCCCAGCCGCTCCCCAGCAGACCTGTGCTCCAGACCCTGCCCCAGCTCCGTTGCCCTTCTCTGGCCACGCTCGAGTCACTCAATGGCCTTTTTGGGGTGAGGGGCCCAAAACTGAACCCACTCAGCGAGGGGCGGCCTCCCCAGTGCCGAGCCCAGGGACAGGGAAGGGATCTGAGCCCTGGGCTCGGCACTGGGGAGGCCGCCCCTCGCTGAGGGGGTTCAGTTCTGGGCCCCTCACCCCAAAAAGGCCATTGAGTGACTCGAGCGTGGCCAGAGAAGGGCAACGGAGCTGGGGCAGGGTCTGGAGCACAGGTCTGCTGGGGAGCGGCTGGGGGAACTGGGGGG
>NW_020799106.1:9505643-9522503 GCF_003259725.1 Athene cunicularia | reverse complement strand
AAAAAAAAAAAAAAAAAAAAAAAAAAAAAGTGGGGGGAAAAAAGGTGAGCTGCCCTGCAGGGAGTACAGCACACCTATCGGGCAAACAAACCACCAACTTTTCTGGGCACATTATTCTGTAAAATAACTGCCATCTCCTCCTAATCACTCCAGAAATTAAAACTGAAGAACAATCCCCTCAATATGTTAATCAACAGCTCTTGTTCCAGCTACTTCAGAGATACCAAATTATTACTCGAAGTTATTTTACATTTTATCTTACATTCTATTTTGCTTTTATATACTCCGATAAGTAGTCTTGTTTGTTTTTATTTAAACAGTCATGGAGAGTACAAGAGCCAATCTTAAAAACTGACTCAGTCCCTACCAGATATGTATCCTGATTTAAGACTTTATTTTAAAAACATTCTATTCACTACCTACTGAAGGGTATTATTTTATTTGTTGGCAGAACCAAATTTCATTCTTTAAGTTGTCACTGGAACAAAGATCAGACTCCAAAGTTTACCAACAATTGTAGACGGCTCATCAGCGTCAGTCCCTTATTTACCTAGGGCTTCTCCCCAGGTCAGAAATATCACACCATGCAATTACTCTGTATTTGTGTTTCAGCCACTTTTGGTGTAGTAATGAAGTTAAAAACATCTTGAAAGGTGATGTGTGTCACACTGACAATGGCTTTCCTGTAAAGCTGTGAACTCAAAGGACAGCTGTGAACTCAAACCTGTCTTCAAGCACAGCCTAACAAAGCAGTATTCCAAGAATACAGTATTAACTCTTATTTTTTTTTTTTTATTAATTCGTCCAAAATCTTCCTGAATGCATGAAATTGTGTAGCATCTACACCATCTTAGAGCCAGCCTACTTTGAACCTTGTCACTGGTTGTTCACATGGTATCACTTCACCAGGGTCCAGGAAGAAACAGTATCCAACCACTCTGTAGGGACCCTCTATACCCTTTGACTTCAATAAACCATTTTATTATCCCTAAATATTGCAACAAACACTCATTTCAGGTGAGTTCAGGATTCTAATCCACTTCAGTGAGTATGTGCTATGAATAACAAAAATGGTAATATGGAAATTTTAATATTAAAATTGGTTGCCACCTTTAAACAAAGTCATTTGTGGCTGACTGCAATATTGGAGCCTCTAGGCAGAGTCCTGCTGATGCCTCAATTACCAGCAATTGCACCCAGATAATTTTTAAGCCAAATGTGCAAATGTAACAATAAGGCACGTTAGCAAAATACAGGACCAGTCACCTTAACCCCTCTTTAAAACTCATGTAAATGAACAAAAGCAGTAGCTTTCAGGCTTACACCACATACTCCATACTGTAACAGAAATACTCTGGCAGTTTAAGATGTCACCATCCCCTGGCTGGAGGAGCAGTCATCTCTGGTGCTGACCTGGCAAAGCAGAGCACATTGACAGTTGAACTAAGCCAGCTCATTCTACCCTGGCGTCCACGAAGTGACCATGGGCAGGCTTTTAATTTGGCTCAGCTGTTTGAGTAACAGCAGCTGACGACAGAGTGGTAACAAATAACTGGCAAGTGAGAAGGGAGCCTTTGACACCTTGATCCACCCCTGCAGTTTGTGAAGCATCTGTCCGACCATTGCCTAATGCACATGCGATTTCTCTCAACATGGGAATTACAGGCCCAGCTACCTTGTGCTCCACACCAAAGGAGACACTAAAGCCACTTTATTTGATAAACATGCAATTACAGAGAAAACCCTGGGTACTTCAACACCAACTGCTGGGAAGTCAACCTTTATAAAAATGAAGCACTGACAAGTCCTTTGGTACTATAAAAATTCTGTTACTATTTTCCAGAGCCAGAAGAGTGGGAGCAAAGACAGAAAATCTTAAATGAACAAAGGGGACTTTTCTAGTACCTGGAGTAGAGCTAGAAGTCTACACCCTTCAGAAGTTTTGTTTCTTCTGCTCTGCATTTACACGTCCTTTAATTTTGCTCTAGTGAGACTAAAACAAAGCAAACACTCAACATTCAGCAGGGCTCCTTAGTGAGCAATGAGAGCAGTAGGCATGAAGCAGCAGTCTTAATTTCAAGCATACTCATTTCTTCAACTCTGCCCCTTTCCCTCTATGTTGAGAAAGAAAGGAAAAAAAGCTTGTGAAAAAGGGTTGCGGAAGTCAAAGTATTTAAATCCTTTTCTTCCCATTTTTTCTGCACTATGAAGCACATAAAACACTTGCATGAGTCTTAGAGACGTACATACAGCAAGAACCACTAAGTCCAGTCCTGAAACCCGTGTCACTTACTGTTGCCGTTTTAAGTAAGGAATTAATGAGAAGTCATTAATAAAAATAATAGATACATGATTTCTGCCTGATCACTTACTGGTGATTCAAGTTTGTGCATGCACCACACCAAAGACGTCTGATGAAACAAAACCAAAACACCTGCACTAATAGATTTATTCAAATGTTGCCAGAACAGCAAGTGCCACAAGGGCAAGTTCTGACCCACTGGGGTGGCTGGAGAAGGGACAAGCTCCTGAGAAAGCCTGCTTCAGGAGAACTAAGTGGTTCACAAAACAGAATATTGATTAATACAGTAAAACCTCAAGCTCGTGGCTTTTATTGATTGAAATTCCCAGCAAAACTCTTGGGAGTTTGCAATGTGCAGGGAAAGTGATAGCGTGCTCTCTGTTTTATTTAAATTGGAGATGCAAGAACTAAAATTCTAACAGACTGTGGCACCAGCTGACGTTAAAGCACCTCATCTTTAAATCTGCCGGAAAATGTATTTCTGTTTTCAGATGTATTTTACTCTCAGAAATGTCCCAATTGCTCATTAAGAGACCTTTGAAAGACCTTGTATTTACCTCCACGTTTTGTGCTTCCATCACTCATTCAGCAGGGAAGACTCACAGAAAAACCCCATGAAAGAGCCTCTCTAAACATCTTGATTTACAGAACAAGGTTCCTAATAAAGAGTTACATAGAACCATACATTTAAATTGAGTAACTAAGCAACCCAATTTAAGGGGAAAATGTCCTGCCTTGTTTCCTGTGTGACTGAATTCAGAACTACAGCTGTGCAATTTAGGATAAGCTTGGCATAACCTTTACATTAGCAGGCTTGTACTACAATTGCTCTGTATTGAAAATAGTATAAGAAGGGCTTTCACAGACTATTTTCAGCTCTTCCTGACAGACATCTCTAATTGTAGAAACTGGGAAGGAAATACAGCGAACTTGAGTTTGATTCAAACACATTTGCGATACTTCTTAAACCTATATTGAATTCTGTGCTTTGCTTCCGAGTAGCTCAGTTAAGCACTACTCTAAAATTCATAGCTCGGAAATTCAAAGACTGAAATGAAAGATGATCTAAATGTCAAAATCTGACTGTAGCCGACTTTGGGGTTGGTTTTGTTTTTAACTGGACAAAAAGTGAGGCTGATGGATAATCAAGTACAAAAAGGACATAAACCAAATAAAGAGTATTATTGTAAGCTCTTGTTCCCACAGCCACAGAAAATGTGCTTTTATACAGAATATACAACCTGAACAGCTGATTTATTTTGTAGCTTTATTTTTCCATTCTTCCAACTCTTTTTCCTACAGATATAATATCTATAAAGTGTTTGGTATGTGAAAATTGCCCTGCAAGTGCTGTGGATTGCTATTTTACTTTTACAGCTTTAGAAAAATGCAGTACCATCCATCTTTTGGGCAATATTCTTTTAGATTGAAATAACTTTCCATTTTACAAGCAGTTTTGGAGTTGACAGAGTCTTTAAAATCATACTTGTGCCTGAAAACACTGTAAAACACATAAAAATATGATACTATGCCAAGTAGCACCGAAAATTGCTATTACCAAAAGTAATTTTTAAGACCATTAAAATGCAATGGATGGCTCGAGAATAGCTATATCTTCAGAAATGCTTAAAGCTCAAAAGTTGATTCAACCTGCTTTTAACCATTACTATGCACTGAGCATTAAAATTTCACACAGTTTTCAATATTTCTGAAACTGCATTTTCCCTGTTACCTATGTGATGAATTTAAGACAAAAATTTCATAAAGGTGGATGAAAAAATATTTAATATTTGGAATTAAACTGAATCCAGGTACTATAAGTAAATTTTAAAGTCACAGCAATTTTAACTGCTGTATAAAACCAGACATTTAACTCCTAGTACAAACAACTCTGAAAAAACAGTTGGAGATGCCTGTAACCTTTCATATTGTTGAAAATTCTTTAAATGCAAATAAAAATGGATTAGCATTTATTAACTGAAACACAGGAGAGGACACAGCTGAGCTGCCTATAGGTGAGCTAGCAATATTTAGCATTCCCCTGTTCCTAAAGGGTAAATTTGTGACTTTAAGACTTTAGGCTCAACATTAATGTTCATTGCCACTGAAATCACATTTAATTACTGGGCTTCTTGTCTTCCTCTGATCAGTTCCTCCCATTTCAGGATTCTTTTTGTACACAACAGACATGGAAAACAAGTTTGTCTTCCAGAGAACTGACTGAGACAAGCTGAGACAAGAGAAAGAAGCATTAAAAGGAAGTCTAAGATTAAATTTAGGAAAGAAAAAAAAACAAAACAAAACAAAACTCATAAAATTTTTGCTATATACAGAGAAATATTTTCATTTTTAACAAGATGTAAAATTTTAGAATATTACAATACTATATGTGAATACCATTGAACTGCATTCTTGAGACTATGGTTCCAGTGACCTTCTTTCAAAAGCAGCATTTTATAGACTAGCTCAAACTCCCTTTGGATTTTTAAGATTATAAATACACACATATCCCCCTTCCCCATCCTAAACATCAGCAACATTCAGATGTCATTAAGCAAAACCCAAGAGTCAAGCTGCAAGAGTCTACCTTCTATAGACCCTTGGTGGTAGAACAACAAGGAGCCGTTTTGCTTCTCTCAAGTCACCTCTCCCATACTGAGCACTAGCTGCTGTAAATATTTAAGTAGTTCAAGAAATTTCCACTCGATACCAGATGTGCCAAAACTACAGCAGGTAACACCCGCCCATCTCCACCGAAAACAGGCTGCACTAATTAATCTGCCAGTTCTAGGATTGTTTATGTTTCAGGTAATTACCTAGCAATTTTGTGAACATCTACATATTGTGCCTATAAATATCTTTCTCATGACATCTCTAATGAAGTCAGTGTTGATCAACATCTTCCTGTAATTTAATCAAGACATCAAACAGCAGAGACAGAAGGTGAGAAAGTTGCTTTGCTGCTCGATAAAGCAATACCCTGCTGCGTCCTTCATGGAAATGATGGGAAGCAAGACAACTCCTTGCCTTAAACGACACCCAACTCAGCTCCTTGAGTACTCTCTCAAAGGCTGCTAAAATTAGCCAGTCAAAACAGACTTCCACAACTGCATCTTAATTACAACGGTGCAGTACAAATTTTGTCCCTCCTTCTCGGTGGCAAATGCCACGGCTGCCCTGTCCTGCGGTCACGGGACTCCACTGCATTATCTAGCACACACCAGAGCAATCCCTACTGCATCCCTGCAGAAAGAAACTTCTGTGCATCTGAGGACTGTCCTGGGCATTTTCCCATTTAAAATACAGACCCTGATAACATCTCTTAATTAAATCACGATTTAATTACCACTGAACACTGTCTCGAAGTCAGACACGGTGCTTTGGTTTTGAAATCAGACATGTTTAGATATTTCAAGTAGAAGTCACTGTATCCAACATGAGCAATCAAAAAAGCCCATAAAAAGGGCCAGAATCCTTTTTTTAAGCACATTTCCAAGCAGACATGTAATAGCAGAATCCACAAAATAGCACGTAACGAACTTACTATTTACAATCAAGTTCCTGTGGCTTCCTAAAGTTAATTTATTTTACACAGAGGATGTTGACACATATTCACAGATAAAAAAATTAATTACCAAGGAACTGGAAAATGCTGGGCCCCCCCCCACAGCCTGGGTGCAAAGGTACAGAGCTGTGAGCAGAAGGCAGGCTCCGAAGCTGCACATAGAAGGCTCTTTCCCAAAAGAAACGTTAAGGCATCTAACACAGCGTGCAGCTCTTACAATCCACCTGACTGAGATGCAACCATTTGCATCTTCCTCATCCATGAAAAATGCAAAGTAATAAGACTTCACAGAAGTGTCATCCTTTGAAGTATCTGTTTAATAAATTATGGTCCGACGGATTCAATAATTGAAGTCTGAACTGCTTTCTGCCCATCACAGATCTAGACCATGTCTAAGCAGCCTGAACCCAAGTTAATTATAAAAGCAATAAGGACTTTAATGTTGAAAAGCTACAAAGAGTTATTTGTTTTTCTTCTGGTTAGATGCACACTTTTAATACCTATTTTATTGAGCAAAAGATGATATAATCTTAAAACTAAAATTCTTCCCACCCACAATGATAATCATACCTGTGCTTATATCAGTTTTACTTTGGTTTCCTGGTCCCACAGTTTATTATTCACATTTTCAGGTAAATTCACAAAACATCTAGTTCTAAACACAGTTTGTCTGAAAAAATGCATGGCAGGGGGTGGAATACAAAGCTTATGTGTAAAGTTAGTACTTTTTTCAAAATATATTTTTGAAAAAAACTTTTGGTGAAAAACATGAAGACGTTATCTAATCTTCTTTTCTGAAGCATCTATTTAATAAGTAAACTACAATCTGAGATGAAAGAAAGTATCTATGGCGTCATCTGTTACTCCTGACTGAATTTCCTTATATTTGTGTTTAGAAAGCTTGGGCCCTGTTATCTCAAACATGGTCTGGTGAATGCAAAGTAGTCACAGACTTTGTTTGTCTTGGAACCAATTTAAGCTTTAATAAATTTAAAGTTTTTAGGTTATCTCCCATGTAATGTAACTATGGGGGGAAAAAGTATGGGATAAAACAAGGGACAGTTTGTCTCAGCACCCTTCAGGAGATGGGGGGCGCTAGCAACAGCCTGGAGAGGATTCCCAAAATGTGCCAAGCACCCCCAAAACAGTGTTAACGCCAAGCAAGGCAGCTGATGCCAGTGCATGGGCTCTCGAAGCTCAAAGCATTAAGACTTCTTCCAGAACTTAAACATTTTTAACGTTTTTGTGGGCTTTGTTGTTTGGTTTTTTGGTTTTGGGGTTTTTTTGTAAGATGTGAAAATGAAGTCCAGGCATGGTACATCTGCTGTCTGAAACCTTTAACATCAAACAACAGATAAATTAAAAGAAGAGAGTTGATACATTTCTGCTACATTGGAAAAGACATTTCATATCCCGTACAATATGATTCCAAACCCTCAAAATATTTGCTTCTCAATTTTTACCTGCTTAGAAAACAGTTTCAAAAATAAACACCTTATAGTACAAACTGATTACCGTCACAATCTCTCTGTGCCTGTCACTAATCTCTGGGAGAGTTGAAGTCATGGAAAAAATATCTTTTCCTAAAATGGACACAGTGGTGGTACCCTTGTGCTTCCCAAGTTACCAAAGGGAAAATTAACAAATCTGCTGGTCCCGGTACTAATAATGAGTACAGGTAAATTAATAGAAAATGCAAGTTCAGATTCTTACTGCAAGGACTATTAAAATAAAAAAAATAAAAAAGAGAAGAGGATATTGCAGATGGCAGAAATTAAGACTGATCATCTGTTCTTGTAAAAGTAAAGCTCTCAGTGTTTCAGCTCGTATGGAAAACTAGAAGTGCCAAGGAATATCAGCTTCTGCCCATCAGTGATCTTCCTTTCACCTTCAAATACGTACTTGCGCACAAACACATCTCAAAACAGGATTTGCCTAGAAAGGACAAGTATCAGTAGGTGTACTTGTTAAATCAGTTCAATCCAAGTCCATATTCAGGGAAGTTTTACAACAGCAAGGATAGGCAGCAAAGAGAACATGTTTTCTCTTAAATTACAAAAATACAGTAGTGATTTGGATCCACAGGCTACATAGAGGACATCAGCAGGAAGACAGAAGTGATGCCTCCAGGCTGGACTCAGTTTCATCTCTATAGCTGGAAATCCAAGGATATAGGGGAGCTTTCAAATTCTTCCTGTGAGGTTTCCACCTATGAGATAGCACTGAAAATAATCCTGCAGATGAGACAGCACTTGCGCAGGTATTTCTGTAGGGTTTAAATACATTCTTAGTATTCAACAATGCCAGAAACTACTCCCCTCGTAATCCCATCCAACCCCATTTTTTGATTTTATCTAACATGCAGGTACTGATAAAGTAACACACCTGATGCAAAAGTGCTGAGCTGCTATTCCGTACCCAGGCTGACTGTAATGGAGAGGTTGATTAATTCTGTATTAGGCAGATGCACAATTGAAAATAAATCCCAAGCCATTGATTACACTGGAAGAACAAGCAGATAAGGCATTTTCTTTTCATACCTCCCATACTTAATTATACAAAGGCTCTACCCACAAGGGCTGTAAAAAACCATCTGAGCATAGCCATGGGACTTCTTTATTATTATTTTCTATGTATGATTTTTTATGTTCTTTAAGTATAAAATTTGGGGGTTTTTTTTGGTAGGATTCTGGTTCACTGCAGGTTTACTTCTGGATAACGAAGAAAATGGTCATTTATCTGAAGCCATTCACTCAAGTTTATCTTTCTTCGTCAGTATGTTCATAACTATTTTAATTATCAGACAACTACAGGTTCACTGATTATGTGGAGCTGTGTGAAGACTAAGCAAGTAAATGCCTGGCTTTATCTGCAGTTTGTATACAGAGCAATTGAAAGGCATTTAAAATACAATTGTCTCCATCATGTTTCTTTGAGCACCCAGAATGTTATTAGCCAAGTAGAGACTCTCATCACCTGTTAGTCACTACCTCCTTAGCAGAATAAAAAGACTAAGGCTTGAAGACAAAACAAAACAAAACTGCTAAGCCCCTGGAGCTGTAAAACCACTAACCCGTGCCACTATACCCCTTGGTGTTATTAACTAAACAGATAAAATGGTAGATATGAGGAGCAATTGACTTGAGCAGCATCCCAGAGGCAAGCTTCTGTGTCTTCCTGATTAGCTTCATTCAATTATGTCTTCTTAATTGCTCATGTGCTAAAGCTCATTAAATGAAAAATAATATTGCTTTCCTGCAGGTTGTGCACTTGAGATTTGAAAAATGGACACCACTGGTGTACCTCTGAGACACTGCCAGAGATATTTCAAAGAGCAGTTACAGCCTATCGAATCTAGACTGCTATTTTTTTGTGGCTGTAGGATCCCCAGACTCCTTGTGAGCTCAGTGACAGAGTATTTCTCATTTTCTTCTAAACTACTGGTAAATTTTCACTTTAAAAATCATTCAACTTTTTTTCTACCTCCCAAGGTAACCAAAAATTTTAGAGTTAAGCTCTAAATTTTACACTAGCTCATAATTTTAACAACACCAGAAAATAAAACAAATCTTCGGGCTTGCCTTTATAGTGTTAACCTGTAACTAATAAAGCCCAGAAATATGAAATACCACAACTTCAGAGCTACACTTTACGACTCCTTCAGTTCTCTTCAGTGAATTCAAGTTTCTCCTTCATTACCTGTTCATCCAGAAATTATTCCAGAACAAAAACTCTCTAATATTCCCAAACCACATTGTACCTGTGGAAGTAGAATGAATTTTGCAGAAGATACGATGTTGTTATGCAGACGAGAAAAGAGAGGGAAAGGTTTTTCTTGGTTTTATTTTGTGGATTTTTTTTCATAGAAAACTTACCACTAACATACAATTAGGAACAAGTTAATGCTCCTAACCCTATCTCTGTCAAATCAAAGCATCTTCTTCACATACTGTATCATTATGCTTAGCAGGATTTGCAGATACTTCATTCAGTTGAACTAGAACAGATTTCCTACCAGGACAAACATACTTTATGAGCATCTCATAGGAAACGGATCTTCTAGAACATGGCATTTTAGTGAAGAAGAAAAAAACCACAAAATTTCTATGAACAAACCCCATAAAATAACATCTTCTACTGATTTATGTCTGCTACTGAAATAAATTTAAGGCTATGAAAATCTGCTACAGTTGCATATCCTATAAACCAGCAGATATATGGCATGTTCAACACAAATGATGTAGAAGTGCATTTTTTCTTTCACCCCAAAAACAATTAGTAAAGGGTCAATGGAACAGATAACTCACAAAATGTACCTACATACATGAAAAACTTCAAACTTCCACCTCACATTTATCAAAACAACACTTGTCAAATAAGATGGTATTTACAGGTTAAAAAAAAAATCTTTTTTTTTTTTTTCCACCTTAGCAACTCCAGTACTATAGCCAGCCAAAAAATGCCCAATCTGCATTGATAAATACTTCTTCTGTCTTATATTTAGTATGAAACACTTTTTATAAAAAAATTCAAATTGTTAGAAAGCTAATAACAGTGTCTAGATTTTTTTTTTCAAATATTTTTGCAATTAAAAGCATTAAAGGAAAACTTATGAGGATTTTTAAGATAATCACTGAAGAAAGGGAAACAGAGCTGAAGCTTCTGACCTGTGTATCTGAAACTTTGCAGACGAAACAGAGTGGTCTATGCCAATGGCTCAAAAAGCCATTTAGCACCTATTACTACAATTACAAGCTTAAAGATACTGGTTTTCATGTTTATACATCTAAAAACCTTGAGATAAAATGCCAGATACCATGGAATTACAAGTAACAATAGTGGTACAGATCTAGTTCTAAATTTTAAAGTAGTCATCCTAATGAACATCAGCTACAGGGAACTCAACTCTCATCTTCCTAACCATTATCACAGAATCCCATTAAGTATTATAATGATTCACGTGGTAGAATCCCAATCATTTTATAGGGGGGAGTCAAATGACTTGAGAATTATTTGCAAAGATGAGTAAACCCTATTGTTTCTATGAAAGAAGATGCCAGAGAACAATATAATCACCATAATCCCATAACAATAAAGCACATCGACTGCTCTGCTCTCCAGTATCATTATCAGCTACACAATTTGAAAGAAAAGTAGTCCACTCTCTTCCTTTGATGCTGTTTTCTGAAATCTGTCAAAATGCATTATATTTTTGGTTTGAACTTTGGGTTTGTGGGTTTGGGTTTTGGGGTGGTTTTTCGAGTAATTAATTTTTGTGCTGCATTATCCATTCACAGCCAAAAGAAAAGCCCAGTTATTTCTCAAGAAACACGATCAACCTGCATTGGCCAACCCGTCACAAAGAAAACAACAAAACCACCATCTCAGCAACATCAGTGCAACATCACCACCAGCAGATGCCTTGTTTTAAGCTTGAACCACCCAGAAGTTTGGATGGAACTTTTAATGAGGGAAGTCCCTAGCAGCTTAAAACTGTGTGTTCCTCTTTAGGACCCAATAAAAAAAAAAGTCTGTTTAAACTTGTTTAGAAATAAGCCGTGAAATTAATCTCACACAAGAGATGCACAGCAGGTTAAATAATTAACTCCTGTCCCATTATATATCCTTAAAGCCAGGGAACCACTTGGCAGTAACGGAATTATATGTAGCTGCTCAAACCAATGCTGTGCCAAAATAAGATAATATTACTAACAGAAAACCTTCTTGTCAGTATAATTGAGCAAATACAACCAGCTTATTCTAGCAGATGAAGAAGAAATATAATCACTTTGGCGATAAACTTGTTTTTCTCAACAGATAGTACCACAGAGCAGGATTTGACCTATTTTACAGGACAAATAAATCAAGTATTTAATGTTGCATCAATGTTGAAGGCAAAATAACCAGTAGCTTAAAAATCAGTAACTAAATCTATGATATTAGGGTAGAGGAACAAGCAAAGCAAACAGTGTAAGTAAGCTATTTACTAATCTGCAGGAATATGCTTTAAAATGCCTAACAGTTTGCAATACCTTGAATAGAAACCCCTTTAGATGTTGCTAAAATGAGAAGCAATAATCTTTATCACTACTAAATTCAAAAAAGAAAACTGAAGTGTCATTGTAGGTAAACACACTCAAAATCATACCACAACATCCATCCTTCCTGAAAATCAGCTTTTTAGGACAATTTGGACTAGGTCTGTTCAGCCTTCAGAGAGATCCCATTTATCTATAAATCCAATTTGAGAACACAATTTCTCTCCTTTGCTCCCTTTTACACCTCCTCAGCCCTTCACTTTGCAATCAGGCTTAACTAGGTGCATCATGATAATTTGATATTATTTAAATATTTGATTTCTGCTCATTGTAGCCTACAGATACAAACTATTCATCTCTGCACCAATCTAAGGCCTGTCATGCCTCAATACACTATCTAATAAACACTGCAGTAAAGGACAGATTTTTTCCTCACTATTTCTTTAAACCTAACTCGATAAGGCTCTTTGACTTTTTCTATTAAAAAAATCCATCTACTTTCTTCTGTTTACCCAGAAGTTTTCCTTTCACCATCTAAAGAAAAAAAAATAATCTTATTTTTCAACAGAGATTCCCTGGAAGAGATGAGAGAGAGAGTATTTGCCTGGGAGGAAAACCAGTGATCACATGTGTGCATAAGGGCAAAAGTCTTCAAGACAAAAATCTTTCCAAGTCCATTCTATTTGCTCTATTAAGTTCACATTAAATATTAATATTACAGTCTTGCCTGTTGCAAAAGGCAAAAGCCAAAGACATGACAGGCAAACAGAGTTACAACTGCAGTTGGTTCAAAACCTACAGCAGTATTTGTGGAGAACTGCGTGAGGATGTTTGGTTTGGTTTTTTTTGGGGTGGTTGTTTCTGGTTTAGGTTCAAAACACCCGATATTTCCTCGCCACAGGCATTCCATATAAATCCCTAGCAATTGAGTGAGTCAAGAAAAGCACTAAGAAAAACACTGTCTATATTTAATGATAGACAACAGCTGAACAGTAATGATCCCCTAATCCGAAAATGATTACAGAAAATGAATGCATTAAAATGAGCGGTGAGAGCTCATCCTTTACAATTATTGCCCAAACACATGACTCTGCTCCCACCGCACACACTACAGCAGAGAAACTGTTGTCTGGGGTATGAACCCTGCAGAAGTTCAGACCTTCTGGAAGCACTGAAAAATCCAGACCCCTATTTAAAGCCTTCCAAAGTAGGAGTCTGTACTTACCAAGTAACCAGCAAGAAAGCCAAGATCTGCTCTGAAAAAAGATTTCACACTTCATTTTTTTTTCAGGACAACTTATAGTTACTACGCTACTGATCTTTTTCTATACTAATTTAAAACTTCATATTTACTGCTACTGTAATTGGAGGTGTCCTTGCAATATCCCACTGTTTAATCAAGGCTTTGCCATGTAATACAACAGAAAACTTACGCTCGTTATTGATGCAGTTAAGAGTAACACTCCTGATATATAAATTAATTGAACTGAAGCAAAACTGTGCATTTGAAGTGATTCAAGACCAAAATCTCTAATTCATAATACACAGATCTGAGTTCCAAAGGACACAGCTAAGAGTCAGTTCTTGTTATGTGAAAATGAAATAATAACAAAATCAAGTTTTGATCAAGTTGAAGTTCCCGTGCTTTGTTTTGAACAGATACTTCTCATCAAAAATGGATTAAATTGAAGCAGAACAGCAACAGAAAGACAGTTTCTATCACAGTTTATTTGTCAACATGTGACAGTCATATACGCATTCAGAAAATAATTCGTACTACTGGACTGAGGATGAGGAAGAAAGGTGTTGAGAGTTTGGAAAGTAATACGACAGGGGAGGGACCATGATGCAGAGGAGCAGAAGGAATATGCAGCTTGCCAAGCTAGCAACAAAATGCAGTGGCAGAACAGGGAACCCCAAAGATAAGGAAGAGGTCCTTATCATGCACAAAAGCAGGTGTTTACAGAAGACTGAGCACGGAAGGTGTGCACCAGAACCCGTAGCCAGCGGGAAGAAGGGAAAGTCTGGAGAAAGAGAAAGAAACAAATGGGTGTTTCTCCCCACTCCTGACTATAGAGAAGCTTTAAAAGGGTAAATTCACAGATTCTGGAAAAATGTACACTTCTAGTCAGAAAATATCTGTGTTTCAACTCACACCTCATCCCATTCCTCGTGTCTTTTGGCTGCAATGAAGTGTACAATAGAGAACACTGCAATTCTGAGGTTTCCCAGCAGTTCAGGCTCCTTTCCCCAGACCTATTGCTTCATCTTAAGAAAACACTTTTAGAAAGAGTTAGTCTGAAAACGAGCTTCAGTAAAGAAAAAAAATAATTGTGCTGTGAATGCTGTATTTTTAAGATATAATTTAGGTACATAACCCAACTAATCACACAGTGGGAAACTTACTGCAACCCACCTATGTTTGCAGGCTACCTATAACCAACTTCAACCTTGAGTGGTTAAAAGATTCTACGTTGACACAGATAGTCTCCTGCAGTCATACTTCTTACTCTAAAGAGTACCAGCCTCCCATGTCACTATGACACACCCAGGAATTCTGTTTCCAAATTATTGCTACATATACAATATGGGAGAACAAACAAGTCAGCACAATATTTCCAATAAAAATAAAAATTGAGTAGGCAATATAAATAAATGGTGGACCATGATATGAGTACTATGGCACCAAGGAACAGGCAGATTTTAAATGCTGTCATTTGTAGCGTATCTGTTAGTTTTTTTGAAAGTCTGACTAGGCTAGTTAGTGCTCTTCCAAAACAGTTTCAAAGTGTGATTTCCTCCAACGCTATTTTGATAAATAGCCTAGTTAAAAAAAAAAAATTTACAGTTGTTCTTTTAAGGGCCCCCCAGTAAAGAAATATGGTCAATTAGTATGAGTTATCTTACTACTAGATCTAGTGGCCTACTGATCTGCAAGTGTGTTTATGCTTAAGAGAAAACTGGAATAAAATGAAACAAGCAGGTTCTGCTGATCCAGCTGGAAGTGTCACAGCAATTCAGCAGGTAATTGAGAGACAGATTTACTGGTTTAGTGCAGAGGGAGTTTCTCTTGTGGGGAACAGTGTCAGAACACATGGAACTACACAGGAAAAAAATAGAAAAACGAGGTCTGCTTGGAATAGCGTGTTGAAGAATTAAATTGGCAGTGTCCCATCTACAGCAAGTGGATTCTGTTTAGATTGAAATTAGGAATGAACAGGGGTGCAGAAGGGGGACCTTGGCAGTTAATTCCAGTTTAGAGGAAATTATCAGTAGAGCTAAAGCAAGCTCTGTGAAGGAAAGGTTGTTGCCTTCACTGTCTTTATGTTACAGAGAGGTGCAAAATGCACACATGTATATACACTTTGCGTTAATGTATGCATGTTTGCAATTAGATTTAGAATATTCATGATGGAAGAGCTTTACTGCAGAATAAAGAGACAGAGCAGCTACAGCAGATAACCCTCTGTACACCGCAACACACACAAATCCTACCTCATCCCACTCAAATTAAGGGAGAAATCCACCACATCTGAGAAAGCAGTGTCCTATTCACACCATGCCAGTGCACCGTCTCTCTTGGCTAAAAGGAATTAGTTTCAGTGGAAGTGGTAAATTTGTTCTGTGAAATCCGGACATTAGATGGAGATCACAAACAGATACAGTATTCTAGAAAATCTGAATTCCTGCCTCTAATTCTATGTCAAAACGCTAAGTTGTCAAGAAAAGTTACAGACATCATCTCCCACTCAAGACTCTTTCAAACATTACCATTAAAGCACAAGAATGACCAGCACAGGGGTTATCTCTTCTCAACACGCACGGTCTACAGCTATAAACTAACATTGAACACACAGGCACAGCTGTTGCTGATTTTTAGGAGCTCAGCCCAGTATCACTGGGGTTATAGTTTACTCTAGGAAAGTCCCAAAGTCCAAGACACTCTTACAAAGGGGACACAAGCTGTTCCAGTGCACTTTCACACAGGTTTCTGCTTTCCCTGAACCAGACGTGAATCTCACCTTAAGAAAGGGCACCTGTCCCTTGGAGGAGAAGCACCATGCTCAGTATTCACAGCTCTCCCACACCAAGAGATGGCTCGGGTCAGTCAAGCTCTACGTGACTCAAAGAGCATCGATGTGTGCAGCCATATAATCCAGCACACACCACCTCATGTGCCAAAGAATAAGGCTGAGAGGGAAGAACTTGGTTGGCCGGTGAACAGAAGAGGCTCTTTCCTAGCTAGATCCCAGAGTCTGGTCATTCTAAAGGTGTTTGCAACTGGGATTTATTGCTTTTCAGAAAGTAGCTTCCTGCCTCATCCATCCCAGCACCATCACAGGGAGCACACAAGGTACTCCACTTCTGCCAGGAGACCAGGAAGATGAAATTCGTACATTAACCAAGATGAAGCTTGCTTCCAATGCCCCATTTCATGAATTTAACTGGTGTCTGGCCAAAGAAAAAATAATCTTCTGCAGACTCAAAGCATTGCTAGTGGCACTTCAAGACGTCCCATCAGTTACATTTTGAAGAACTGAACCCTTCAGATGAACTAATGGTTAAATGGTGCTCAAAGACATCAAGATCAGGTCTTTTCCCTTTAGGATCACTGCAGAGCCACGAGCCACAGCTCCCAATCAAAAGCAGGAAGTTTTCACAAACCAAACAAATTACATCTGTTCTGAAGAACAGAAGCTTTCCCAGCCAGCCCTTAGGCAAGCACCTGTTTGCATTTCTCTTCTTTCACTGGATCTGTACAGTATAGGGCTCAAGAAATGATAAATGAGCTACAGGTATTCAAATATGCATTTTCCTGAGTTAATTTCCTGCCCAACAGTAATATATCAACATCTGAAACTATTTTATTTTTAAAGTAGCCTCTTAAAGTGATTTGTAAGGCCCTTTAGTTATTCAATTTGTGTAGCCTAAGACTCTGTTAGACTGAATAAAAC
>NW_020799106.1:9493966-9505593 GCF_003259725.1 Athene cunicularia | reverse complement strand
GGGGGGGGGGGGGGGGGGCATGCAGAAGAAAAACAGCTGAAGAAGCTTATGCCTGAACAATTCTGGAGGCATAAGTAAACTGCACAGTTGTATTTTTCACAGGAAAACCCTTATTTAAAAGCAATCTCCAGCTCAGGGTAAAGACAAAGACCATTTAAATGGCTGCTCCTTACATCCTGATAAAGAAATGTCTGCTTAATGCTTATGAAGTGAAATACATATTTGGATGAGTAAGCCTTCTGATCAGTCTCAATTTTATTTCATTTCAGATGCCAACACCAACTGTAGATTGACTTAATCTCAATTAGTTCAACACCTTCTAAGCACTGAAGGTGGCAAGAGATGCGTTTCTTCTTCCCCGGCCTACATGCCTTGCAAAATCTGAGTTTCAGTTTAAGAATCCAGAGAGGATACATTTCTACATTAAGCCTAATCTGGAAGCTGCTTTAAGCCCTTCCAGACTTGGTCTCACCCCCTCCGCTGCAGATCTAGCAGCCATCGATGAGTCAGCTCAGTTTATGGAAAATAAACCCAGTGAGCTCTAGTTGCTAAATAGTCCAGATTTGGGGTTGTTTTTTATTAATGTGTGAGAGGAGTTAGGAGTAAGTTTCTGTTCTGTTACAAAGGCCAAAAACCTTGATGCTGATATAAAAAAAAAAGGCCTGCTTTTAGTCTACTTTTAAACCAGCCATCCCCACCACCCTCTTCTCACTGGTAGTAGAAAAAAAAAGAGTAGCAGGGTGGTACAGGAGGAGATTATTTCTCAAGCAGCTCCTTTAACGCAGCCAGGCAGACGGTCGGGTTCACCTACCAATCTGTTACCTTGGGCAGCTTCCCACACAGCCAGCTTTGCATCCACGGTAAAAAAAAAAAAAAAAAAAAAAAAAAAAAAAATAGGTGCTTAGTGTTCAACACAACCCTAATGCACACACCATGATGTGAGGTATTTGCAATACCCAGTGAGCACAGTTTTCCACCAGTTCCCACTGAAGTCAGTTATTTCCTCAGTTTCTCCCTGCTGCATATTTTATCCCAGACAAGTCTATACCCCCCAGCAAAAAGCCACCATGTTGATTCAGCCCTTCGAGGGTCTTCATTACCTTTAGGACAAAAAGTAATATCTACTGTCTTATATTTAAAATGAGATTATGTTTGTTTTTTTTTCCCCTCCATCTACATTGTAAATTAGACTGCAGTGAAAATGCTAACATGTATTGCTTCAAGCTTCCCAAGCATGAAATCTTTGTCCTGCAGAGGCACTCCTGCTATCAAATCCTATACTCTGAGAAAAGATTCAGCTAGTAGCTTCAAATTAAACAAAAACCACTGAACCATCAGTGATAGATACATATTCCAGAGTGAAGATTTTGGTGGCACCTCTCCTGTTCAACAGGCTAGAATAGACAAAAGGAAATCAGCGGGAAACTAGAAAATTAGAAGATACCACCATACTTGGGACAGTGCCAAGTCCAAATTCACCAATAAAACTGGAAAGAAAAAAAAAAAAATAAATTCCTACTTTACCAAATATTGCAACATAAGTACTGGTTCCATACCAAATACAAGTGGAATTAAAGCATTGACGTTTTGGATGTTGCATGACAGCATGGTGTCAGCTGAGAGTACAGAGATAGGTGACTGCAAGGGCCAAGTTATACAGGGGAACACACACTGCCTTTGCAAGCCCAGGCTCTCCCCTCCTGCCCCTCAAGAACTCCCTAAAACACAATCCAAATTTGCACTTGCATTACAAGATAACATAAGGACCAGGATGGTCTCATCTCCGAGTGTATTAATTGAGGACTTCTGTCAGTATTCTTGTTTTACAACAAAAAAGAAAAAAAAAAATCTTCAAATGAAACTTAAGGGACTTCTCAAACCTTTTATTTGTTTGTGTATAAAAAAAAAAAAAAAAAAAAAAAATAACCTTCAGGTTAAAAGCAGCCCCAACAAATTCCTATCTTCAAAAATCCTTCAAAGATGCCATTTTATTAAACAGATCACAGTTCACAATCCCATTAAACACTTCTGACAATCCTAGTAACAGAATCAATGCAACTTTAGCTGGTAGATCTTCCAGGTTTGGGTTTGGTTTTCTTTTGTTTTTAAACAGTAATCAGAATTGTTTTGCCTTTTCTTCATCTTTTAACATTAAGAAATAAATGACTGGCACCCCCAAGTTTGCAGCTATATCCTTCCTGATGGGTACATACCAACTCAAAATGCTGAAGGCTATTAAACCTGTTCATTGTCAAGTGATCATTCGTGCTGGATCAGTTTGGTGTGGCCTGAAAGTGCACACAGACAGCTTTTCAATGGAGCAGCCTTCTCTACTGACAAAAAAATTGCTGCTGAAGTGTTTCTTCTAGTCACATACATGGGATTAAAGCACAAAAAGAAAAAAAGAGGAAAGGAATTGGATCCTGGGTTTCCACCTTCCTGCTCACTCCTCCCTTTAGCTTGAGAGTTTGCCTATGAATTTAATAGAGTAGCACTGAAAAAATAAAGGAGATTGTAGCTGACCTAATTTCATATATTGCAAGACTGTAACGGACATTTCTACTTTTATTTAAACTGAAATATTACTGGTGGAAAGAAATAAATCTTTGTAGTCTTTCTCCCTGGAAAAGAGCGAACTAGAGGTAGCAGAAATCGCAAAGCCAGCTTGCTTTCTTAAAAGAGCACCTACAACAAAAAATACATTACCCATCTACCCACAGTCTTACATTTATTCTGGGATACCATGTGAATGGGCAAAAGACCACTACAAAGAAATCAGTCGAAGAAAAGGCTGAATGGGTTCATCAACAATATACTGAGATTAATGTAACTCCAACAAAATAAATGGGGTTTAAAATAATTTTTTGAGGGTTTAGGTTTTTAATACAAAAGGACTACAGGAGATGTAAAGTATATGCATTTCATCAATAGATTTTACACACTCCCAACAGGAAATGATTAAGTTGGAAAGGCTGGATTAGTGTGAAAACTCAAAGTACCACCTGAAGAGAGCTGACTACAACGAGAAGACAGCAGACTGAGTTCAGGTGGGTACTTTGTCCTGCAAGGTGATAGAGTTCTTCACAAACAAGGAGTAACATACAAATGAAGTTTCAGCTCACTAAAAAACTGGGAAGTAGTAATGCAGGAAGACATATTTTTCAGTGGCACGAATGGAAACAAAACTTGAGCGCAAATTTGACATTGCTTTGCATGTCACTTGTACACCACTGACAAAAGCACTGCTGTGAAAAAAAATCCCTAGAGGCTCATACTTATCAGTTACAGGTGACAACAGAAAAAGACAGAGCTGTATTACATTACAGCACAACCGCCAGCCACCAGTGAACGCAATACACTTTACTGAGTGAAGTAACTCCAATAAGGACAACAAAACACAGCTGGCACCATAAAGAACTGTCAGGATGTCACCTGGACACAAAATACAAATGCCAGCAACCATGTTCAAGAGAGGCATTTAGCCAAAAGAGGGACACAGCAGGACTACCAGGATCTCCCCCCTCTACTCTGCTCATGTGAGACCCCCCTGCAGGGCTGGGTCCAGCTCTGGGGTACCAACATCAGAAGGACACGGACCTGCTCGAGTGGGGCCAGAGGAGGCCATGGAGATGCTGGGGGGGCTGGAGCCCCCCCCCGTGAGGACAGGCTGAGAGAGTTGGGGGGTTCAGATGGAGAAGAGAAGGCTGCGGGGAGACCTTAGAGCGGCCTCCCAGGGCTGAAAGGGGCTGCAGGAACGGGGGGAGGGACTCGATCAGGGGGTGGAGGGATAGACTGAGGGCTAAGGGTTTTAAACTGAAAGAGGAGAGATTTAGATGAGGTAAAAGGAAGAAATTCTTCCCTGTGAGGGAGGTGAGGCCCTGGCACAGGTTGCCCAGAGAAGCTGTCGCTGCCCCCTCCCTGGCAGGGCTCAAGGCCAGGTTGGACGGGGCTTTGGGCAACCTGGGCTAGTGGAAGGTGGCCCTGCCTGGGGCAGGGGGTTGGACTAGGTGATCTTTGAGGTCCCTTCCAACCCAAACCAGTCCATGATTCTATGATCATGAGGGAAAGGAGAACTTACTTTGCAAGGGCAGTCTACAGAAACATGTTCGTTTAGTTTAGAAAGTGAAAAACAAAAGGGAGAATTATTGCTCTCTAAATGTTCCTTTGGGTGGAGAGCAGAAACACCAGTGATAGAAACACATTACCTGAACTGAAAGATTACACAGGGACTATCAGTTAGCCGTGAATAAATTGTCTCATTTCTATGAGACAATGGCATTGAGCCAAATGAACTAATAAGATTCTGGGGATGCTTTCTAATAAGTACAGGAAGAAAGCAGCCTAACTATTTCCAAGGCAGTCCTTGATAAAGTTTTTAAGGCTACTTTGTAACACCATTAATTGCTGTAGCTGGGTAAGATTTGATGACAACGGAGGTCAAGCTAAAAAAATCTGAAACATGAGCTAACAGAACAAAATGCAGAGAGGTGCATGCAAGTAACTAAAGATGCACAGCTACCACCATGAAAACATTATTTGCATGCTAGATGCAAAGAAATAGGTTATAATTTCTGCTCTAATTAATTTTTCCTGATTGTATTCATGATTGTTCTGCTGTTAAAATGACTACACTGGCTTTAAATAGAAATTGCTAAAAGAATGCATCTTTTATATTACATGTTAGATTACAAATTTTGCTATTGCAAATTAGTAAAAAGTATTTCTTTGCAGTGAGCTAAGTACAGAACATAGTCTTCTATTTAGCTGCAAGAAACATATTTCCAAATAGGTATTTTTTTAAGCATTGCCTCATTAACTAAGTGGCATTTGTTGAGTAACCAGTACCCCACTCCTGGCTTAAATTAATTTCCATATAATTTTCTCCTCTATTATAGCATTATGGAATTAATACAGAGTACCTGAAGATATTAGAAGTACTTTCAGCTAGATTTACCCTTTCCTGAACAAGGAGAGAAAAAAGTCAGTTCATTCTTGAGTTTGTATCAGGGTGCTGTATGTTCCGTAACAACAACATTTCTGAACTTTTCCCCCCAGTTAGGTGCCAGTACCCTTGGCTATATGCACCAAATTTATATTCATTGAAAAGCAAAACTCCTCTGTTCAGACTACATAAGAGAACCTTATCACTCCAGATAAAAACAAGTTTGGGTTCTGTGATAAACAAAATGGCATGAGTGGGACAAACAAAAAAAGCCAACCCAAACGAAGACAAAAAAACTCGCAGAAGGAATATCATCATGTGGCCACACTAGCAGGGATCCTTGCTAACTCATCTGAAACACTGGCTTGGTTGGAAAATACGTTTCAAGAATCTAAGTCAATGCACTAAAAGAAAGTCTGTAAAACCACCATTCTATTTGAATACTGCCTCCAAAGTTGTGGGTATTTAGAGTAGATATATTGCCAACTAGGTCGTCCACAAGATTTTAGATGTGACCTGAAAATAGTCTGTATTTTCAGGTCTTCTCCATTTCCTAGCGACAGAAATTAAAGTTTTATTGGCAGGTTTTCATAGCATTATTGCAATCATTCAATGTAACAAGCAAATAAAAAGTCAAACTGGTTCAAGGCAATTTAAAAAAAAAAAAACAAACAAAAAACCCAACAACAACAAAAAAAAACCAGAAAAAAACAACATAAAAAGAAATCTTAATTAGCTGAGTTTCTGCTGCCATTGCTATCTGTCCGTGATGCAATTTTCACCTGCTCACAGTAACTCCTGACACAGAAGGGACAAAGTTGCACAGACTTTCTCCCACCACGTGACCCCACCAGGCCACAAGTAGTTTTATGAACAGATCACTAACTACATGTTTACAGCCTTTTTAGGTAAGGAAGTTGCTATCCATTTTCAGTCATGTTATCATTAATGAATGATAGCTTTATATACAACTGTGGAAAAGTATCTTTCCATTCCTCTAATCACTTGTAACAAAACCACACAATCTGCAAACATTCTCAGATAGAGACATTAAGTAGTATAAGAAGTAAAAAAGTCATATAAGAAGTAAAAAACCCCAGGAATTGAAACCTGAGGAATCTGTTTTCCTGTTCTGTCTACTGCTGTACTTTTTGAGGCGTCTGTGCCCTGTGTTTTGCACACCAGCATCATTCAAGTGTAACTAGAAATCACTATTTGGCTGAAATTCACAATGTTATTTTGATCAGAGATGTGTTTTTGGATGAATGCTGTGATGTTGCCTGGGTGAGTACAAACAAGATCACAGTAAAAAGTATTGCCTTATATTTTCAGCCTACCATGAGTGCTCTTTTCATGAATTCATACGAGATCCAGCCCCATGCAGTCCTCTCATCCTGCTGGCTTCCCCTCTCCCTTCAACTTACTCCCACCGCTCTCCAGCATCCACCTACTTCCCCGACACATCATGGAAGGGACATCCTGCTGCCATGCAGCCTCTCCTCCCTCAAATCTAAGCATTTTGCTGCTCAAAGACCACTTGACAACCATCACCGAGTCCAACACTGCAGAACATAATGGCCCTGCTCCTCTGCTACAATAAATGATTAAAAAGCAAGCTGGTTGTATCCAAGCATGGATCAAGTATCTGAAATATGAGCAGCTCATACACTTCAGTGTCATGAGTGACAGCTATAATGACAGTGTATAAAAATGGATAAAATTAAATTAGTTTTCTTGTGTATTATGGACATGAAATACAATGCAGAATTGGGCTGGGGGACAGAAGGGAATAAAAAGGACATTTGGAGAACAATTAATAATAGAGCAAGAAAAAAAAACCAAACACTTCTACTTGATACCAAATAAACTGAGCCATATTCAAGGAGGACTGAAGACTTCTCATGAAAGCAAAACTACTGTATTTCATAACTGCCAAAACAGAGTATTCTAGAAGAAAATCCAGCTGCATGAATAAGTCATAAATATGTACTATTACAGCTTACCTACATGGAAGGCATAAGTGTCACTTACAAGACGCAACTTTATTACAGACATTCTGAAACCATACTCAGCTTTTACTTATCCCCCTCGCTCTTCTTAAGAGTACTTAAGAACGTCTGTAAAACTCAGCTTTTCACTTTTAAAAATTGTTCAGTAAATCATAATCAGTTGTCTAAGTCTGTAATTTTTTATCACTATACATAATTGGCAGAACACATTTCTGGTATCTCTTGATTAAATCCAACTGTGAAGATGACCATGAGCTACTGGTGCCACGTTTCAGGATTTCTGAAGTATCGTTTCTCTAGAAGACATTCATTGTGCATCTTTTCTCAAGTTTTCAGTCAGATGTGTATACAGCCCATTAACAATTCTCTCAGACTCCTGTTCTGAGTGATGTAACTGTCGATTTATAAATAAAGCAAGGTGAAGTATTTGTTCAATGAGTAAGAGGAATGAAATTTTAAAGCTAGAGTCTAATACTGAATAATCATAATTTAAGATTTATCTTGCCTGGTAAATCAACAGCTTTGTAAAATATAATCATTATCAGATGCTTAAAATCATGAAACATAGCAATGTTATATCTTTACTGTAAGCTCCCTTTCCTACCAAGTGTCAAACTGCTTTTTCAAGTAATAATTTGGTGGAGGGGGGGAATTAAAATGAAATCACAGAATCATCCCTCCCCTCCCACAGCTACGCCCCCACGGCAAAAACCTTACCTTCATCATTCTGGGCCAAACAACCTGCTAAGATAGTAGCAACTGCAATCCCTACAGCTAACCATTTCCAGAGACAAAACCGCTGTAACATTTTTTGTCAAACTTCACTCAAGGCAGATCTGAAAAAGAAAGATTTGATACACGCATTAGTCAACCAACCTACACAAAGGTGAGTGATTATAAACTATTTCATGGGTAACTATGTATGTCTAACTACATGGGGTATCTACACTCTCTAAGAGTAGGACATTGCTTCTGTTAAAACCAGCAATTAATTAATCCCATTATCAACAATACATACGTATGTACTCATTGACTTGATAATGATGTATGCACAGGCCGCCAAGTAAAGAAAATGCAAGTTTCTTGTTTAAAGAAGGATTAATTTCAGTTTTATAGATATTGCCCAGCAGAACTTCTCCCAGGAAAAACCTGAGCCACCCCCACAGATGGCCACCTGATTCAGACAGACAGACAGTTGGTTCACACCAAGCAAAGGAGGAAAAACAAACAAAACCTCTCATATATACCAAAAAAAAAAAAACCCTAAACCAAACCAAATCAAAACAAAAATCAGGAGAATAAACTGGCCAAGACAGATCTGGATAAACTCCAGAGCATACTTAGAATGAGCAACATTAGAAAGTTATCTAAAGCTGGTTTATGGCTTCAATAAAGAAAATGAGCATATTTCCGTAGCCTAGAATGGAATTATTTAAAAATATTCCTTCACATTTAAAAACACTGTGACAAATACAATGGAATTCCTAGCAACAGAACCATGAAATGGAGAGAGACTTACAGCAGTGTAAAAACAAGCTATTGTATGAAAAGGGTTTAAGTGTTGTCAGTTTTCCCAAGCAAAACACTTGACTCAGATTTCATTGCCATTTTCTGCTTATATCGTGGTTACAAAACTGCTGTATTTCATTCCAAGCCAAACAATCAGACTATTACCCCCCACTTAACAGCCTCAGCGTTAACACCATCTGATCCTCTGTTAGTGAGACATTAGTGAAGATGTGCTATCATTTTCCTTCCACAAATTGAGCTTACAGAAAACGTAAATGTACAGACAGCATCTAATTCACACAACACAAAAGAAATATATCTACTTAGGGCATAAAATCATCCTTTCAGATCACTCTCAAGAGTTATCCAAGCCACAGAAGTAGGTTATAGTTTTGTAAGTACTGAACAAGTCAATAATTTCTTTAAGATCTGGATTTATACCAAATCATATCATCTTGCAAAGTATTTTGGTTAATATGATGGAAACATTGCTATGATATAAACTGTTCATCTTAAAAAAAAAACCAAAAACAAACAACAAACCCAACACCAAAAACCCACCACAAACAAAAATTAAAAAAAAACACAAAAAAACCCACAAAAAAAACACAAAAACACCCCAAACCCAAAACAAGTATGTGTAAAGAGTTCTGGAGAAAAAAAACTTTTTTTTTTTTTTTTTTTCAAATGGAATTTAATAAGCCAGATTGAGTGTCCCACATTTACTTAAACAGTTAAAGTTCCTAGGTGGTTAACACTGTATATATTTAGCCTGGTTCCAGGGCAACTGGCGTGGTGGGATCTATTAGGCTCCCCTAGGAAGCAAACAGAGCTCTTTTCTTTTTTGCAAAGACATGGATCACAGTTGACTTTTTGCCTTCCAGTGGAATTTAATAACAACGTTCACTATTACAAACAATGCTGTAAAAATAAAGGGGAGCAGCAAAACCATTTAAAATCCTACATCGTGCACAACGCTCCACTTCTCATTTGGGGGTTAAAGGTGAAGAGAGGCTTTTCTAAGCTCCTTCTCCATTCAGGTATGGCCTCTCCCACCCTGTTCAGCAGCAGTAGGTCACAGCAGGCACTGAGTTGCAATAGGCAGCAATTTCAAGAACAACTTAAATATTATACATCAAACAAGGAGGCAGCCTGCGTCTAATTGAAACAGCAGTGAAAATCCCATGGGACTGTTCATTTTCATTTCAGCTAGACAAACATC
Source organism: Athene cunicularia (assembly GCF_003259725.1). Classification (NCBI taxonomy): domain Eukaryota; kingdom Metazoa; phylum Chordata; class Aves; order Strigiformes; family Strigidae; genus Athene; species Athene cunicularia. The sequence continues at coordinate 9,495,911 of NW_020799106.1, read as the reverse complement.
AGTCTTGACCAAACAGCTCAAGGTTACAGGAATTAATGAATTCAAGCTACACAATAGTATGAACCATAAAAGAGCACCCACCTTCCTCCTCCCTCCTCCTTCTCTTCCATTTGTACAACAGTTCCTGCCCCTAACTACAGCAGAGACAGCTCAAATGAGAATTTCAGACCCTTCCTAAAGGGGCTGTTATTCCTGCACATGTGAGGAGACCAGAATTGTTAGCAAGGATCCCACTGCCCAAAAGAAATAACTGTTTAAAAGCTTGCTACACAGCTATGAAAAGGAAGCTACAAGCTCCTTAAGTATGTTACCCATAGAGAAAAAAGAGCAGGTAGTTCTTTCTTGAGGAAAAAAAATTTAAAAATTTAAAAATCCCTTGAGTAATAGTTTTTGCCAGTGTTGCTCAGAAATGCCTTTTTCCTCCCTTCTACTTACCAAAATGCTCATCTGATTACTGTCACCTGAATTTCCACTTAGCCAATTCAGAAGTCATTCTGGATTTTGCAATGGCACCCTCAAAGAACAGAAATTACTTCCACCATAATATATTCCAGTCGACGACTTTTAAATAAAGGATGAGTGCTTCCACATTGCCCAAATGGATTCAAATGAATCCAATGTCATCGTTAGACTTTGTAAAGACTTCCTGGGAACTTCTGAGGTCGTGAACTTCTGAATATTTCACAGTTTTTTCCTCCCACATTAAGAGGAGATACTAAAAGAATAGGGCTCAGTCACTTTTTCAGTTTTAGCAGACAGTGTTATTACATTAGTGCTTCCAACCTTTTACACCTCACAGAAACGAGTCTTTCAGGGGACTATCTTAGTTCCTTGAGGTCAGTCTAAGACAGATCACATCCATATGCAGATTACACGTGTTACAAGACCTAGAAAAAAAATGCATGTACATACTTCAGGGTCCTCCGATATCTCATTTTACTACCTTGGAGAAAAATCCAGATTTCCAATCACGATGTTCTATTTTAGAAAGTTATTCAGAGCTCAGCTGACATACTTGAGTTGAGTCTACTCTGGAGAGATTTTAGGACAGAATCTTGGCAGATTTATTTTTGATTTTGATGAAATGTCAAGTAAACCACAAGGATAGCAACACTGCTGTTCTAAGAATAAGCATCTCTATGCAACTGTAATACAACAGAATAAAAGTTGCCCCCCTTTTTCCTCCAATTTGTACCAGAAAAAAACTGGTATGAAGTGTAGAAAGCAAGAATATTCTTAAATTAAACAGATTCTGCTAACTCAGAAATAGCTCACAACAAAACACAAGTTACTACAAAGTCCCCAAAGGTAGACAATCTGTAAGAAATACAGTGTCAAATTCTAGATGCACAGTCTGACAGGACAAAGGACAATTGTGAATTGCTGATAGAAGGAAGATCTGTAAAGCAAGAACATACAGTATGTCTACAAGACTCCGTATTTTCCTGGAATATATTCTAATATTGCTACAGCAGAATTTTAAAGTTTGATGTTACCATGGGTAACGAGAAGTTATACACTCAAGCACAAAAACTTCAAATGAAAATAAAAAGAATTAAAGTTTAGGGGAATTTCACTTCCTGGCATGTCTGCATTTAAAAAAAGAAAAAAAAAATGCAATAATGTTCTCTCCAGAGTGTTCCCTGTTTGACTGTACAGATGTACCGAGAAACAAAAATACGCACAGATTTTCCCAGAGGAGCAGCAGCAGCCGCCGATCACTGGAGATGTTTACAGCTCGACTGCGGCAAACTGGCATAATCACACTCCAAGGAGCAATCATGTTTCCTCATCTCACTTCTGGCCCTTTTTTTTTCCCTTCTCCTCTCACCAGTGTAGCTACTGAATCAGCCAAAATGCCAGCTAGTTATCAAGACATCTATATAAGAGGCACTTCAAGAAATTTAGAGAGGGGATAAAAGTGAATAACTCCCCCCCCCCCCCC
>NW_020799106.1:9491035-9493916 GCF_003259725.1 Athene cunicularia | reverse complement strand
TTTTTTTTTTCTTTTTTTAAATGCAGACATGCCAGGAAGTGAAATTCCCCTAAACTTTAATTCTTTTTATTTTCATTTGAAGTTTTTGTGCTTGAGTGTATAACTTCTCGTTACCCATGGTAACATCAAACTTTAAAATTCTGCTGTAGCAATATTAGAATATATTCCAGGAAAATACGGAGTCTTGTAGACATACTGTATGTTCTTGCTTTACAGATCTTCCTTCTATCAGCAATTCACAATTGTCCTTTGTCCTGTCAGACTGTGCATCTAGAATTTGACACTGTATTTCTTACAGATTGTCTACCTTTGGGGACTTTGTAGTAACTTGTGTTTTGTTGTGAGCTATTTCTGAGTTAGCAGAATCTGTTTAATTTAAGAATATTCTTGCTTTCTACACTTCATACCAGTTTTTTTCTGGTACAAATTGGAGGAAAAAGGGGGGCAACTTTTATTCTGTTGTATTACAGTTGCATAGAGATGCTTATTCTTAGAACAGCAGTGTTGCTATCCTTGTGGTTTACTTGACATTTCATCAAAATCAAAAATAAATCTGCCAAGATTCTGTCCTAAAATCTCTCCAGAGTAGACTCAACTCAAGTATGTCAGCTGAGCTCTGAATAACTTTCTAAAATAGAACATCGTGATTGGAAATCTGGATTTTTCTCCAAGGTAGTAAAATGAGATATCGGAGGACCCTGAAGTATGTACATGCATTTTTTTTCTAGGTCTTGTAACACGTGTAATCTGCATATGGATGTGATCTGTCTTAGACTGACCTCAAGGAACTAAGATAGTCCCCTGAAAGACTCGTTTCTGTGAGGTGTAAAAGGTTGGAAGCACTAATGTAATAACACTGTCTGCTAAAACTGAAAAAGTGACTGAGCCCTATTCTTTTAGTATCTCCTCTTAATGTGGGAGGAAAAAACTGTGAAATATTCAGAAGTTCACGACCTCAGAAGTTCCCAGGAAGTCTTTACAAAGTCTAACGATGACATTGGATTCATTTGAATCCATTTGGGCAATGTGGAAGCACTCATCCTTTATTTAAAAATATTCCTTCACATTTAAAAACACTGTGACAAATACAATGGAATTCCTAGCAACAGAACCATGAAATGGAGAGAGACTTACAGCAGTGTAAAAACAAGCTATTGTATGAAAAGGGTTTAAGTGTTGTCAGTTTTCCCAAGCAAAACACTTGACTCAGATTTCATTGCCATTTTCTGCTTATATCGTGGTTACAAAACTGCTGTATTTCATTCCAAGCCAAACAATCAGACTATTACCCCCCACTTAACAGCCTCAGCGTTAACACCATCTGATCCTCTGTTAGTGAGACATTAGTGAAGATGTGCTATCATTTTCCTTCCACAAATTGAGCTTACAGAAAACGTAAATGTACAGACAGCATCTAATTCACACAACACAAAAGAAATATATCTACTTAGGGCATAAAATCATCCTTTCAGATCACTCTCAAGAGTTATCCAAGCCACAGAAGTAGGTTATAGTTTTGTAAGTACTGAACAAGTCAATAATTTCTTTAAGATCAGGTATTATTACACTACTTAAAATGCTCCATTCATTTGAAGCTGAGAGGAGAAACATGGACTCAGGGAAAATAAATATTTTGAAATACCCATACAGAATTGTTCTTATGGTAATAGAAACTGAAGTTATAAGAAGTTTTTTGAAATTGGGTACCTGTTAAAACAGTCTAATGCCACATGTTTAATGGAAATGATTCTTTATAAAGTCAACCTCTTGGAGAAAGATCGGAGAGAAAAAAAAAAAAAAAGTCATTGACATGGTTGGGAGATATCAGAGAATGAAAAACTAGTGTACAAGTACTCAAACCCTTGCACACATAGTCCGTGTTGGTCTCTGATAAACTCCCAACCCAAAACTAGAGCTTGACCTGCAGCAGAACAATTTCAGGAAACACTTGAAACAATTCGATGTGAATTGGAAAAAATCTCAGTTTTAGACTGAGTACGCAGCAAGCCAGAGACCGCAGGCTTATTCAGAACAAACTGACCTATACACACCTGACTTCATATGAAACGTGGAATGCAGAAGTGCCACACCACATAAACAGTCACAGAGAAGCAGTTTCCTTAAGTGTTTTCTTACCATTAGCTGCAAATCTGAAAACAACTCTTGAGGCAAACTATCAAACCCAAAACTATCAGGGCTTCGAACCCATTGTAAGGGCAAAAAGTGTGTACTTAAAAAAAATCATTAAATAGACATTATTTGAGTAGACAAATGTACACAAATATTTGCCATTTAATATATATGTCAAAAAAAACACCTCCTGTAAAACTGCCATGGTTGGATAATACGGCATTTAAAAAACCCCAAAACTATTAAATACCCATTTATTTATATGTATTAATCTACACAACCAGCCAGAACTCTTCCAAAAGCATTAGAAGTTACACATTTTGCTTTACTGGTGGTGTTCTTTGTATATTACAATTGTGATAAATCCTTAAAAGCATACACATCTTTAAAAGTATATGTAAGCTTATTCTTTAAACACAGAAAAAATTATAGTGGACAGCTTTATTATAAGACTCATCTATATTATTACTGATCAGATGAACTCTCCTAAAGACTGTAGACACAAAACCATAGAGTCTCTGAAGTGCAAATGCTTATTCTAGAGAACTGGTGCCATAATAAATCAGAAATGTCAGTAGAAACAGGGGAGAAAAAAAAAAGTCTCTTGCAGAAGCCAAAAAGGAGATGAATTTGCTTTACAGTCTGACAGTGTTGCTGGCTTGGTTAAAGCTACGGTCCATTAAACTATATGTTCCAAATGTTTTATTTTTGTTGCTGAAACAATTATGTTGAACTGTCAACATGGGGGGGG
>NW_020799106.1:9438194-9490985 GCF_003259725.1 Athene cunicularia | reverse complement strand
GGGGGGTGGGGGGTGGGCAGAAAGTCTAAAATATTGAAACACAAGAACAGACCAGAAAAAAAACCTCTGGTCTGTCTCAATGCCACTCTTAACTAATGTCATTTCATATGGTAGGCAGCTGCATCTGCCTTAACATATGTCCTGATCCAGTTAGGCACAGCAGAGCGCCTACCCGTTTACAGTTTTAGCCGCTCCTAGTGCCGCACGAACCAAAGGCAGCACGGCCCTGCGGCACCTGCCCCGGCGAGCAGATGGGACAGAGACAGCAGGGGCTGGTGTGGGACCTGACATCCACACCAAGTATCTCACGGGGCTTTTACTTCTGGATCCTGAGCCCAACTGGCTGGTGGAGCACATCTGGAGCACATCAGCTGGAAAGCTACGGTGCTGGAAAACAGCCACACTTTAGGCTTCACCAGAAGGAAAAAAAACCCAAAAATAAAAATCCAGTTCAGGGCATCCTGGAAGGCTAAATGCCACCAACATCCATGCCCAATCGCTGTGCTTCCCAGGCAGCTGCTGAGCCCATCTAAGCACCTACTCACCGCTGAGAACAGACTTGAAGCCCCGTAAGCTAGTTATGGCTCTAACTCAGCAACAAGTGTGAATAGCTCTGTTTACTGAAGTCAAATATCTGTTTAAATGCTTTCCTGACGAATTCAAACAAAAGCAAATATTTGGCTGTTCTGGGGTTATAGTGAATAATTTACAGTGCAAATAGAACCCTTTCTCCAATTTTGGATGTTCCAAAAAACAGAACACTGCTGCAAGTTTTTATTTCACTAGCACTGCTTGAGCACTTCATACGTAAATATTTCAGCGTATGGACTCATGGATCTACTCAACCCCTGCCATATTAGCTAATGCATTCCATGCTATAGAATTAACATAATTAGTATGGATCTTGTTACTCTCCTCTCAATGGACAAAACCTTTCAGTAATATGAAAAATTTTAGGATCAAGTTTCAAGATTAAACATGCTCGCAAACCCGTTCTTTTTCCCCAGCTCCCGGATCAATTCTTATAGATCTACTCCACATAAGTAAACATATTAAAAATAGAGTTCCATTGATGCTGTATTTGTGGCTCTTCTCCTGTTCTGTGCTTACCAAGGTCTTGGTTTTTAGCCTTACTTTGTGAGAGCATTTTTAGAAAGCAAATGCACAAGAAATTCTGAAAAATATGATGGCAATTTATATGAAGATTTGAAAATACTTTCATCTGTGAATTAAAATACCTTAGTATATTCTCTGTATCTATGTTCTAATAATTCATACACTCCTCCTTGTGCATATCATTCTAAGGACTACTAGTTTTAATTCCTTGTCCCACTCTTTAGACCTCTCCTTTTCCATGCCTTCCTTACAGAAATGACCCCTTTCCCGCGAGATCCACAGCAAGGTGTTTCAAAGCCAAAGCAGAGCATCAGTAACAGCGAGTCACTTGCCTCTGCATTAGATCAAAAGTAATTTAAAACTTTGACATCAGCACTTCATCGAGGTACAACCGACCCTGTACCGAGATGTGAAAGATGCATTTTAAGAGTTAACAATTAAAAAGTCATTTATACTTCAATGCAGAAATTCTTATTCAATACTTTGTACCCCAAAACAAAGTAACTAGTAGTTTCCTACACTCCACCAATAATAAAGTTCTTTATTTTCCTTCTCTACACAGTAATGGTACCCAACGTGCATATGGCCTGATTCACAGCCGGTGACATCTTAAGAGCACTTTTCCAATCCCCCTGCCAGCAGAATGTACTATAAATGCACTATAACACTTTATGTAGCATGCTGCTAATTTCCACAGAAAAGAGGGAAGATTGCTAAGTATATGTAGGTTTGCACAGAGAAATGTCAACTATGCTACCAAAAATAGTAAAAAGCTTTTATAGAATAATGGAGGTAGGGATGGAGAACGACTTTTGTTTCCTGCTCCCATCACTAGTTGTGACTGCTTTTCTGTATTTTTACAAAGTAATCGAGCTATTAAATGGATTAACAGTATCACAACCTCTTAACCATGGGTGGGTAACAGGGTAGCCAATTCATTTCTGTCTATAAATCGCATCTTTTTAATGCATTATACAGATATGCAGTTTCCCAACCCCTCTGCATGGACTTAACCTATAAAACATTGGTCTCACAGAAGGATTTGAGTGTTTAATCAGAACAAGTTTGTAAGTTTGTGCTACATCACACTGTACACATGGCTCCTGCTTTGCAGATAGTTGCTCTAGAAAAAGGAGAAGGGAAAGATATCCTAAAACCCCTTATATCAGTGCCAGAAGACTTAATTTTAAAAGTAACATTAACTGCTTAACATAAAACCATTAAAATAAATATAATCTATATTAGTCTGAAGTAGTTAAGTTAGTTCTTCAATAACCTTTGTCTTTACAAAATATGCACACAAAGCTTAAATTATACATTAAAGTGCAGGCTGTTTTTGCTGGTTAATAATGAAAATATATTTTGATATAAAAGTACAAAGTAAAAGATCAGATTCCTTGCTTTTACTAGAAGACAAGTATTGGATGATATCCCAGAAACCTCTCAATTTCTCCCTTGCCAGAGCCATTTCTGTCCAAGGATCATTCATTGGGCTTACTTAATACAGAGAAGCAAATCAGAGCTTTTCTAAACTGAAAACTAAGGAAGATCTTGGTGTCATTGCTGGATTTTTGAAATCTCAAATACTTTGAAAGTTCAGGTTTTTCCCATCCAAGTTCTCAACAAGCTAAAAGATTCTCAAAGAAGCAAAACACACAAACTGCAAGGAGGAAGAAAAAGCTCGCTCAGACCCACAACTCGGCAGGTGCTGCTGGGAACCTCAGTGAGTGTTACTACCCTCGGGTTAAGGAACTGGGCTTTGGCCAGGAGAGCGCTGCTGTCACAAATGGCAGCAAATCGCAAAAATGACTAAAAGCAGTGAGGCTGGAAGGCAGCCAGGTCCCTGCTCTGCCACCAGTCGGGGGGCAAGAGGGACACGCTGCTGCCCAGACACCAAACGGGCCTTCGGTGTCCAGCTGCAGGTACTGCCGCCCAGCGTACCGAGCCCCATCAGGAGCCTGCAACCAGTGGTTGCACGAAGAAAGGTGAGCCGGGTAGGATGGTTCACTGAGCACCACTGGAGGAACTGGATTTCTGGGTCTAGGTATCTGTTCGTCTGTCCCAAGATGACTGATTCTTTAAAGATGATCCTACCCTGAAATACTCACGTTAAATTCAAAACATAAAATCTACCCAATTCTATCCTTAACTTCCCCATCCCTGCTTCCTTCTAGACCAGGCAGACACCACAACAGCCCTGAGTCTCTTTGATGCCAGGAACTATTTTGTCAAGAGTCCTTCTGAGTGCTCATTGTAGGAAATAAGTAACTGTCTCAACATATTAAGGCTTAAAAACTGACTTTATTTTATTGAAGAAAATTACATTTTCTCCAGTAGAATTTATATGCTGCAGCTTCTCTTCTCTGAGGGAATTTTTATTTAAATTTTGTAAAATAAATACATCAAACTTGTCAAAGCGAAGTCTACCTTTCTAAAAAATGAATTTTTCTACTTGTCTGTTAGTCATCACACATGGAAAGTAGTGTTAAACACATCCTGGAGTAATTACAGTTTCTGTAATTAGCTCTGTTAAAATAGTTCATTGCAATGACATTTCAGAGTTAACATGCATACACATAAATATACACATATGCACACTTAGCAGACATAGCGACTTCCATGTCAAGTTGAGGACTGTGACATTACACATTACCAGGCCAGAATTAAATAGAGTACTAACTTTCGAAGTTAGGATGGCTTATAAATCATAAGGCTGATTAAGCCAAATAGTTATCACAGGAGTTATATGTCTGCACTCTAAATCACAGACTAAATACAACTAAAAAAGGTTAGGTTCAGAAATGTCTTCTGTTGTAATTGGTTTCTCTGGAAATAAAATATTCCACTTAACACTCTAAAGTAGTTTGTTCTTAAAACTACCTGTAATCGCTCTTTATAACAAATCTTGATAAAGAAACCCACCAAGAAGAGTCCTTGAGAGTTATGTGCAGTCCCATTTCTGATGCTGCTCCCAACAATCGTGTTCCAAGGCAGATCCCTGTGGAGACACAGGCTGCCTCACTTAGTTTTGTTTAACCCACAATCACAGAGAGCAAACCCGAAGTCCCCCACTGCTGCTGCTTGTTGGAGTAACTCCATCCCCTTCCATACTGCTGAGCAGGGCACTCAGCTACACGCTCTCCTGTCCGAGACGTTCCTAAGCCGTTGCTGGTAGGAGTGGGACAGCAGCAGGACAGCAGCATTGCAGAGTCCTCCAAAAGCTGATGCACATCCCTGTATTGTGCAGAGGAAAAGATTCAGTGCAGCCTGCCCTCCTTCACACCCTTGGGATACACAGCAGTCCTCACTTCACAAAAAATCTCAGATGCCTCTTCTCCCACCAGTGCCTACCTGCTATTACCCTCTAACAAACCGCTGACACTCCAAGCATGGCTTTTACTCTCCAGCCACAGCTGACTGCAGGAGGCAGAGTCCCTTTCTAAACTCTCCAGAAACCAGACTCCTCAGCATAGCTCATCATAAATTAAGCTATTAAACAAAGAATTGAATTAAGCTATTAAACAAAGAATTGAGAAAAAAAAAAAAAAAAAAAAAAAGTGCAGTAAACAGCAAGTTTCATGCTTATCAGTTCCTTGTTTACTAGGTCACTCGATGCGTTATCAGTTACTATACTCTGCTATGCACTTATCAGCACTTAAATCAACACATTATTTAATCCACAAGCCACAGACACAAGCAGGCTTCAAGACATTAAACAACCACATATATTCAGTTACACAACCGTTACCTTTAGACCCCTCTCAGACATCCCCACACTAGTGTTGGAAAGCCTCACAGTCTGGACAGGTGGATTTGAGAGTCCAGGGAAGTCACCTACAAGATCTCCATTATTTTGACCACGTCCCTGCTGTGAATTACCCATCCTGTGTTTGGAGCCCTGCACAGTGCTACTTTTGCCTATGCTCCTTAGTGCCTGCCTTTCAGTTTCCTTCCACTCCCACCTAGCAGCCGTTCAGAACCAAAGGAGTCCCGTCTTGTCTTCCTCCAGCTCCTTCGCTCTGGCAGCTGTTAGTTCAACACATCAAACTCGCTCTTCATCACCACTCCCATACAGGCTCTTCCAGACCTCCAGCTCTGCTCTATATTCTCTCATGTGCCCCTCTACTCTCCAATCTGACACCATGTCTATCAATCCTCAAGTACTCTCTTTTAGTCCTCCACTCCATGATTTTCCTTCCCAGTATTTTGGGGGAGCTTACCTTCAAAAATCCCTCTTATCACTCCTTAATTGGCAATAAAAGCATAATTAGATGTGATTACTTGTTTTGATTATACTTTGATTGCTTTTTGAGCTTGTTGGCCAGGAGTGAAAGAAGGCAGCTAAGTATTTGCTCCTGTTTTCCCATATTTACTCTTTCCCTTTTAAAAGTTTTCACAGAAGCGGCAATCATTTCCCTGCATCTGCTCACCTCTATCTAACCACACCACCTTCTACACCTCCTCATCACTCCAATCACCTTTTAGCCCTTTGACAAGCACAGATATCCATCTCCAGAACCTCTATTTCTCCAGATACTTCAGTATTGCATCTCTAAGCCCAAACACTCAGCATTTTACTTGCTAGATGTCCTGGATTTTGCGTATTCCTGCTTTCCTTAAATCAAGAACAGACAGCTCTCTCACATGCCCAGTTTTCTTTGGCTATTCTGAGACGTTTAGTTTCTGCATCTTTCAAGTGAATCCTTCCAACCTTCAAGAGTTTGAAAAGTGCTTATGCACACTAATGAATAGAGGAATTGATCTTGCATTTATCAGCTGCTTTGTTCAGCTGCATCTGTCACTGATTCACACGTTGCAGAGTTGGGGTGTATGTGCCCATGTATCGTGACGTTTGATGTGTACAGGGCACTCATTCAGGGACAGCTGGCGATAGAGAGCCTACCAGAGTTGCTGTGTGGCTTCAGTGGGGAAAGAGGAATTATTCTTGCACATCCATGGAAGACCATTGCACCTTGTTACACAACGTTGTGCAACAGAGACAACAGCACACCACTGCAAGCGAACTTTGAGGTGGACACAACAAAACGCAGCCACGTGGGAAGTGATGCAAAACAAGGAACTCGCTGAAACATTTAAAATTACTCCAGCAAAGTGCTTCAGTGTAAACACAGCACATACTTGGAACAGTTTTCTTCAACACAAGACATCTGATAGCTTATTTAGATACTTAACTCATAGGTACTGTATTAGTGGTTATTTCCAGAAGACAAAGAAGTTACGCCAAAATGGGTTTACAAATATTTGTCTTTAACCAGCGATTGAAATATTCAAGTAAAAATAAGATACTAAAAGAAATCCAAGACCACTATATACTACCAAAAAAAGAGGTTTTGCAGCTTCTGTTTTAACAACACAGCAATAATCCATCACTTAGAGTAATACTTAAAAAAAAAAAAAAAAAAAAAAGGGCTATGTTATTCTTAAATTTCAAAAGAATGTCAAAGTAAATAAGACTGTTGAAACCATTTCCTATAATATTTCATAAAGGAAAAAAAACCCCACCAATTATGTTGTTTGACAGTCTTTAAACTACAGCATCCTTACACCCACACAAGGTCATCTAGCCGCACCATTTGTCTCTGACTGAGGCCAGCTGTGGGAGAATGGGCAAAAGTAAACAAATAAATGTATTCTGAGATGCAGACAGCATTCACAATGTGGGCAGCCCATACATGTCACCAGGTGCCTGATAATGTTTTCTCCCTCTCCCACTCACTTCCAGTGTCCTACTTGATATTTTCAATATCGTTACTGAGCTGATATTTCTGTGAATTCCATAAAAATTGGTGTTTAGAAGTCATTAAGCTGAGCTGGTAAAGTTGAATGGAGTCTGGAAACAGCCAGCACAACTTTGACCCTCACTTACCTCCACAGAGCATATGAATGAATCAACACATACCTACTAGGATGTTACCACAAGTTCAGTCATGAGATAATAAACCGAGCTTTAGAAAGCAGGGGTGAAGATAACCTCTTTTACCTGGAGTAATATAACTTGACCCAAGGTTCACCAGCAGTGGCCCCAATACAAAAACATGTTAACCCTCACAAGCTTAAAAGGACATGCGAGCAGACTGGTACCCAAGTCACTCAGGTGGAAAAAAATACATACAGAAGTTCATGATGGACGGCTAGGTAACAGCTTGCCTTATTGTGAGTAAGTAATACCAATCCATCTTGGAAGGTGCTCTGACCACAACACTTAAAGAAGTAATTTTACTACTTAGGAATCTGACAGCAATGAACCTGAAAGACACCAGTGCAACTGTCAACTTTTCCAAACAGCTCAGAATTGGTAACACACAAAGCAGAGTGAAAACAAGGAAAAGGGAATGGGCTCAAGAGTCTCAAGTTTTTCTACAGGTGAGAGTGCAGTTCTGGGTATGGTCCCGAGATATCTTTGAAGCAAGAGCAAGATGCATTCGTAGTTTCCATCAAAAAATGACTGGTACAGGAATTATGACTAAATGGTGCCAAATGAAGCAATATGCCCACTCCTGGTGCCTTGTTCCTCTTTGCACAGATCCTGAGGCTGTCAGGATGATAAGGTACAAAAAAGGCCCCAGGAGACATAACATAAAAACCAGAATTACAGAAAAAAAATCATCCTAAAGAAAAAATTAGAGAACAGTCTTTATTATTATCAGAAGTGAGGTACCTTTCAATGAAGGCAGATATTTGATGGGATTGGCAGCACTCCTGGGATTGAGGGATACTTTCACACTCCTTCCTCAGTTGTTTTTGGGTTTTTTTTGTTTGGTTTGTGGGTTTTTTTTAGGATGGTCTTGTATCAATGTGTGTAAAGAGAGACATGGCTCTGGGATGCTTTAGTGAATGATATTAACTGTCCGAGATGAAAAACTGAACTATAGGAAACAGAATTTTAATCATTTAGTTGTAAACACAATAGAAAACCGAAGAGATAGCAGACCAGATGAGCTGGCCCACTTGGTTTACTACTCTTGGATGAAGGAGGTGTAGGTGTCAGTGCTGGAGTCAGCAAAGCAGCGTGGAATAAAGAAGTGCCAACTGTGAAAGTCTGCCGACTCCACAGAGTTCAGCTACGGTTATTAACAACCACAGAGGATTGCGAGCAGCTCTATGAGGTTTTAAATGCATTTAGTACCTGAGCAATAGCTTGGGAAATGAATTTCCATTTGGATAAAAATGCACATTGGGACAAATAAGATATTCATGTATGCAAATAGGGATTCTGAATTTGTCAGCTTTTTAGCTATTTTCCTCTCAGAGGAGACAGTACAGATAGCTGCTGTAGTGTAATGGGTACTGAGCTAAAGTAAACAAAATGCTTGGGAGCATTAGAAGAGACAGAAATAGGACCTAAATTATAATGACATTATAAAGGACAATAGGAAGCCCCTAGAGCATTAAACACTCTTCTTGCTGCTGTAATTTCAGAAAGGGACACCAAAGAAAAGGTCTCGGGAAGGACAGCTCAACTGTCCTTACAATAACTGTGGGACCTAACCCTTTCTCAAGCAGAACAAGAAATCCAAAAAACAACCCCTACCTCTGAAAAACAAGCTGAAGGGTTACGTATCACAAGAAAGAGACATTACAAATATTGACTGAAGTATTGTTGCCAAAACTGCTGTAGTAACAAATTTTTTACTTGACACTGTAATATTTCTATACTACGGGAATACAGACAAAAATAAAAGCAAGAACAAATACTAAGAAATATTTTTGACACGAACTAAACATTTGGCTTGTTCAGGAAGTCATCAAGACAGAGAGCGCAACTGATTCCACTAACTGATTCCACTACCAGTTAATTTACTTTTCCAAACAATAATATTTTTAACTGTGCAGGTTAAGACAAGGATATTCCATGCTTCAGGGCTTTTGTAAACTGCCTGCAGGAGCCAAGAGAGAATACCCACGTAGTACTACATAGCTCACCTCAGGAACAGGGTTCAGGGACACTTTCTACTTCTTCCAAAATACGCAAGAACAGTCAGAGGAATATATGCTGAACGTAACAGATTAATGGCTTAATTCAGCTGTTAAATCATATGTTTGAACTCCCTCTATCCCTGCCCCAGCTCGTGTGTTAAAAATTCTGTAAAGTATAGAAAACCTGTAAATGAAGTGTGTTTCCTCACACTTCTCTACACGTGTTCCAAGCTACAGAAACAGCCTGGAGAGCCTTCTTCACTTTACTTCTTTTGCTTTCCTTCCATCACTTTGGCCCTCAGCACACAAAAGACAAGATAGAAGGTTCCATAGCTGAGCGTAAAGCAGCCAGCTCTTTAGGAAACTCAAGCATAAATCCAGCTGTTCCAACAGTACCCTGATCCAAACCAGCTGTAGTTGGCAACATGACTGCAAGTGGTAACACGTCCCAGAGAGGTTCCCTGATACCTCTTTCTCCCTCACATAGTCTTTCAAAGTAAGGTGGTCTCAAAACACAGTTTTTATTTTTGAAAAAAAAAAAAGAAAGAAAAAAGAAAATTATATTTTTTGATCTGACCAGTCTCTTCTATTTTAGCCTAAGAGAGCAGGGGTTAAAATCCACTAAATGAAATACAGCAGAGCAAGTAAAAAGAAACAATCCACACTTTGACTTATTTTTCAACAAGTGAAGGCAGCACTGAACAACAACACGACTATTTTCTCTTTTGAAATGCAGAAGTCTGTCCTAAGCAGTTTCTCGGTGGCAAATTATACAACTTTTTGCAGTCCATGCTGACAACACAAGTCCAGTATCTTGAGATGTCAAAATTGGGACTTATGTCATTGTTCTTGCAGAAAGCTGCACCTACTGAAGCCCCTAAACTTGCACAATTCCATGATCACACAATAATTAGAAATTAGAGAGACAGAAGGTCCCAGGTAGCTGTACTGCCTTGTAGGCACAAACCATCCCAACACACCGATTCATCCCTGCACCCCAGGCAGCATTTCTGACTTCATGTAGTAGGAGGCTCCAACTCCACAGAGACCACATTGTCATTTGCTCCTCAAAACAGGTGTGAGAGTAAGATGATAACATTTTCGTCTGCTCTCCTTCTCCAGAGTAGATTTCCAATGTTTGCTTCTGTATGGTGTTTTTTCCAAAGGAGACTCCCCAGCACTGCTGAGCAGCAGCTCTCATTTCACGTTAGTCTTCCAAAGGCTGGAGCTATGTGATCTGCCTCAAGAGCAGAGCATGCCTGGAGGACAGGACTAGCACCACTGCAAATTCTCCTCTAGCCTCCAGTGCCCAGCCTAACCACATCCACCAAGGCAAGGCTCACAATATTTTAATAACAATGCTTCTGAAGTTGGAACAATTTAGATTATTTTTCTCTGAGATATATATATATATATATATAATTTATAGACCTCCTTTAAGTCTTTAGGTGCTGGAGTCTGGAGTGGCATTTATAGCACATAGTCTAGCACTTCTCCTTGACACACAGTTTAAAGTTAAACTCTAAAGTAATGGTGAAGGTCTTTTCTTGGCTAACAGGTTGGCCAAGAATTACACAGATTAGCCACCATCAGTCCTCCAAAGACCCAGACTGCTTTCCCATAAGACAGAGACTTTTGCTTTAGTGCCAGGACTCATTTGATTAGGAAGCTGTGCGTTTTGCTCTGAACACACAGATACATTACGGCAGTGACATGACATTTTTCCTGGAGCTAGCTCCTGATTTGCATAACAACTGTGATGGGAGGTATTCCTCCCCAAGAGAGGAAATTGGAAAAAATTCCTTTCAGACAAAATATCATAACAATAAGGAGTGTTCTTTTAGGTGCAACCCATCAAAATCAAGGCAAAATCTACATGGAGGTAGTACCAGCAGAGACCTTTGAGAAATTCTACAAAACAGGATCCATGACAGAAGCACTGCAACTTGTCCCAGGGATACAGTCAACCCTAGGTGGCACAACTAAGTGGAGGACATCACAGCAATGACATGAATGCTGTACAGCCTTACCCCATTTTTGAAGCTCAGATTATCAGTGCTCTTTTATGAACTGCATCTTGAAGGCATCAGATGGTTTTAAACTTGCTGAGATCAGACATTTTTAAAGAAAGAGTTTCAATAAAGTCATTGGGCTGATGGTGTTAAATAACTATGCCACTATACACCAGGATTTCTTTCTTTGACCATTCCTTTGAAAGACAGAGGGGAAAAGAAAGAAATCAAAATAAAAATGAGACCAATAATGCTTTGAACTTAATGATAAAAAAAAAAAAAAAAGTCATGAAAACCCAACTTTAGCTAAACCTCCTCATAGACCACTCATACGAGAAATCTACTCAGATCAGAAGGCAGAAACTCTTCAAAATACCCACCAATAAGCAGACTTGTCCTAGAACAACATACATCTACATTTAACTTAGGTAGCTATAAATGACTTTAGAACAGGCAATCTCAATCATGACTCTAAAAAATATTATCCTCTGATTGAAATTAATCTCTTGAGATATCTTTATAGAGAGCCTTCTACACTCCTGCAGCTTTTGAGTGTTTTCAAAGTTCTGCTGAATTTCTCCTCAAATCTTTTATGCATGCACCATTTACCCAATGCTTAAATCACCATTTATACCTTTCTCGGAACAAATGTAGAGAGGCAAAAATGCAAATATATATATTTTTAGGTATCTCTTGGTATTCAATCATAAATACTGCGTATATTTGAAAACACATCTGATGCAGGCAGATTGCAAAATCTGGTTCAGCAGATGTCCCATCAGGAAAACCTCAGGGGACTGAAAAGTTATGCAAGTGTAGGTTGGTCTTCTGCGCTATAGTCCTCTTGCAGGATCTTTTAGAAATAAAATCTTATTGTTCTGTGGCTTTCAACTCTTTTAAACACACTCTCACAGGGAAAGGTCTTTCCACAACTGAAAGACAATCTAGTGCTGCAAGTTTTACTA
Source organism: Athene cunicularia (assembly GCF_003259725.1). Taxonomy (NCBI): domain Eukaryota; kingdom Metazoa; phylum Chordata; class Aves; order Strigiformes; family Strigidae; genus Athene; species Athene cunicularia. The sequence continues at coordinate 9,478,954 of NW_020799106.1, read as the reverse complement.
CATCTGAATATGTAGTGAACTATTATTCACACGACATCCTAGTTTTCTACTATTACATACAGGTGGTGTTAGAGTAATCCCCAATCCAAACCACTCAGTTTTAGAATGGAAAGACAATGGAAATTTATCTATGCAGCACAGCTGCTCTTTGGAACCGTGCTCTACATTCAGTGTAATTATAATTGCTTAGAAAAATAATTTGTGATTGAACTGATTTTTAAAATACACATTTAAAAATTCATCTTTTCTGTCCTGCTTCCCCCCCAACCATAATATTCCTCAAAGTCTGCTGAAGAACAGACTGTTCAGCATGAAAAACATTAGTAAAAAATATTAACCACAATTTGAATAAAAGGTTTTGAGAAGTACTCTGTTCATGAGATTTTACCAGCTTTGATCCAAATTGGAAGCTTAATGAGATACATAATTTTCAAATTTATTAGGAACACAAAATGACCCCACAGCAGACTATTTCTTAATGCCTGCTCTGTATTTTTCTTTTCAACTCAAATTAACAATTATACTTCTGAACTCCTTAAAGGGGGAATTATTGCTCAAGGAGTAATCATTGCATTTTGGGGTAGATATCTTGCATTCTTTATAGGGAAACCAGGTTTTCAATCACTTCAAATTCAGAACTGGGCTCAGGTAAAGAACTACCATCATCACCCTATAAGAATACTTACAGGGCACAATTCAGACAATTAACCTGCCTAATATAGCCGAAGATGTTTAAGAGCACAAAAGTTTCCCAACACTATTTGCTGAACTCATCATATCTTATCTCCTCATTTGTCACCAAAACCCCAAATCCTGGTCCCATCTGTTTCAACTGTAATCAATTAATATTTATTTTTGCCTTTTCTTTCTGTTCCCTCAAGCTGAATTTCATAGAAATGGGTCTTTATTAAGAGATTATTTTTCCTCTTTGAGGGTCACTAACACAGAAGGCCTCTGATATCCAATTACCCTGAGGTATGGAGACCTGCCACTGTACTAACCACCTGGGGCCAAGTGAGGTCACTCTATTGTTAGGAAAAATAGAAACCAGAGCACAGAAAACCATTTTTAAGGTAAAGGATATAGCAGCTGAGACAAGCTCAGGAATCTGAACCTGCCACTGGAGTGAATTTGCAAGTGATTAAAGGGGACAAGCTACTCTCCAATCAAACAATCAGTTGACAGAATATTTAGGTTATAAACAGAAAAGGTCTCCTCTAAATAGATCAGATCTTTTAATGCTTTGGAAGGCATTGTTTGCAGGCTCTGCCATGCAATAAATTGATTTAGTAAAATGTCAAGTTGGAGGGAGGAGGCAAGAAACAGGAGTTGAATTCCACCCAGAAGAACATAAACAATATAACTGTACTGAAAAAGGCAGCTGAAGGATTTACTGATCTGCTGGAGTATTTAATGAAATTATTCTCATGAGCATAGACTTTATGAGCTGGATCATTACTATCTCTCCCCCCATAACTCACTCCCTTCTCATTATGCAAAAAAACTTCACATAAATACCTTCACAGACATCATTTCAATCACTTGTGCAACTGGAAGACTGCTGTTTGAAAATCATCCTACACTTCCACTTACCCAGCATAATCCAGTGAAAAATCTCTAAAATCCAAATCTGAGCATCCCAAAACACAGAGAGTAATTTTGTTTTGTAGCAGGACATCAAGCCCACTCCTATTACTCGTGAAGGTTTCATATAATCTTTAAAGAAGTTAATTAAGATTCTGACCATATCTTTTGTATTACATACTAATTTCAGTTCACCATTAGCAAACATAACCATAACAAACAGCTGAACTGTAAAACACACAATAAAAAGGTGGGATCTCTGAAAAACTGTTCAAACAGAATTCTTTCTTCAGAGGACATAAGGAAAAATACTAATCTTAGCATCAACTGTCTATTACATATTTTATTCTACAGATAAAAGCCTCTTAATTTTTAAAAAAAATATAATAAAGCAAAATTGTTGGCTTTACTTCCATAAATTTTTGACTTCACCTACGTTTGAATCTTCACTACAACATATCCCAAACCATCATCTTATACAGATCACTGTGGAGTTTTATCTTGACTATCTGCAAGTTCCCTGATGTCAGAAGAGACTGTAATAAGCAGTTAGCAGGGATCAGGCTTGATTGAAAACTCCTGAGCTTTACCATTTCCCACTAAGTGCACACTGGTGATGAACTCTCAAGATGTGAATCCCCAAGTGGCTTGTCTGGTTGGTTTTTTTTTTCCCAAAGTTTCTTTGGAACACAGCAGGTATCTCATAACACGGGTGCACCACATACCCAAAATCCAGGAGGAAGGGAAGAAGCAGCGTCTATCTCGAAGGGAACAGCAAATTCTACACAGTAGGTTTCTGCGTTGCTGAAGCGGTACACTTCCCACGTCTGACCTACTGGGTACAGACTCAGGTCTAGCACCTCCTTATAGCACATTGTAAGGAACTGAAGGAAGTAATGTCTCTAACATTACAGAATCACAGAATCTTCAAGGTTGGAAAGGACCTTGAAGCTCCTCCAGCCCAACTGATAACCCAGCACTGACCATTCCCAACTCCACCAGATCCCTCAGCACTATGTCAACCCTACTCTTCAACCCCTCTAGGGATGGGGACTCCCCCCCCTGCCCTGGGCAGCCCATTCCAACGCCAAACAGCTCCTTCTGCACAGAAATCCTTCCTCAGAGCCAGCCTGACCCTGCCCTGGGCAGCTTGAGGCCATTCCCTCGGGGCCTGGCGCTGGCTCCTTGGCTCCAGAGACTCATCCCCCCTCTCTGCACCCTCCTGGCAGGGAGTTGCAGAGGGCCAGGAGGTCTCCCCTCAGCCTCCTCTTCTCCAGACTGAACCCCCCAGTTCCCCCAGCCGCTCCCCAGCAGACCTGTGCTCCAGACCCTGCCCCAGCTCCGTTGCCCTTCTCTGGCCACGCTCAAGTCATTCAATGGCCTTTTTGGGGTGAGGGGCCCAAAACTGAACCCACTCACCGAGGTGGAATTCATGACACAGAAAACCTCAAGGACAATTTGTGGCCTTTGTGATTAGGCTAGAGAATGAGTTATCTGCCCCGGGAAGCACAGGGAGTAAGTATCGAAGGGTGCATGGCTCTCCTCCTTTGCAGCTGTATAACCAAGTACCTTAGATAAACCTCGATGGGAGATGTAGACTGAGTAAAACCATGTGTTCAGGTTAAGGCCTACACTTAAATTTATGACTATAGCCTCGAAGAAGAGCTAAAAGAGTAGTGAGAAAGATAAACAACACCAGGTAGAGCTAATGACTGGATAATTGCCCAAGAAACAAAAACTGAGAAAAAGATAAAGGTGGTATGGGGAGATGGCGACCACTGACTCCACTGGACTAAAGGATTAATGTACCCCATTCCCCCCCCCCCTTTCCCTGCATGTGCAGAACCCATGCTCCACCTTTTGCCCATCTCTCATGGAAATGAGTTCATGGAATACATGCCTCTCTTCGTCTAGTATGCCAATCAGCTGAGAAGATGAACTTACAGGGAGACAGAAAACTTTGCTGGGTGTGCGCCCACCACCCAGTATTTCCAGACCTGAGACAACGCAGGATCCAGAGGTGGTGATCCGGATTTCTTTGACTCTCTTTCTCTGCTTTCTTTTTCTTTTCTTTTCTTTCCTATATTTTATAAGAGAACACATTGCTTATTATCCTTTTTCCAAGTTTAAATTGTTTTCTACCACAAGTAAAATAATTTAACCAGTTGTTTGGTGTCATTTCACCTTAATTTAACCTGAGGGGATCACAGAACCATTGCGACTCTCTGTGCTTCCAGTCTGGGTCATGACACACACCATTTCACCATGTGTCTTTAAGTCTCCATGGCCCTTCTGAAAACAGGATTTTAAAAGTAAATTAAATTAATTTGTATTCTAAAGTGCTCCTTTGTTACAGCTGAATAAAAACTACACCAGTGTGGTCACATAGATGGACACTGTACTTCAATGTCTCTGGATGCTCTTTCACCCAGCATCTGACATTCATCACTGGATTACACTTGTCAAATACCCAGCCAGAGATACTGTCCCTGTTCCACTGCTGATCTTTTGGCTGTAAGTCTCTCAGCAATACATGAGCAGAAATGGCAAGCAGCAAGAGAACACATGGAAGATTCACCAACCGTGCCAAGGAAGCAGGGGCTGCACGAACCTCTGCTAGCTCACTGTCAGAAGGTACAGAGGCTACAGCGAGTCAACAGCAGCATCACGGACACAACATTCTGAACAGACTCAAATAAAAGAAGTGGTTTACCATGGTTTACCATGATCTTAACAAGTATCCTTTCCTTGCTTCCACTGAAAATAACAACACAAAAAGCACACTTAACTAATACGGCAAATCCTCTTAGTACGAGTATGGAACTACTGGAAATGCTTCAAACAGAAGCTGCAAAGGATTCGTAAAATCATACAATGGGAAGAAAGCTAGGCTTATCCAGTGTCGGGCAAAATGCAGGCTGCACTGAAGAAAACTTACTGTTCCTCTCTCAAAATGAAGTCCCTGTTATCATCCTTCCTTTTCCTGCTTTATTCTTTTCCCAGTTAAGTGATCTTAAAAGATACTACCTATACTTTTACTCTTCTAAGGCATATAAAATAAAAATATTTAAAGAGTGAAAAGCACTTCAGCAAGCATTACTTTTTAGATTTCAGAACTAAAAACACCTGAAAACACAACTGGTGTTCAGCACAACACCAAGAAACACTACAGATTCAAGCAGTCCAATATCATTGCAAAAATTTGTGATGGACTACACTTTTACAGTATTTTGCCTACAGCAATGCTTTGTATTGCTGGAAATAAAATGCCTGGTTTAGTTTATGGTAGAAAAAGGCTAATTTTTAAAAGCGTTACAGGTGGAGACACTAGAACATAAATAAGTTTTGTGCAAACAAAGAAAAGGTATATGCCAATGCACTGATAGAAACAATTCTTGCCTCAAGTACACGGGAATTAAGTTTGAAGGCAACAGACAGTCCTCCTTGAGTAAAGGTTTCAAAACAACCTTTCTACTAAGGGAGTTGACAAATACATAAATGGAACCTCAGAATCCTGATTTTTGAAGGAGGGAATAGGTAAGGTCCATGGAAAAAAGCAAACTTCTTCAGCTACAGCAAGGAATTTATTTCATTTACAGCCTTCAAGTTATCATTCTGTTAGTATTAAAATATGTCTCACTATATACAACCAACAACCTCTGCAAATCAGTTTTCTTGGGCAACCTCACAAGACAAAGATTTGGATCAAAAGAAATTTCACCTGGGAAGTGATGGGCCTACATCAACCTTCTCAAGAATCTGGGAACCTCAGGATGCCTCAGGCTGGCAGCAGGAGGAATACTTGCCAATGAGGATGCTCTGGCTCAGCTCCTGCTCCATGCCTTGCTGCAGGGCAACTACCCACAGGGGAGGACTGGCCTTTGTAGGTGAGACCCAGAACTGATGCACTGATTACATGTGACCTGCAAAAGTAGTATGGCACTTTCCATTTAAAACAAAACAACAGCAAAAAAAACAAAACTGGTCTCTTTGTCCTATTCTGCATCACGTTGTAATTCTCCACCTTCTTCCACAGCAACCTGTGTTGCTAACGCTGGTTATGTGTCAGTGGCAACATAAAAGGTCTCAACACTTAATTTAGTGGTTTGGGGAAAGTGGTTTGGGTTGGGTTTTTTTTTTTAAATATACAGGTGAAGTTTGTCTATAGAAAAGCAGATGAACAAAAGATATCCATTTGTAACATTTAACAAAACCTAGTAGCCATTAAAAAAAAAAAAAAAAACAAGTTCCTGTAGATTTCTGAAGTATTTCTGAAGTATTTTCTTTGTAGAATAATTGGGTAAGCCTTGATAGAGCATAAATACTTTGAGCATATGATTAATAAGCACCTTGCCTTTCACTGCATATCTGTGTTGAAAATACAGGAGAGTAGACCCAGGTGTTTTGAGGTCTTTATGTGTTGACATATTTGTCCTTACAGAAGGCAGTTCCCTAGATTAAATCCATGGACTTCAAAGTTTAACAGAAGTAGTAGGCAAATGTTTACCAATGTCAATTTTTCAGAAAATAAAATCAGAACTAAATTTACCCTGCACCCTTCCCTTCTGTGTCCCCTTCCTCCCGCTCAAATACATGTAAGGGGAAATACTAAACACAGGGCAGTCAAATGGAACACAGTAAAGAAACAGAGGTAGACAACTACCACTTAATTTTTAGAGTAACTAACACATCACTATCAATCCTACAGTAGTTAAGCAGAAATATCCTTTTTCTTACATTATGGGAGAATGACTTTTTATACTGGCTATGTAAACATTAACAAAAATAAAGCAACCACCTCTGAAGAATTAAAGTACCTATCAATTTTTTTTCACCCTTATGAAGACAAAAGGTTATCAGTCTAGACAAACCTACGTCTGATCAGACATAGCTCCTTTATCTCCAAAGAAAAAGATCAATGGGAAAAGCATTAAGAAGACAAAATAAAGAAATAAATTAGAGGAAAAATCAGAGCAACTACTTTCACATAATGATGCCTCAATGCTTGCATTGGAAGAGATGGGAACGACCTACCCTTGTTCCCTTCAGTCATGATTATACACTTCCATCACATCCTTGATTCGTCATTCCTCTTCCAGACTGAGTCCTAGCCTACTTATTCTTCACAGAGAAATTATTTATATGTCTGAAATGAGATCCCTGCTGAATTTGGACTGGGTGTCATGAAACCTTAACGGAGGGGGGAGGGTGTGTGTGGAATGGAGGACTAATTCTAAGGAAAAATTAACAAAACATTTTTCTACCTCCTATGTTTTGGTGGAGAAACTGAAAAGTCTTTATATAAAGCCCAAACATTCAGGAAAAACAGAAACAGTCAAAACCTCCCCGTCACTGCTTAAGCACAGGGGAAAAAGGCAGATACCAGCCATCACGTGAACCATGGGGCGTCAGGACCAGGACTAGAGCCATACCTTACAGCTCTGTGAACACCATGCCTCTGAGGAAAGAGGGGAAGAAAGCCCAAACCAACCAAATAAGCCATCAAATCACAAACCAACTTCCATTAGTTGTTTGCTATTAGCTGAAAATTCACAGTTTAGTTATATCAGCTGCGTAGTCTTTGCTGCTACACTGGTGTGACAAACGGTAATCAGGATAGAAACAAGACATCACAACTTAAGAATCTCTACCCTATGGAAAAAGCAACAGTATTTTTGGCTAGTTGTAGCTCTTCTTCCATCATATGAATGTGATCTTCACTCAGGTCAGGGATCAGTTACTACATTTTTGTCTGCTCCATGACCCAGCCCTGTCTAAACACCAACTCCTTGCTCTTGCCCCCACCCTTTCATCTCTTGCATTACCTCACCTCTCCAACCTTTCCCTGAGAAATCATTCCTCCATTCACTCAAATCTTCAAGTAACACAGCGAGTACCCTAGCTTTCTAAGGACAGAGATGGAGCAAGACCGTCATCTTTTCCCTACCCACCTGGAGAGGTCATTAATAGCAAGAAACACAGAGGGAAAAACCCTACAATGTATTATGTCCATGGCTAATAGTTTCAAATAGCTGTTGAGCTAAACCTCGGTATCAGGCTTATATATCACTGGAATGCAACAACAGGAAAAGGTTTTGTGTAGAAAGACGACTTGTAGGTCACCTTATAAAGTGAAAGACCATTAGGATATTCCTCAGTGGTTACCAATCATTTGTCTCTATGTGGAGGAGTCGTTTTAACACCCACACTCCCAAACTAGAGCGGGAATCCCTTGATAGTCCGCTTACAGGAAGCATGCAAATGGAATTGAGACTGGCTTCTGTAGAACAAGCACTGGGAAACAAAAAAAAACAAACAAACAAACAAAAAACCAACCAGTCAGAGAGCACAAAAAAGGAGAAACTAGTGTGTCAGATGTGTACATGGATCTCCAGAAGCACTGCTGATTAAAACTTATTCACATGCCAACCTGAAGGCAGGCAATTAAGGCACCTTCGAAACCATGCTGAAGCTAACCTGTTGCCACCACCACTGCTCTTCAGGTCTAATTTATGAAAAAAACTTGCCCTTTGAGAACAATATACAAAAATAGAGTGACCATGCTCTTTTACTATATCCCTCCTTCAAAAACAGTTTGTTTTAACAGGAGATGAGGAATGCAAAAGCCATGCGCAACATTAAGTGAGAGCGCAATACTCCTGGGAGGCAAATAAGTGTGTTTATATATATACACTGTTGAGTAAAAAAGGTGCTTTTAAAATCAACATTTAATAAAGCAGAACAACTGCATTTCATAAACCAAATCCAAAGTTCTGCAGAACAGACATATGGCACATAATAAAATGGAAATTGGTCAGAGCTGCTGAAATACCATAGCATAAATGAAATTATTTTCTAACAGAATAGTTAGCTACTGGGAATGTTTCCTGCCTTTGTATACCAATTACTGCTTAATTACTGTCAGGCCGCCACACTTCCCAAAGTAACACCAGAAGGTAATTTATAACACCGGTAAATGAAACGTCTGTTACGTCAATAATAAGAAGCATAACTGTTTGTTAGAAACTTGTTTTTAATTCAATAGATAACAGACAGGAAAACAGCGTGATTGATAGTGTAAGTTACTAAATCAATCATCTAGCATAATCTAATAATATGTAATAACAGAAAGACTATTTAATTCTTATGGATGAGCAAGGTACTGGAAGAAAGATTCTTCTCCTTGATCAGCGAGCTCCAGAAGGGCAATGTATTACACATTAGTGGCTGCTTCATTACCTATTTGCTGCTGGGCAGACAGTCAACTGACAAAGGCAGAGATGTGCTAGCTTTAAGAACAGGGGCCTCCCAAGTGGTTTCAGGGGGCTCGTTTCACTGCAATTGCACAAACATACAGGAGAAATGAAATGAGTGCTTCTACAAGCCAGTGGTTTCCAAGGGTTTGCATCCCCCTTCCCTGACAGTCTGAAGTCCCCTGTATAAATCAGGATTCCCATCAATTTCTGCCTGAATAATTTTGCAATACAAAAGTAGTTTATTCTCTAGGGACAATGAAATTTCGCAAAACTTCAGAATTCCATTTATGTGGGCAAACTGTTTTTTGAAAAAAACCCTCAGTGTTCAGAATACATTAATAACTTAAAAAATTGATCCTCAAATGCTTTTCAGAACTACTTTCTCTGGTTCTGCTACTCTCTTCCACCTCATAGTAGGATACACCCCATTTCCTATCTGAAGTGAAAGAAAATTAAAGTTTGATGAAAGCTAGAGTGGAACCAGAGAAAAACTCATCCATATCTACTCAGAGCTGTCTACTGCAAAGCCCCAGGCTTCAAGGACAGTCTAGCATTTGAGGAAAAATGTCTTAATTTTGTTCCTTAGATGATTTTAAGCACATGTGATAAATCTGGAGAACAGCTTGCCAACTACATTATTCTAAGAAGGATGAAAATCATGGTATAAGAGGAACAAACTTGAGTAAACAGATTAATTATCTTCATATTAGGGATTCTGAAACAAGAGCCATGAGATAGAGGGTCTTCCTCCCTACAGACTGAATCATTGCAAACCGGGTTCTATGATCCATAGAGCCTGTCATTGTAAAAGCAACCTCACATGAAGCTCTAGATCCATTAGTATTTTACCAAAGATTTTAATGAGAAGGAATAAGTCCCAAAGTAAATAATGAGGCACAAGTCTGCAACCGTCAGCAAAATGTGTTCAATGTAGTTCTGGCTGCATATGCACTACCTTTTATATATATATATATACAGATACACACACACATGCAAGTCCCCAGCAAAATTTGCATCACCAGCATATGCAGTAAAATCCCTTAATGTTCATTTTCAAGATCACTCAGCATCCTGAAAACTGTTTAATAGTCTCTCTTGATGGTCTGATCTATATGATTTGAAATTTAAAAATTAGGACATCCAAACTCATAACAGATAAAAGCCAAGAACAACTTTGAACAGGACATTTAATCTAGGCAGTAAGAAGGAATGAAGTATTACAGAAAATTGGGAAGTCTGATTCTTGAAAAGCAAGTACAAGCATTTCCAAACCAGTTTTCTCTGTATAATTTTAGTGATTAAGTCATCAGAATTCCTTCCAATTCTTCATTTAGGATGCTTCTTTCCTCTTTAAAAGAGCTTTCAAGTTGGCACAAAACAGAAGATATTGATCATAACCAGAGTCTCTTGTAATTCTAATCAACCGGTACCCAAACTTCACTATTTAGTTCTCATTGTTCACGTACAAGTGTGTTCGGTTGAAGCCTTGAAGTTTCATCTGATCATACAGGACGGCACTGAAGTATCAAAAGTGGAAGGTGTTATAGGCAATTTAGCTTTTAATTAATCTAAACTTGGAACTAAAATTATGATATGCAATTTAATTTTATGTTTTAATCAGTCTCTTAATATAGCATTTTAATCTCCAGAAGCACACACTCACATTTGGAAGGGTGCAATATAAGGCTCATCTAAGCCCTCTGCATCAACTGAAAACAGGCTCTGAATTTTAAGAACAACAGCTCAAACCAAGCTCTGCACTCGTGAGAATCGAGGAAAAATCCCAAAACTTTGCCTTAAGTTTTAAGACACTTAAAATCAAAGAAACTTAATTGTCCCTGAAATCATATGAAACAATAGAAATGAAAACTTTTATGATAGACAACACTTATCAACACTAAGAAAAAAAAAAAGAAAAAAAAAATGTGTTGCAACGTGCTTGAAAAACGAGACCCGATGAACTATTCTGTCACAGGTCAGTGTACAATCTACCCAGCAGCATTAGCTGAAAACACAGATAGACATAGATGGTATCAACAGTGAAAACTGGAAAGTGTAATACTTTGGTCTTGCTATCAGGCTGCATTTGTCACCTGCCCTTCTCAAGTGAGATGTCTGCCGCTGAGATTTCTTTTAACTGATCACATTCACTCCACTTTGGTGACTGGTCACAGGAGCAAGAAGACAGACTAATGGTCAAAACACTGGAGAATGGAGACTTTACTGAGAATTGTAGAAAAGTAGAAGTTGATTTACTTTCATCTCCACCTGTCCCCAACCAGAATCGGCCTCCTCTGCACCACAAGTACTTTCTTGTGTCTCTCATTTAAGCACATAGTTGCATACTACCGAAAGTTTGCTGTGCAGTATGAAGTAAACGTCTCCATCCTAGAAAAAATTTTAGATGTGCAAAACAAATCACGAAAACCTTCCACGAAGTTTTATAGGCAGTTCAATAATACATACCAGCATAAACTATAGACAAAAGCTCAAACATTTGGAATTCCACGTGTGTCGAATATGCAGCAAGTTTTTCTACTGAAATAAATACCAGAAAATAACAAATCCTGAAGTTTCTAATAATCAGGATGATTAAAAAAGTTTTATTTCAGAGACAACTTGCCCAGGTTTGCAACTGATGGACACCAAGCCACACAAACAGAACCTGGAAAACGTTACGGGCCACAAGGTCCGAAAGCTTCTCTCCCTGAAAACTCAAGGTAAGTTCATATGTACAGTGTCTGTTACCAACGAGCTTTCAGCGGGACAGGGACACCAGTAACATCATCTCATTTAGGTAAATCAAAAAGCAAATGGTCCATCTATACAAAGCATGTGTCAACTAGGTGCTGCCTTGAGGCTCTTGACAGGGTGCCAGGTGGCCCATGGTGGCAGACCTTTTGGGCACACAGTAAATAAAACTGTCAGAACAAGAAAAATGAATAGTTGGAGTGTGATAAAAATTTTAATTGAACTTGATCTCTGTACATCAATTTAGCCTCTGGGGCAAACTAAAATTACTTGGCTCTTACTATCCTAGAAACATCCAAATCACTGTCCACCGTGATTCATGTTCCAGGCTGAATCATCTGAACCAATTAAGAAAATGTAACTCACTTTGTTCTAAACCACCACCACCCTGCCCACTTGATACAGCAACGCAGCTTTGGATCCCTGTGGACACAGGGAGCAAGGACAAGAGAAGTGTTTAGACAGCTGGCTCAAAAAATTAGTAGCTCTTTCCTTGTCTCAGAAAAACCCATGGAGATAAAGGATCTGACATTGCTCTCTGATACCACATGCTGTTAAAATATCACAAGCTTACAACAGTAGAATCACCTCATTCAATGAAGCGAGGGTAACTAGAAAAGAGGATTTACTAGATTAGGCAAGGATTTACTAGATTAGGCAATCTATGGTTATGGAAAAAATCCAGAATAGCAACAATAAACAATTCAGAGTAATTTTACTCATTCTGCATTGGAAACACACACTTCTACAGTTTCAAATTGTGAGGAATTTAAAGGTGACTTTCAGGCTCAAGTAATAACACCAGAACTACCATTCAGGCACGCCTGAGTAATATGTACAGATGGAAGGTGAACACATCGCCTGATTTCTTTACTTGCCAATCTATCTCAGAGGTAAGTAGATACTGAATGACAGACCTGAAAGAAAACAAAAAAAAATATCCTTCTGCATTCACACTTGATGCATTCACACTTGTTTCCCACTTGATGTTTACAAATAATTTCTCTAAATTAGTCATAAGTAATAAGGATTCACAGCTCCCATTATGCAACAGCAACTGATCTTAATCACTATATCAACAGCCAGTATTGCTTAAAGAACTATCTTGCCCTTACACAAGTTATAGTTTTAATCCAGTCTTTCTCAAGATCAGATTCCCTTTACCTTCCGCATACAATGCTTATTCTTTAGTTAGTCAGCACTTCACCTAAGTGTATTTCATTTTGTCCTTTTTCTCCCGCCTTTCCTGTTTTACCCAACACCAACAACTGCAGAACACTTTGAACTGCAGCGTGCTATCCATGAGCTAGCCAAGTGAAGTTCACTGTATCAGAGTTAAACAAATCAAGTTTTTGCACTGGAAGGCAAGAACCTAATGTGAACTTGACAACTATCAAATACAGTCACAGCCACAAAAACATTTATAAAATCTTTAAAAGAGGCAGAGAGATGGGACATGCAGATTCCCTATGAGCAGCTATCAAATATTATGTTGCCCAGTGCAGAAAGATTTATTAACAAACATCATGAGAAAAACCTGTTAGAACAGGTTTCACTGATCAACAGGCAGTGAAAACATGAGAGGTTTTCCTCTCACAGTGGTGCAAGAGTGTGAGAAAGAACAACGTTGAGATGATCCTTCAAACATCTGACACCCAAGAAGCAACAGCTGGGTCCAATTACACAGTACAGGTTGCTCTTACATCTTCCCAAGGAGCAACCTACTGGCCAAAGGCCAGGAAGCCCCCTAAAGTATATCAATTCCCCTCAAAATGTTTTGCAAAACTAAAAACTCTGCTTCTAACCTTTTCTCTTTGAATTCTGGCCACGACTCATTCCAAGAGCAGTGGAAAAGTCAACAATTTAGACATCTCTCTAGCTAGCCTCAAAGATAAGGGAATAAAGATGACAACTGTCACACTTGAAGATGATTACCTGTGAAATCTAGATCTTTGCACAATTTTTATCGCTCTTTTTGAAAGTTGATGATTCAGAAAGAACTGGAAGGAAAGACTAGATAGTCAGCAAATGTGACTGTTTATTTTCATCATAAGGATTGATGGCAATCATATTTGTAACAGTGTGACCGGCTCCTTTCCCAGGAATGGATTGTATCACCCTTCCTGGCCATGCTCTGTAACATTCAATATATATTCAACTGCCCAGTGGTGAGAAAAACTGCAGAACAGGATGTCACAAGGCAGCCAAATCCATCAGTTTTTCTTGTAATTCTGGCAGTAGTTCATGCACAAGTACACAAGGGAAAACAGCCAAATAAAGCTCAAACAAAAATAAAGTGTGGGCAAAGGAGAAAAAATGAGTAGCTTCATTGAGACACATCTGCCCTCTGTGGTCTCTCTTCATTTGGAGAGATTTGTCCTCTGCCTGCCAGCAGCAGTGACCGCAGGGACACGGTCCCATCTAGGTCTGATCAAGGAATTACAACCATTAGGAGAAAAATGCAAGTCTCCTCTCTGTCCTCCACCAGAATCACTACCCATGTACCACCTTAGACTCAGCCTTATACAGAATTAGCTTTAGGCCAAATCACTCCTTTACTCTCCTCCTCAAAAAGCTTATTCCATAGGTTCTGCTGCAATTCAGAGCAGCACATGCAAAGCTTAGTGCTTGTAGCTTGACAAGCAACAGGCCAAAATCTTTTCTTCCAGTATGTTGATACTGTAAAAAGAGGCTTCTATGTTAACTTTTTATATTCACTGGAAATCCCCTGAGTACTGAGGAAGTTCCCATTAAAAATTTCATGGGTTTTAACTAACAGTTTCCTGCATATGTCAAAGAGAGTTGTTGTAGCTTTGAGTTAGAACATTATCATGATGAGGCTGGTGTTACTTGGGGCTTTCCATCACCTCTCAGAGGTATATTAATGTAAATGCCACAAGGAAAACAACATTCTGCACTAGGTTTGTTTTTGTGGGTTGTTTTTTTTTTTTCCAAAAGGCTTTCAAGTTGTGACTTAGGTATATTAAAACAGTCCTTCTTCTACTGAAGATTCAAATGAACTCTACAATATTTTTGTTTAAATAAGCCAACATGTAGGAGGAGTAATACACCTGTGGTTGATGACTGTATGACTTTAGATAGATACTTGTAATGTATTTCAAGTGTATGACAACTAGCCTTCAGTAATTCAGTCAACAAAATTCTTCCATCTTCTTCTTTCATTCTGAGAAATTACGAAACAAATACTAAACTGATGTTGTCAAGCTGTTCACAATATACTTCTAAAGATGTATGCAACATTTAAAAGAACGCTTAACTAGTGAGCATTTAAAAGTAAAACACTGCTTGTCACCGGTATTATCATCCAAACGGTGTGTTATTTTAGAGGTATTTTCCCCCTCTAAATGAAGACTCCGTTTGCAATTCAGTATGGTATTCAGTTTATCACTTCCCTAGTGTCCTATGTAAAGAACAGAAGCAAGCCAAGAGACTACACAAATAACCTTTTCCAAAACAAATTGCCTGTTAGAACTCTTCTTGCATACACTGCGCTCTGCCATCACAGCAAAAGAAAACCCCTCCTGAAACGAAAGCATGAGAACGTGTTTGCAAGCATGGCTAAGTTACACTTCTCCTGAAGGCGAACTGCCGAGAGCAGCTGAGCGGTGCTCGTGTGGAAACGCTGTGACTGTCAGAAGCAAATCCTTTTACAAGTTGCTAGGGAAAAACAGCAGCAGCATTAGACATTTATAAAGATGTGAGCACGATTCTATCCACATACTTTTAAAAGTGCATCCTCCCCACATTTCTGTCAGAGCCTAGAGGGCACTAACTGGCCTCACCGTCCCTCACAGCACCCTCACAATCTAATTTCTCATCTAAATCTTTTTCCATCTCATAAAAATACACCTCACCCCCAACACACACACACACACACACACACACACACACACACACACAATTTAACAAATCCAAAACGTATTGCTACTAGGATTAAACCACCAACGTAACGCACGTGCCATTAAATCAACTTTCTTATCCCACACTTCCAGGTACAGCAACACAAGCACTCCCGACTGCACAGGCAGAGGCACCTTCCCAAACCCACCAAAAGCCAATTAAGCACAATATTTATTTATTTTCAACTGGGCCCACTCCCATGACTCTCGCATTATAACATCACACAGAACATTTCACTCCCATCATGCACAAAACAATTTTATTTAAACTAAGAAATGCCCACAGTAACTCCAACTAGCTGTGGCTCAAGCATGAGATGTTTTAAAATGATTTCTAGTTAGGAATAGTTTCAAAGCTACAAGAAATTGATAACATCCCTCGCTAATTCATTTCAATGGTTGATTACCTTCAGTAAAATATTTACAGCTTGTTTACAATTGGAACTTTAACAATTTTGAATTCCAGCCATTATATTCTTGCAGTCACGTGTGTAACAAAATCAAGGCCTCCTAGCATTAAAAACTGTTTCCAAATAAAAATAATGATTTTTTAATGGAGCTGTCTTTATTAGAAGTCTTAGCATCAGAAGAGAATTTACTGGAATCTATGAAATACATTTGCATTTCTTGTTTTGGTATTCTGGTTCACAGCCTCCAAGACACACCAGCCCTGGTTTTCCCCCCTCACAGTTTCAGCTGCCACACACAGAGATGGCCAATGGACCAATGCTGCTTGGCCTCAAACCCTCGTACAAGGCAGCAGGTACAGGGACACTGGGAGACCCAAGAGCTGAGCTGAGCTCTACCCAAGGATGGCAAAGAGGGACACAAATCAGCCTGCAAATTAGCAATTTTCTCTTTTTTTCTTATTTTTCTTTCCACTTGTGTGCAGTGCATTGGTGTTCCATAACGCTTCTTTTTAAAGCTTTGGTATTAAAATACAATTTTACCTCAGTTTAAACTTCAGAGACTCTTTATAAGAGCTACAATACTGTGAAAGTCACAGGTATGCACACGGAACCTCCAATATGCAATTTGCTCACTCCATCTGGTTCTTTACCCTTTTCGTATGCACAAACCATCCAATTTAGATGGCCCAATTTCCAGTTTCTCCTCATCTCAACAGACTGAAGATGAGTTTGGCAAACAAGCGTTGTAACAAAACCACTCAATCTTCATAATTATTTGAATTTTACAATATACTTCACCTGGAGGACATTTCACAAATCCTGAAATAGTTCAGCATTGCCACCAGAGCTGCTTGAAACTGGCCCAAGCAGATAAATTACAGGCAATCAGTGATTATAGCCAGGCACTTTGCACTTCCAGTAGTAAAAGTTAGGTCACCCCTGACACCATCAGAGATTACCAAGAGAGAGACTATAACAGCCACCAGAATTCAGCTCTTCGGTAATTACAGTTCAGAAATTAACAGAAATAACATTGTTCGGTTAATTTGTGGGAGGGGGAAGGGTTAGAAAACCAATGAATAGTTTTCAGCAGTACCTGTCTCTTAGTAATACATGCTAAGGATAAACCGCTGGCTCTGCTATACATTAATACAGGGATCCACAGCAAAGCCATGGAAAGATGTTACTATCTCCTCTGGCATCAAACCTACCAATATTTCAATCATCAAAATGAGCTATTAGTTTATTTGTCTCCCTCCAGTGCTTTGAAGGAACACAAACGATGCCTCTCCATTCAGAAACACCGAACTTACCTTCTGACCAGTTAAAGCAAAGTGGAGCAAGAAGCAATGCACAGAACAGGGGCAACCCACAGGCTACTCTTTGTTGATTTGGGGGGTTCCAGATAAAGGGCAAAATTTTCATCCAACCTCTACTTTGCCCCACAAGAGCCACTGAGGCATGGTTGAAGACACAACATGCTGCAGAGGGAGCTGCTCAGTGCAGAAAGTATCATGAACACCGCAGGAAGGCAGGAATGCTAGTGAGGGGGAACCCAAAAAGCAAAAACCACACAAACCTTTGACACAGATAAAGGGAGGAGAATGGGGAACTGTCCTCTCAGTAGCTATAATCCACTGCTCAGGACTTTTAAGAGCTGTCATTGCTCTATATATTCCCCCTAATACACTGTTAGCGTGTATTTAATAACTACTGACAAGCTTCATAAACACACATCAGGCTACAGGTACAGATATTTCATCACAAAACATTCATGTCCAGAAGCATTTTCACTGAGACTGGCTCAGCCTATATCATTAGATAAGTCATATGAATTTTAAATGTCTGCTACTATGAACCAGTTTTGCCCAAATATACACAATAGCACAACACATTCAAGGAAGGTCCCAGGAGAGGGAAAACATTCCATGTGTTTTAATTCTGCATCTCAAAGCATAATATTAGAGGGGAAAAAAAAAAAAAAAAACAAAAAAAAACACCAAAGGAAACTTAACACAGTCATATTCAGTATAAATCCAAAAGCTGGGTGCTTGAAGGAAGCAAGAACCAAAAAAGCTTTCTTTTCAGAAAGAGGGAACAATTCTGAGTATCCAGGGGCCTGTAGTCAAAGCGAGCTATTTTCCCAGTTCCCACAGACAAACATGACACTAATAAATTAAAAGTGATAGGTACAAGACAATAGAGATGGAGGTCAGGCATATCATCAGGTTGTGTTTTCTCAATTTGTTTTCTGTAGCTTTGCAATCACACAACTCCTCACCTTGTGGAGCAATCAGAATTTTCCTTGTTAAACCTTCTACTCAAGTGGATTAATCTGAATTCCTCTACCCTGGAGGTACAGAAATCAAACAAACTATTGCAAAATATCCTGCAATGTGGGTTCCCACTAGAAGGGGTATATTCTCCACCAAGGTGCAGGAGTCTTAAGGAAGAGAATAAGTATCT
The DNA here is from genome assembly GCF_003259725.1 of Athene cunicularia. Taxonomy (NCBI): domain Eukaryota; kingdom Metazoa; phylum Chordata; class Aves; order Strigiformes; family Strigidae; genus Athene; species Athene cunicularia. The sequence continues at coordinate 9,460,567 of NW_020799106.1, read as the reverse complement.
GGAAAAGGGAAGACAACTTTCCCAGTGAGCATTAACCAGCGAGGACAGCAAGGATACAGGGCACAACTTTAGAGAAACCACTACCATCACACGACGCTCAGGGACTCCAATATAATTTAGGCTGTTTGATTGCATTTCCAGTTAAACAGCTTATGAATATAAATAACCAAACACTGTCACAAACACACCAAATCAAACCCAAAGGCTGCAAGAAAAGCAAACCCACTGAAATTAATAAATGTATTTGTTGCCAGGAATCTGTCTCTCCCTCACAAAAAGTTACGTGTATATATTAACTGTAAACAGTGTATTTTGCACTTCAAAGATGTGACAATGACACTATTTTTCAGGTCACAGATGTTCTTGTGTCTTCACTGGGGTAAACACTCATTAGGACAACTACATGGAAATACTCCCCCCTGTCCCAAGTTCACAACTGCAACGCAAGCAAGTGAACACACACATAATACCAAGAACCACACACACACACTCCCTGTGGAAGGATAAACCCTTCCATTTAGTCGCCAGTTTCATTTCCCCCTTACAATGCATCTTCTATATTTCTCTATTTTGCTATTATGAGAATCACATATGGCATTTTTTACCAGCAAAATTCAAAGAAAAAAAGCTTTTTCTTGGCAGCAAATGTTCGTGGATTTCAGATGTTTAGATGATAGGCTGTATTTGAAGAGCTCTTAACTAAACAATCATAGCTCTAAAACTTTTTATGTTTAGGTTAGTTAAATTTTCCCCATCTGCAAAAAGAGCTTCAAAAGCATGAGTTCCTCCTTGCTTTATTTGCAAGTACCACTACATGTAATATATCACAACACATTAACTGAAAATATGACATATGAGGTGACTGATGGTTTGGGGTTTCTAATTAAATGCGAAGTACACACTCATACCTGGTCTGTACACTCACAAGCCAAGAACAGAGATATAAAAGAGGAACAGATCTTATTCCCTTCCACAAGCAACAATCCATTTCATATGCAAACTGTTGTCATTCTGGAAGAGATGTGCTTTTGATGAACAGAAAAAAGGATTACTGCCTGATCCAGGTCTCCTACACTGTAATGACTATATTATGTACTTGCTCACTTCAAGCATTATTACTGGTTAATTTGTGCATTATTTACAGAAACAGTAAACAAGACCTCAGAAACATCTCTTAGGAGTGTGGGTTATATATTTTATTCTATAAAAGTTTGGACTTCTCCACCTATCTCTGCTCTTTCCTTTGTGCAGTGAACAAAATCAGACATGCTCCAAAATGCAGTTGTTCCTCTTGTCACGTGCACAACATGGTAAGTGAACATGGACTGATCTGAGGTTAATGCACATAATTCTGCACTGGTGGACACCTGCTTTTTCAAGGGATGGTATGTTCCTAAAAATAATACCCATGCATTTTCCTCCCCTCCTCTTTTTTTTCTATTTTTCTCAAAAGTCACCTTACATGGAAAGATCATAAGGGCCAGGAGCCTTAAAGCAAGATAGTCACGGTTTTTGCATCAGGGATGACAGATCCACATTACCAAGGACAGTAACGGGCTAAGACTTGTAAAACAACTTTAGCTCAAGATCTGAAGCAGAAAGCATCCATGTGGCTGAAAGCTCACATAAGCACAAGAACCATGGTAAGAGATAGGTAAGACAAATTCATACTTAGGCAGATACTCTTGACAAGGAAATCAGGATTAGAATTCAAGCAGAGATGCAACTCAAGGAATAGAATAAATATTTAGAGTACAATTAAGATCACTGGAAAAAATACTATAAGAGAACAGCAGCTGGGTATAACATAATTACAAGAAAAACAAACAAAAACAAACAAACAAACAAAACCCCACAAAAAAACCCCACACCTGAGCAACTGTATTGAAAATACAGAAAGATCAGTGCTTAGGAGCAGACCAACAAAAATCCTGAAAAACAGTCAAATGATTATTTGACAAGAAGGAAGCATTGCATCCACTTTTATAGGTAGAAGGAATATCCACTTCAAAGGTTCCACCAATATTAGAGACTTCAGAAATAAAGTTACCTGTATCTTCCCATAACACTTCCTAAACACCCCGCCTAAAGATGGAACCTACTTAAAACCAGATAGACAGAAACACTGGGTTTTGGCATTCTTATACTGAAGCTACAAGGTGATCTCTGAAACAGTGCATCAGTAAAACTGTGTTAAAAAACCAACACAGATGTAAGCTAGGGAAAAAATAAAATAAAATCAGACAGTATTTTAGTTATGCCTTTTCTAGAGCGGTACCTTATTTTCACAGGGAAGAAGATCCAAACAAATCCTAGCTGGCACTGCTATACAGCTTGCAGTATGACTATTATTACACTTTAGCCTAGTTGCATGAGATTTAAATTAGCAGATCCCATTGGTTTTATTTTGCACAAACATAAAGACAACTACCATATGGGTATTGCCTTTTCACAATGTGTTATTCTCAGTAAGACCAAAAAAAAACCAACCCACTGTTAAGAGAGTATTTGAAGATTATTTTATTTCTTTATTTAAAGGCAAATTATGTTACTTCTTAAAGGTACTAATTAGGATTTTGTGAGAATGCTGGAGGGGGAAGGGTGAACCCATACACATCCAAACTATACTTCGGGTTTTCAAATTTCGTTTACAGCTTCATACAGGTCCTGATTTATCTCATTAGAGAACAGTATTTCAATGCACATTTTTTTATCATAAACCAAAGCAGGCATATTTGACATTCCATTTCCAAATCGGTGGCAAGTATTTGAGGAAACAGAGAAATCTTAAGTTGCAGAGATACTGAGGAGAGTAACAAATATAAACAATATAAGCAAAAGGCATAAACCAACTTGTCTGAAGCATTGATGACTGAATCCGTGTTGCTGCGGACATGCTAGTACTGAAGTAAACAGTTGAGAAAATTCTGGCGTGGATATGAACACACAGGCCACAGCCCCAGCTCTAAGGACCAGTTCTGTGAACCAAGACTCAGAAGCAAATCCCAGCAGCAAAGCATGTCACATCATAGGCAATGAAAGAAGATGCTTGTAAGTCATCCCCTTCTTGTTACCAGAAGTACCATGTAAACGGCCATCACTCCACGCTTTCCTGCTCTTCCTGTTGATTATAGTGTTGGATGTGTGTGGTGGTGCTCCCGAGTTTGTCCAGAGAACTTTAAATTCCCCAATTTTGACATTTCAAACCAACCTGTAAAGCTTACAGGCTCTGCCTGCAAAAAAATTGTGCCTGAAAGCAACATCTGTAAGGCTCTCAGGTGCATCTTGGCTTCAGAGAAATTTGATAGAAGAGCGGTAGCATGAAACCTTGACTTAGTAACAAGAAGAATTTTGTGCACAGCAGAGTGTGGGGCATATATAAAGAACACCAGGTATTTAAAAGCACCACAACTGCCAGGCTGTCTAGCCCACAACACAGCTCAGCACATGATTTTTCATATGCAGGAAGCAGAAGTGACACTTGTTAGAGCTACTTACTCTTCCTTTGCGCCCTCTGGAGTAGCAGTCATCTGGGCTGCAAACAAAGTAGCCTCATGACCAAGAGCCAACAGTGTCTTTTCCATGAAAGAGAAAAATAAAACCCATCCTAAGCTCAGCAGCAATCCACCTTCAGCATTCTGCCCTGCTTGCCTGAAGCTGATGCGATGAGACCTAAGCCCCTGCTTTCCCACTCTTGTCTAAATGCAGGTCTGGCCCAGCCAGTTCCCAGTTTTTCTGCAGCTGTGGTGCCCAGCCCGTTCTGAAGCCACTGCCTGGAGGCAACGGAGCAATTAAAAATTAAATTATGCTATTGCAAACATATGAGGTAAAAGGCAAACCACTAAAAATGCATGATCACTGGAAGACAATAACTTAAAATACAATCTAAAAGAACAGGACAAAAAAAAATCAGTTCAATAAATTTCATGTCCTCCTCAAGACTGTGTTCTTATTAATAAGACTAATAAAGTTTGGCTAGAACAAAGGAGTATTTGTGCATGAAAAACAGAAAGTGTAAACACAGTTATTGTTTGGAGAAATAAGTGTGAACATACACACAGTTAAGCCCACAAGAGCAAAATAAACCTCTGTTCACAATAAGAATATTAATTCTGAATTGATTTATTGTATTTTTTTAATGTGCACAGAAGCTTTAGGCTAACATTTATAATGTCTGAAGATAAAGCCAGCTGTATCAACTACTCAGGACTACGCACTGAGAGTCTGCTTAGAACACAGATGAAACCTTTGGTAAATGGTTATAAACCAGCAGATGGTACAATGTCAAACTAGCCAAGTACTTTTTCCCTTTCAAAGCAAGGTAGTCATGCACAAACCCAGGCCAGCCTCAGCTGCCCGCTGCCCTCCCAGATACGGTACTTCCAGGGCTGGTGGACGGAGCTGGGAACATCCCCCACTCTGCTTCCAGGCACAGTCCTGTGCTTCTACCACAACGCTGTGGCAAGGTTCTAAACATACATATGCATATGTTATACTAAACAGATTGCCCTTCCTTCAGAACATGATACAGTATTTTAGACACACGAAGAATATATATACAGATTTTCTGCTGTTCTCTTGTCATCTCTTGCTAGTCATATTCAGCTGCAGGTTTGAAGACTACTTACAAGAAACATTTTGATGAAAGTTCACACCTGTATTATCTAAGACGCACCTAACTGCCTATACAAATTCTCACAACTCTCTCTTTTAATAAACCCACGTTTCCACAGTCACCTATGGTGTTCTCTGAGAAAACTTCGGAACTCTACTACTGAATTACCTTGCCATACTTTTGGGTAGTTTATACACGTGCAGGTTGCGCAGAGGTGTATGCGCTAGTATTTCATTTCTGAAGAGTCTGGCATTTCTAAGACTTAAATTACATTCAGATAACACTACAAAAGATAGCAAAATTAAAAGACCTAAGAAGGTTTTAATACAGAAATGAGTAACTTACCACATTTCATAATGGTATCAGGTCCAGTGAAGAAGACAAAGAATTAATTACCAGTCAGTGCCTCTCCAGCTTGTCTTTCTTCGCATACCTCCCCCCATTCCAGCAGGACGGCACAAAACGTAAAGAACAAGAGTGAGAGAACTTGGGGGGGTGAGATAAAAATGTTTTATCAGCTGAAAGAGAGGAAGAAATAAACCAAATCCCACAGAGTGAAGCATGGCAACTTGCCAACCACCACCCCACAGGCAGAGGATGCCCAACAGCCACCTCCACGGCAACTCCCTCCTGCCTTTTAATGGGTGACATGACCTCGTACAGAATGGAAGGTGTCATGGGCTGGCTGCCCCGCCTGCAAAGGTGGAAGGGTCTCTGAGGGGCCACCGCTGCAGTCGCACAAGCAGAACTAACTCCAGCCTGGCCAGAGCCAGCACACGGCCATCACCGACGAGGCAGCCCAAGTCCTTGCAAGCAGCATCACGATACTCGTACTGCTGAGGCACCTACAGACCATGAGCAGCATTTTCTTACAGGCAAAAGGCTTAAACACTGGATGTTGGCAGGTGCCTGTGAGGAACTGTAGGCTGTGAGAAACATCCAAACGTAAAATAGTCATTTTAAATGCACCTCTTCCTCACCACTCCTCCTTACCCAGATCAGGCTCTATGTCACTTGTTCAAAACAGCAAAGATAGCTTGAAGGCTTAAGAAAAACAGGATGGAGGTACTGTCAGCTGAAGTGTATCTTCTTGCATGTTACACCCACTATCTCAATGTTCTCATCATGTTCAATTTAAGTTCCATTTAAGTTGTTCCTCCTTTTCAAGGAACTGAAGTAACCATGTTGCTGAAGCCTTTACTCCTGAAAATCTCTGAAAGCAGCTACTCAAAACATCTGACAACACTGTGAGGTCAAAGCAGGTTATACACTTACAATTAGGCTACAGGTAACACAACCAACACCTGGCTCTGTGTGCACATGCCTATGAACTTGTGTGCTTAATATACGTGTGTGTGCACATAGGAAATGTGTCAGTACACAAAGTCGCCACAGTCAGCAAGGTCTCTGCTATTGATTCAATTTGTAACCGAGTGAGACCCTGATAAGCTCTGGACATCCCTTCACCAATATGTAAAATACAAGGAGAAATGCCCATAAAACTTACATACGCACAGAAGTTTTGAGCAAGGCCAGCCTCCACAGTACACACCTATACAGAGGTGAAGCCTGAAGACCAGAGACTTCTCCAGACACAGGGACAGCAAAGTTTCACCAGTCCTAAATCCCCAGGTTCCAACCATCGTATAAAAACCATCAAAACTGCATCATTCTCCGTCAAATATGGGGAAAAACTCCTAAATTAATTATTAAGACTGGAAAAAATGCTTTTTATAGGATGCAGTGATTTGGCTTCAAACCAATTTTTTGAAATTAATTAAACTGTAAGCAGAAAAAAGCAGTAGTCAGAGATACACTTTAATTTATCTCTTAATTTTTCTACATTGTTTGTACAAGTGCTCTGTAAGGGAACATCCCCAAACCTGGTCCAATACCCAAATTTTACAATAGCTACACGAGAGAGGCACCTCAAGAACTGAAGAAAAGGTACCATTTAATTGCTCCTGCAGTTCTCCAATTTAAAAGAATTAAAACGTGCTTGCATTTCAAATAAAAAGTTTGAAAACAATTTCATTTTGCTCATTAAAAGTTGAATCTATACTGCTTTAAAGTCTGTGCTATACTATTTCAGGTCGGGAGGAGAAAGGCTGAAGAACGTTTGCTGTTTTTTTGTTGGTTTGTTGTGGTTTTTTTTTTTTACCAGTTTCTTAAGCAACATTTATAAAGTCTAAATGCAAAGTAAGCTAGGCTGTTATATCATCTTTATATTTCTATACAAAAGTCCTACTACTAAATGCTAGAATAACAAATAATACAGCAGATCTTAAGAGCTTCCTAAAGAAAACAAATAACTCATACCTACATTCCAAGTAATCTGCAGCCAAAAATCTCACTCTTCCCTTAAAAAAATCTGAGTGATTTCAACTTAAGCAAACGTAGTAAAGTCACTTAAAAAAACCCCAAAAACCAAAACCAAAACCAAACAAAAAAAAACCCACACACAACCCCCCCCAAATTTAAAATCTCTACATTCCCCAATTTTCTCACACACAGACAAAATCAAAAGCCAAAATCTTTTTAAAGGCTACCCCTTCTCACTCCTCTCCTGCCCATTACAGTGACTAGCAAACCCCACACTTCACCAGAAACCAAACCTTCCAGAGTTTTACAAAATTTTTTACATTTCCTCATAGCATCAGGAAACGAGGTTTCCCAGTTTCTGTCTCTGGCTTTAAGAAGCGTTCTTGCTATGTTAAAGAAGTCAGACTTTCTTCTCCCTTCTTCAATGCTAAATAGACAGCCCTACCAAGCCTTACACACCACAGGTGAGGGGGTTTGGGGGGGTTTTGAGGGGTGTGGGGGTGTGTGTGAGGGTGAGGAGGAGGGGGTGTAGCTGCCACAGAGGCCTATCATTCCCCCCTTTGAGGTATTTAGACCACGCTTCATGGCAGGTGCAGGCATCGTCTCACAGAGCCCAGCAGATTCATCTCTAAGGGATACATGTCTGCACTTCAGGTTTGCCTGTTTTGTTCACAGGTCAGTCCCTTCCTAAGAACAGTCTGAGATTCAGTACTGCATTAGCTACAAGGTGATTATGACATTTCCATACACATTCAAATGGCTCTAGTTTTAATGTGGCTGAGATGCAACTCTGCTGGTAGTATTGTTGAAGGATAAACTTTTAGAACAATGTAAGAATATTATGCTTAAGTCAAGAAAGATGCTTTTTGTATATATTAAATCCAAAGGCATCCCTAATCGGAAGAACCAGTAGGTGGCCTTCTTTGCGCAAGGACATCCCAGAGCAATTAGACCTTGCAGAGGGCACATCGCCAACTCAGCAAGCAAATTCAAGGTCCCTGTATCCTTAGCTGAACTACCCTCACTATAATACTAAAAATCATGCCTATATGGCATGATATAAAAATCATGCCCTATACCTATAGGTCAAGAAGAGCCTTGCTCAGGTGAAGACCCTGAACATGCAGAGAAGTATTGTATCAGCAGTATTATAATTGTATGTAAATTACTAACCAATCATCAAAGAGAGTTGGACTTGGAAAATTACTAACTCTGCAAATTTTGTGTATAAATACAGCGTGGGAAGTCCCATTGATGTTCTTGGTTTGTGGGAAACCACCAAGCATCTAGGCTTGTTCAACCCTGAAATAAATAAGCAATGTCTCCTGAGTGTGTGATGACTGCACACTGGGCGACAAATCTGCTTTTTGGACAATGGTATGAAATATGGAACTATTGGTTTTTTATAGACTATGTGAGTTCTTTTTCAAAAGAACTTTAAAACCTGCAGAAACTGACCAAGGATGCTTGTTTAGGAACCAGAAGAATCAACTCTCAGCAGACAAAAAAACAAACTGACAAATCATCTGTCCAAAAAATGGATTTTGTGATTTTGTGAAACACAAAACTTGAATGCTGCTTTGGCAGTGTTAAAAGGCACGGAGGGCAACCTTACCTTTAAATTCACCCTCTGGCTTGTCCCCAAAGTCTTTTAAACCATCTTGTTGGTTTTATATCAAGAAGACAAGATAATTGCTATGACAAACGGCAACATTTAAATTTTCAAGATTAATTCACTCATAAGCACATCACCTGTCTGCCACTTCACTCCCACATGAAGTTTGAGACCTTAAAGTGCTTGAATTTAAGTGAAGCTTTGTTACACCTTTGTATACAGCTCCTATTTCACTCTAAACACTCTGTGGTAAAAGGCCAAGGGAACAATCTTCACCTTTTCCCTCAGCTATATTTACTATATAAAAAACCCCAAGAATTGCCTCTGGCTGTCATGTATTTCTGGCCTAATCCATGCTGGAAAACATTACCAGAATTCAAGAGATTAATTCTTCTGCAAGTAAAACTCATACATTTATTCCAGTGAAAAGCGTGCACAAAGCAATTTTATGTGGATTCTCCAAATATGCCTACATAATATCCATGCAGCTAACTACTGCTGAGGGTTTGATGGGAATGGGGACCATTCTCTAGAAGCAATGAGTTCTGGAACTTTTACTTTCATGAAAATGCTGGTATTTAATTTATTGTCATTTCTGAGTAACCAAGTATTAGAAATGCTTAGAAGCAGCTGGTAGATCTTAAGACCTCAGAAACCAAAGAAGAGCCCCAAAAAGAGTCCTTACCGGAACCCCCAGGCAATTTGGGTTTCATTTGGAATTGGTCAATGCATGTCTTAGAATTGTTGAGTTTCCCCGAGGTTACAAATTCTGCCAAAAATACAAGAATAAAAAGCAGGATTTGCAGACGGCAAATGCCAAAACTATAAATCTTGAAAACTTGTAATTTGTTTCTTTCTAGCCTTTGAGAATTAATGAGATTATTAAATGCAATATATCAAGAGAGAGAAAAGTTTAAGCCTTCATTAATTTATGGAACAACTGATTAAGCAATATTGCCCGTGTCACTCTATAGACCAAAACTACCTGTGCTAAAAGAGTCATAAACTGAGGTCGCTGTCAGTCACATAGCATAGCTAGATTTTAAGACATGTTTTCCACACCATTGCCTAAAACCAAGACAATAGCAACCTGTTAAATGACTGTAGTTTAAAATACTTGAGATTAACCTAGCATACTTGTAAAGAATCTAAACCTGAATGCAACCCTATCCCCACCTACTGGGCAACGACCAACGGGCTGGGTCAGTCAAGAAAAAATTCATGTGACATTTGGTGATGAAGACTCTGACAGTCTCTAAAACAATGGATTATGATGTGCAATTTATATCAGCATCAACCACTCATGAAATGGGAATGCAGTCAAAAAAATCCCTGATATTTTGAAAAGGCAAAACCAGGAGTGAAATTAGTGGCACTACAGTGATTTGGCTCACTTAGAGCTCCAAAGCACTTTGCATCAACAACTCCAATAATCCAACTGGAGACAAGCTGAGCAGCACCTGAAGCCCAGCAGTGCACTGTCAGACAATATCTAATACATCTAGTGAAGCTTCAAGACTTCAGGAACCGGCCTATGTCTTTGCAAATTTGTTTTCACAGAGAATATACAGAATTATAAACCAAAACAGCCCAAGGCAAAAAAAACAGGGAGTGACCTCAGGGAGGCATCCCCAGGGCAGTGCAGCTGGTGTCACACTCAGTAGCTGGAAATGACTGATAGGAAAGGGAACTAATCTCCCTTACCCAGTGTTTCAAGTCTTGTACTAATGACAGACTACAAAGGCAGCCTGTGGACAAGAGAATTCAAGAATTTACAAACCACCTACTGCAAACACTCCAGGGAACATGCAGCTATCCCTTGGGGTACATCCATCCCTCATGAAGAGAGATCTTTGAGCATCCACTCCAAAATTAGTAGGTACTCAAGTGATCAGGCTCTCAGAATCCCATGCCTCTAGATCTTCAGCAAAAAGTACTGACAAGACAGAATGTACTGAAGTACCCGTTTGTATGTGGCACCAACACCTGACCAAACAAAGCCCAATAAAACAAACAAACAAAAAACCAAAACAAAAGCCCAAATCAATCCAGTAACAAAACACATAAAAACGTTCCATCGGTTACTAATAGGTTGGGTAAAATATCCCAAAGAGGTGCAAGCATTCTCATTTCAAAAAGAAAACACTGTAGCAACAGCAAGCATCCATGGGGTTTATTTATTTTTTTTCCCTCTCTTTTTAAATGCAAACCCCACTGCCTGAGAAATATGCAAGGAGAAGTGAGCTTGCTTTTGTGACCCGAGTGTGCAGAGCAGGGGGAACGATGGCTTCTTGCAGTACTATTTGAATACTAATCAGAATTGGAGGGAAGATGAGTGGGAGGATTCACAACTGCAGGCGTACTATGTGATTAGCAACTGCGATGTACTGCACTTGCAGCAGCACGCATTTTTTCAAATAAAAACTAAAATTTAAGAAAGAATGGTGTCAACTGTAAATTTGAGTTAAAGTAACCAAAGCAAGGGAGACTCTGTGCAGGAATTTAAACATGACATTACTATGAATTTAACCAACTTGCATGCGGAAACTTAGAGGTATGACTGTAGCGAATCGACCACCGAGAGCAGATTTTGAGAGACACAAGGGGAACACAGGTAGATGGTACAGGAGATGGGCAGTGCTTAACTGGGAGTGCAATCCGCACTCAAAGCAAGCCATGAAAGATAGCTCGGCTATAAATAGGAGTCTACTGTATATTGCATGATCTGCACACAGCACTGAAATCCTGCAAGGAAGCGATTGTTGTTGTTTAAAACCATCTCAGGGAGAAAACCTGGGCTGTGCAGAGCAAAGGGGAGAGAGGGGAAAGCAAGACAAAGGAGTAGCATCAGTGCTGCCGTCCTTGCTGTACCCTTCTCATCTTGGGGGAGAGGGTGGGGAGAGGCAGATTAAGTCCACCAAAATAATTTTCATGCAAAAGCAGAAACCACATGCAACAGGAAACAATAAAAGAGAGCATTAGGGAACAGAAGCATTTCCAAATGAGTTTCTCCCAGATTGCTGTATAAACCTAACAGGTATATAACAAGGATTTAACAACCTACTTCTTCCACCGTGGGTCACAAAGCCACTTGGCAGCGTACGTATACAAGATTTACTCAGTTACTTCGTGTATATACTGAACACAGTGCTTTGAACAACACATATTGCCTTAAAAATATATATCAAATTTTCTCAGAGCTACAGAGCATGAAATTGCAATGGGAATATCTGAAAGCAGATCGTGAGACTACAGAACACCTCATTTTTCTAGGCAAGAAAACAAAACTCTATTTGAAAGGAATCATCAAACTGTAACACAAAATGATTTCTGATCTAATTTAAAGGATTACCTAAAAACCTAAGAATCTTTGATTATAATTAGATAAACGGCCTACTCAGATTGATTAAGCTTGTCATTTACAGCAAGAGCACACATTCCTCTTCTCTAAAAAGAGAGAAACAAGAATGCTCAGCTGGAATATTCTTCCATTGAGAAACACCAGTTAGTCAAAGCTAAACAGCGTATAGAAAGTGCATTTTCAACACATGGATACCATTGAAGTATTTTAAATTGTCCTGAAAAGGTGTTTTTGCAAAGTACTGATTTATCTTCCTCACATTAAAAAAAACCTCTTCCTTTTCCAACCCCCACTTTTAACTAGCACTGTTTTCCCATCCCACATGTACAGACAGGCTGAAAGCAGGACTAGGTTATTTCTTCTAGAAGATACTGCCATGCTGCATCTCTTTCATCAACATGTCCTGCTAATTTTAGTAAGGAGCAAACAAGCAACTGTGGGAACAACAACAAACAAAGAACATCCACTTAGCTGTCACCTTCACAGAATTACAGAATCATCTACGTTAGAAAGGACCTTGAAGCTCCTCCAGTCCAACCGTGAACCTCACCCTGACCGTTACCAACTCCCCCAGATCCCTCAGCGCTGGCTCAGCCCGACTCTTCAACCCCTCCAGGGATGGGGACTCCCCCCTGCCCTGGGCAGCCCATTCCAACGCCCAACAGCCCCTTCTGCACAGAAATCCTTCCTCAGAGCCAGCCTGACCCTGCCCTGGGCAGCTTGAGGCCATTCCCTCTTGTCCTATTGCTTACTATTTGGCTCCAGAGACTCACCCCCCCTCTCTGCCCCCTCCTGGCAGGGAGTTGCAGAGGGCCAGGAGGTCTCCCCTCAGCCTCCTCTTCTCCAGACTGAACCCCCCCAGTTCCCCCAGCCACTCCCCAGCAGACCTGTGCTCCAGACCCTGCCCCAGCTCCATTGCCCTTCTCTGGCCACGCTTGAGTCACTCAATGGCCTTTTTGGGGTGAGGGGCCCAGAACTGAACCCAGGAATCGAGGGGCGGCCTCCCCAGTGCTGAGCCCAGGGCTCAGATCCCTTCCCTGTCCCTGCTGGCCACGCCAGGGCTGACACAAGCCAGGATGCCGTTGCCCTCCTTGGCCCCCTGGGCACACTCTGGCTCATTCTCACCCCCCAGGTCCCTCTCTGACTGGCAGCTCTCCAGCCACTCCTCCCAGGCCTGTAGCCCTGCTGGGGGTTGTTGTGGCCCAAGGGCAGCCCCCGGCATTTGCCCTCAGTGAAACTCCCCCAGTTGGGCTCAGCCCATGGCTCCAGCCTGGCCAGGTCTCTCTGCAGCCTCCCCACCCTCGAGCAGACCAACACTCCCACCCAAATGACTCCACTTGACTAATTCCAGTTTCCACTCAACTCTTAACACCTCAAACATTTTCATCATCCCCAGACAATTCCTCAGAAATACAAATGCCAGCTCCTCCCCTGAGCTGTCTGCTGGAGTGTTCCCATCCTCAGCAGCTTTGGAGAAGAAAAGCAGCAGCAGAAGAAAAATGTAGGCACATCATTGCCAGCCATAGATTGCATTGTATGTACATGTTCTACTAAAGCCATCACGAGGATGCGTTATTTTCATTAAAATTCTGAAAATGACCAAAATATATACAAAAAATATTTTCTGTACAGTTTATGGACTTAGTGCCACTACCATCCTCTATAAATATCTGTACATGTGTCTCCAGGCCATTTCTTCAACAACCAGGGAAAATCCTCTGATGAAATCACCATGCAAACATTGCAGATGTGTACAGACATCTTCAGCTGAAAGTTGATACACACAGTTGACATGCCAGAAACAAGCAAGGAAGCATTCCCATTCCTCTAAAGGATATTTAGTTGTATTTCAAAAAAAACCTTTAAGAATCCAAAAAGAAAAAGTAGTAATGTATCAAAAATGGTGAGATGCAAGAGCAAGAATCATATTACGAGTTACACTAGCACAGAGTTTGGATGAGATGAGACAGGATGCCAGGACACACAAACCATTAACATATGCCTAATGCCATAAATTCTGAGAAAACCCGTGCTTTTGAAATGAAGGATTGCTATTTCTTTTAAAAGGCTAGAGGCTCTATAACACTTTAGGATCAGCAACCTGTAGTTACTGGCTGCTTGGCAATTTTTTAATTTATTGACATTGAGAACAATTGCACAGGACTCCTTAAAAAAATAAGACCCATCCTGTCACATCTGGCCAGGAAGAGTATGATTCTTCAGTTTGCTTGTCTGTGTTAGACAAAACATCAATAGCTGCAATAACAAAGAGTTATTTTGGGAGCAATGCCTTATCTCTTGAGTACAGTAAGTGAAATGATTCACAGTACATAACAGCTTTGAACCACTCAAGGGGCCAGTCAGTTACCCTAGACCTATGCTTTTAACAACAGAAACCCCCAGCCTCTTCCCCCTCCCCAAAACCCTAAAAAACCTTAAACACAATACATGCAGTGTGCTTAGCACGGAATAAACTACATTTCACGGTACTTATTATAAGATGTAATTTTAAGTCAATAATATTAAAGTATGCTAATAGCCTATGTAAGACATCTGAGCAAAAAACCTGCATCCCTTCTCTACAATGACTTATGAAATACTCTTACTATCTTTGTTATGAGAAGAAAGCTTGTTCTTAGATTTGCTGGCCTTTCAAACCCTTGCTAAAGCCCCTTTTCTACATCTATTTTATAAATTTTGATCACAGAATATGACTAATTAACTGTAATCAGAAACGAATATCAAGAGTACGATACATAAGAAAAAAACTACAATTTTATTGTCTCTTCCTTTCCCATAAGCTCATACTTATTCCTATATATTCTCAAACCTTCAATATAATTAAAAATCATTGTGTTGTATTTCAAGGAATTTGTCTATTTAATTATATTTTACTGTCAGTAATTGTGCAAAAGGGGAATAACTTTTTTTTTTTTTTTTAAGCAATAGCAGTAATTGTTCCAAAATCCTCTTCTGGAGAGCAACAGATGTTATGCTACTTCCTGCAACCCACATCTTGCAAGAAATACAGTTTTCCTGGAATTTTATAGAGCTTATTAGTACCAACATGCAGAATGCAACTCTCCTCTTTCTCAAATCCCTGCTAGAAAATATGACCAATTTCTTGCTTACAACTGCGACAGAAAGCCAATACTGGTAATAAATTCCCCTTCCACCAAACACAAAGAACACTCCAGTTCCCAAATTCTTCTTCTCGAGAGAGTAGGGCAAGACATCCAAACACCAGATGAAGAAACTGTTAGAAGGACTGAGTAAGAAGCAGCAATCACATGGCACTAAACAGGCAAAAAAAGCAGGGGGTATATCTAGCTTTTTCAAGAGAGAGATGGGTGCAACAATGAATGGTTTGATACTTTTTCTAATTCCTCAGAGAAGTTATTCTCTCTTTAAGGCAGGAGTGAATCCAGATGTTTTACATAGATTCTTTCTTATATCAGCCAGGCTGTATATAAAGGAAAATTAATTTATATATCTATATAAATAGTATATTTTACAAAACATTTGCTATTACTGAAAAGAAATAGATCACTTATTTTAACTCTAATTCTTAGAAATCACTAGAGTACTCAAAGCTAATTTGGGTCAATACCATAGATGTATTTAAAACCCATTTAAGCATTAATAAAAACTGTTTCAATTACCCACAGACAAGAGTAAATAGATAAGCATGCATTATACATATTAGACACTAAACATTGAATAGCTCTTCCATTTCTCATGTAAACACAGTCAATACATTCAAAGAAATTGCATTAAAAGGATAATATATTGCTCCACAACGTAGCGTGAACTTTATGACTTTCCTGTTATTTTCAAAACAGATTATGAAACAAGATCATTCCAATTAAGGGTAATTCCCATCTAGATTCCAACAGCCACAGAGTGCCAAATGCTGTGTTGCTTTCCTCACAGCATTCTTGTGGAAGAATAAAATGCATTCAACTGGCCCAGCCTGCTTTTGTGTTTATTCACAGGTTTTACTTCTTCCTCCCCCTTATCATCATCTATATCCTCCTTCTCCTCCAACATGACTTATCTTTGCATATCCTTCTCATTCCTTTCATATCTATTAGCCTTCCCTTCATGTTCTGCTTTCGTTCAACCCAAATCTTTGCAGAGCCCTCTTCAAGAAAATATGAAGAAAAAAAAAAAACAAAAACAAACCAGATCCTTTTCTCAACTTGCAGCTTCCTGAAAAAAAGGATTTGAAGTCATAACTAAAGGAAACGAAGGACCTCCTGGAAAGCAAACACACCAAGTCCATGGAAAATGCAGCATATGTGTCCAGTACTTGCAATGACACCTACAGACCAGAGATCTTCATCAATCCACTGTTTCATATTCAATCTGATCAAAAGGATGAAAACAACCCCCTGAACTGCATTAAACTGTCATATTGCCCAATGAACCTAGTCCAAGATACTGAGGAGCTGATCTGGATTCTCCACAAAACAGTTCCAGAAGCTCTGACTCACAAGACAGGTACAGATAAGATTTCTACATTCATACTGCTGGAGGCCTCATCACTTTTTTTATATTTTTCAATGTATTTTGATATATTTCAAGGTACTGTTAATTCCCTCCGGTTATTTGGAGAGAAATGGTGCAGCACTGCCGTAATTCCACCTAGTCTCTCCTAAAAGATGCAACGTATGGGGATCCTGATCCACTAGAGTTTGCTTTCGGAGAGATGGATCTGCCATCTTTCAGCTCCCTTGGCCATTGTAGAAGAGCACAGCGAGAAATCACAGGTGGAGATGCCAGCATGACGATGGCAACTCCCTATATACCTCTCTGCTGCACAGCGAACAGAAAAATCTCAGTGCATTTCCCGGATCCTGGAAGAAAAGGAGCTGTCTAAAGCACAACATAGACAAAGCAGTGCTGGCAAAATAGGGGGGAAAATGCTTGTAAAGAAGCGCCATCCCCTTCTCCTGTTGAAAATGCATAGTACCCTGTTCAGCTAACACACGCAATATCTCAGATGATCTCACCCTTCACAAAGGTCATGTGAATAACTACTGCCACTAATGATAATCTCTTTGCTTCTAGCACCAGGAAGAGGCTTTGGCCGTATTCTCACTTCTAGACTGGGAGGGTATAATTCTGAAGAACAATCAAAGGACAGACCTAACGGCTCATCTGTTACAAGATGCAACTTGCATTTGAACCACAAGGCCATTGACTCTGGTCTTCCCATTAGCTTTAACTACTACCAGCAGGTTCTCGGCTCCAATCATCGGAAAAACTAATGAACCACACTTAAGCTGCAGTAAAGATGACTTCCAGATCAGTTATGACAAGCATCAAATGCTAAGGAAGTACAGACAAAGCCCCCCCACAATCCAGCTGGCCTGGCTGAAGAAAATCTTTCCAGAGGACACCACACCAAAAAAAATCCTCTCCTCTTCTACCCCCGGAAAGAACAAACCTGTTCCACCTGGTGCAGTGATGTTCTGTCTATCAAAGCGCCCCTAAAACACGTTTATTCAATCCTTAGAAATCGAACTTACACATACCCCAAGCAGTCCAGTAGTATGACAACATATCTGTGGGATATTCTGGTAACAGTGACAGCCTTATTACATGGACTCAGGAGAGTCTACTGTGATTTTGGCAGAGCCGTATTAAATGTGCAAGTTTAACTAGCCAGTTACAACAGGAGAAACTCCCCCTTCTACATAAACTAATACTTTCAAAATATGTTACTGAAGTTGGTATTATAGTGCTTTGAAAAAATGGTCACTGTATTTCTCCAAAATAAATACAAGAATACTGATAGCAAAGATACTTTTTTCAACTGCTAGCATCTTAGAGGACATACCCTTAGCCGGCTTTGAATTGAAGAGTATTCTGAATAACTCAAAAATCTGACTGTAAAGTATAAGGTCTTGAATAAACTCCTTCCAAATATTAAAATAAAAGGAAGTCTTTCTCAGACAAATAATCCATACGGATTCAGTGATCCAGAATCAGAAAAATGCCACTTGGCCACCTCTCTAAAATAACAGGGAAAGCATTCATTAGCTGGACTTACTATTACCATGATGCAGTTCATTAAGTATGCTGCTTTCTTCGTTCGTACAGGAAACTGTTTATAATTCTGCTGGACGTGCTCAAGCTTCCCTTTCACTAGGGTTGGAAATGAAAGAAACTTCCAGATAATGCAAGCCAAACATCTGGCACATTCAGAAAACACTTGCATCCTAATGATGGCGGGAGAAGTAATATCTCTCATCAGTTCATTTCATAACAATCATGTAGGTTGTGTGGTGAGATAGTAAGTACAGAAACCTTTCTTCACCCCCCCATCAGGCACGCAGATTTGTCTCATTTTTTGTGCATATCTACTGACACCCCAGATGTTTGCAAACTAGAAACCAAAACCTACATCAGCACTGCTACTACTTACTGATTTTGCATTCCCACAAGTCTGTTGAAGTTAAGTCACATTTTTCACGGGTTATATGTAAATGTTTGCCCCAAGAAACAAACCAAGAATCTGACTTGCAATCCAAGAGGCACTTCAAATCATGCAAAGCAAGAGTTAGACATTTGCTTGTGCTACCAACGATGCTCAAGCTTCACACACTGATGCACGAGCCATGGCAGAGGCTTTGGCACTACCTGCCCCTCAGAAAGCACTCGGTGCTCTCCAAAGTGCAGCCGGTACTGTTGTGAAACAGCTGTTCTACAGAAGCACTGGTACTTCATGTAGGGGAGAGGTGTAACGGCGCCCAGGGCAGGGGATACTGAAGGCAGACCCAAGGGGATACTGCAGGCCTAAACTGCAGAAAACACTATAAACCCTGCACCCACACGGGGTGGTTCAGGTGCCAGCGAGCTTAAAGCACAGAAGTTCCCCTTTGGCTCTGCTACAGGTGGGCAGGATCAAGTCAGGGCTCACAACTCGCCATGACCCCACAGGAATATTGAGAAGCCGTGGCACTCGAACCAGAGGGGTAAAGCCAGTCCCCCTCAGCAAGGCTATTAAGACCCAGACCAGCATATAAAAGGTAGTATTGCTGCTGAAGAGGGGTGCAACAGAGGTTGACAACATGCCTGGGACGCAATGCCCACTAAAATGAAGAGCAACCCCACTCTGAAGAGGATGACCATCCCTACCAGGGAGAACAGCTCTTTGAAGTGCAGGGGGGAGGCCTTGGCAGGAAGAACGAGCAGCTCCAAGTGTCCCTCGGTATAAGGAGCATCAGCAGAGACTGCTGATACCCGTGCTCACAGCAAATATGGTGTAAATTTGGATTTGCTGAGAGGTAGCCATCTTCATAAGTCTTCCCGGAAAATACAGTTGGGGAAAAAGGAATGTGAGGGCTTTGTCCCACTATTAGGCTAGCAGAGAGGATAAAGAGCAATAGGGACAGGAACTGGAAGGGTTCACCTGAGAGCAAGATAGCACTTACCTCCGGGGCCTCATTACTGCCTCTTTACATCATCTAGGTATGTGCAGTACCTGGAAATTGCCACAGGTGACCCAGCTCCTGTTGCAGCACAAGACAACCCTTCTGAAGGTCTCTAACACTTCACGGGCCATGGCACAGAGGCTGTCCCAGGACAGGAGGCAGCTGTAACCCAGTGGCTGTGGCAACTGTTTGAGCCATGGGCTGGAGAAGTAAACATTTGCAGGGAGTCTCACAGACCCCACAGTGCAAATCTCAACCGAGAATGGTCTTACAACAGAAAAAATACCTGGCAGGCAGTTAATTCCAGTTAATGCAACACTATGCTGTCTGGCGTTATTGAACAGGGTATATAAAAAACACTTGCGAATGAACAGATCAGTTTCATATAATACAGAGGGAGCAAAACAGCTTTTAACTGGGGTTACAGCTACCTGAACAGAGACATCTCCAAGGTATACTACATGTAACTTTTGCATTGAGCTAAGTTAGTGTGAGTAGGGAAAATGGAAGGTGTTATACCAAAAGATAAGCAACAAGTCCACCCACAGCATGGTTGGTGTTGCATTCTCAGGTCTCTGATGTTGATCCAAGGCCAAAACAGTGCTAGATCTTGGTTCAATCAATCATCTTTTCTCCGGAGAGCTCTGTAAGCACTAGCAGCAGCCTTGAGCTATGTCTAGTGTGCAACTCATCAGCTGAAACAAGTGTAGTAATAACCATGGTTTGCCACGGCTCATAAATTGCAGTGTGG
Source organism: Athene cunicularia (assembly GCF_003259725.1). NCBI lineage: Eukaryota > Metazoa > Chordata > Aves > Strigiformes > Strigidae > Athene > Athene cunicularia. Next base: position 9,440,461 of record NW_020799106.1, on the reverse strand, counting down.
ACTCCACTTCCCAGCTGATGCTGGGAAATCCAGGAGATTCTAAGCTATTAAATTTGAAGCAGGGCCATAACTTCTTATCATGCTCCCTCCCTTTAAGGAAAGCATTGCCTACGGTGTGTTCTTCAACATTCAAGTAAGTCAGAACCATCCAGGAACAAAGAATAGGAGTCAAGGTTAACAGAGAAGCATGTCTTCTCTACTTGTTTACAGGTATGCTTGGGACAAGCAAGTGTACTAGACTTTTGGCTGCATTTCAAGCAGTGTGTGTAGCATAAAGATTCCCTTGCAAAAGCAACACTAAGGCCCACCTTAGATATTCAGAAAACAAACTGGACACTGCAGGGGATTGAGGGGTCACAACAGTACAAATTAAACAAGACTCTAACGGTCGAGCAGATGCAGACTAGCACATTCACATCTTGCTTCCACCAGGCACAGAAGGGCAATTTCTATCACAGAATCATCGCGCTTGGAAAAGACCTTAAAGATCCCCCAGTCCAACCATTAACCTCACCCTGACCGTTCCAAACTCCCCCAGATCCCTCAGCGCTGGCTCAGCCCGACTCTTCAACCCCTCCAGGGATGGGGACTCCCCCCCTGCCCTGGGCAGCCCATTCCAACGCCCAACAACCCCTTCTGCAAAGAAATGCTGACTAATATCAAATTTAAACCTTCCCTGGAGCAGCTTGAGGCCATTCCCTCTTGTCCTGGTGCTGGGTCCTTGGCTCCAGAGACTCATCCCCCCTCTCTGCCCCCTCCTGGCAGGGAGTTGCAGAGGGCCAGGAGGTCTCCCCTCAGCCTCCTCTTCTCCAGACTGAACCCCCCCAGTTCCCCCAGCCGCTCCCCAGCAGACCTGTGCTCCAGACCCTGCCCCAGCTCCGTTGCCCTTCTCTGGCCACGCTCGAGTCACTCAATGGCCTTTTTGGGGTGAGGGGCCCAAAACTAAACCCAGGAATCGAGGGGCGGCCTCCCCAGTGCCGAGCCCAGGGCTCAGATCCCTTCCCTGTCCCTGCTGGCCACGCCAGTGCTGACACAAGCCAGGATGCCATTGGCCACCTTGGCCACCTGGGCACACTGCTGGCTCCTGTTCAGCCGGCTGTCAATCACCCCCCCATGTCCCTCTCTGACTGGCAGCTCTCCAGCCACTCCTCCCCAAGCCTGTATCAAGCTAGCACAAACTCCCCTAGGTCTGAAAAAGCATCCACATCCCTTCATTGCCGTACCACCTTTCTCATACCCCCTCACATGTTAGTTGGCTCTAAGTGTGTTATACAGAGCATCTCACCTGTCAAGGCCTCACAACATTCATCATTTGGGCAAGTAGCAGCTCTTACATTTTGCTCAGGACAGATTAAAATTCTATATCCATGCACAGATGCCCTAGCAGGATGAATCAATTCAACACTGCACAAGATATCTATACTCCAGGTCCATCTTAGGAAGAGTCATCTCCACCACAACCAGCAGTTTCGTGGCCACTTCACTAAATATTTGGTTCAGAAGTACAGAAACAGAACAAAGATTTTGTCTAGCTTACTTCCTACAAGGTTCATGACTTCAGAGGTAGGTCAGGTTGTTTTTGTGACTTCAGACCAGGAATGGTAAGCTGTCCAACTCAGGAACAGCCCTGAACAGCTCTTTAACCGATTTACGAAGAATCTAGGCCAGCATGTTGTAGTGAGCTTATCTGGTTAACAGTGATTTCAAAGGTACAGCACTACAGTCCTTGCTCAGGATACATCAAAGCATGTAGAAAACTGAACCCGAGACACAGAAGTGGTGGCAAATATAGAGTTATTCTCAATAAACAGTATTTCTAAAGCAAATGCTCAGCAGGTCAAGCAGGGAACTTCGAAAATAGAATCCCCAAAGCATCAAGTATGCTGCAAAGTCATTATAAAACTGTTAAAAGGAAGGATACAGTGTGAAAGTACATCACCAAATTAAAATTAAGTGTCGGTTATTTATGAACCAAGGGCGTAAATTTATGGACCAAGAAGAGCTCTCTATCCCATCATCAGCTTCTGACCTGTTGTGTCAAACAGCAGCTGTTTTATTTGGCTGTTCCCTGGTCTGTGAGAGCTGTGATTATGACTGTACTCAAGGTGGGAGTACAGTGACTTCTCCAATTTTTACTGTCTGCTAACTTGTGATCAGAGTCCACTTCCCCAGCACCAGCAGTGTAGCAGGTCCGGGATGCACCTTCACAGCTCAAAACCATGGGATAACTTTGCAATGACACTAGAAGACAGTACCCCCCCCCCCCC
>NW_020799106.1:9432169-9438144 GCF_003259725.1 Athene cunicularia | reverse complement strand
CCCCCCCCCCCTCATTAAGTCTTCCCCCCCACCAAGCTCTTCTACCAGAAGACAGAAATCCCATGGCTGGGATTCAGGGAATGTGCACAAGCTACAGACTGTGGCTAGACCAGGAACTAGATCTGTGGCTAGATGAGGAACCTAAATTCTGCAACCTAGAAGCATCCTGACCTCAGTGCATTCAGAAGCAAACTGTAATAAACCATTTTTGTCCCAGCAAATCATCAGAAATTACATCTCCAATCCTGTCCTAGTTTTAACTCACTCATTTGATATAAAGTAATGTAAGTGCTTAAAAATAAAATAAGCATTTATCTAATTTATAATTTAATGTGTATGCTGGGAAGGCAGAGAGTACTACAAAGCAATAGTAATTTTTCGGAAATGCAAAAGGTGTTGTAGCATCTCAAATGTCACATAGAAAGTAGATTCAGCTTGCACAGCTTCAAAGGCAAAGCACCAGTGACATTCAAAAGATTGAACAATTTCCGTAGAAAAAGTCATAGTAGAATTTCACTTTATGAAAGGTGTGTGATATTGAAGACAGCTACAACATTTCAAGAGATATTCTGTGCTTTAACAGAGATTGCAATTATTTCTGTATATTGCAATACAAAGGTTTGCTTCTTAAAAGCCTAGATTTTAGACTGGATTTTTGCACTGACACTTTGCAGATATTTCTCCATCAAATCAACAGCTAGCAGCTCTCTGTGCATGAACTTGCTGGCAACTTAGCTGCTGGCTACTGTTCAGTGACAGAGAAGGTCTACTCAGCAAAGTGGAACTTACATTAAAACAAATGGGACAGCACCAGAACAAGGACTGGAGCAAAGATAAATCGACTGCTGAAGCACATACCCTGAATACTTCAGATGGGACAGAGTTTACTATATACATATGTACAGACGTTACATGTGTGTCTGGAGAGAGAGAGAGCACTCTCAATCAGTTACAAGCACAACAGCAGTGTGGATGTAAACCTGTGCCACCTGGAAGCACTGAAGCAGAGATCTGCACCTTAGAAACAACATGTTCAATGGACTTCACATCAGGTCTGACTGAATACATCTGCTGGCTTTCTGGCATCACCTCAGTGTATCCATAAAACAGCACGATGTATATCCAGTTTGTGATCATCCTGTGTTGGGGAAAAGGAAATCTGAAGTATCTTCTCTAGAGATGGAACAGAAAACAGTATCGGCAGTGTTTGAAGAAATGCCTTATGAGGAATGCTTCTGATCTGTCAGGACAAAGCTAACAACTTCCACATCCACTGTTGTCTCTAGATGCAATAACCACTCTGATTATTCAGTTATTTCAACAAAGCATGGTAGCCATAGTTAATGACAGGGTAGAAACACTGATGCTGTTACCATGTCTGGCCTAATTTTGGTCAGAGTTCTTCCCCTAACTGTGGTTGCTTCTCTCAGGGTGTAAAGAGTGGCTAGTAGAAAATAACTTTGCATACAAATGCCAAGAACCTGGCTGACAAAACATGGGTGCAACCAGCTAACTTGATCTTATTATTTCACCAGACATGAGCAGAGAAGATATTCTTCAAAGGATTTTCTACTTGGGACAGAGATATAGAGCACCATATGTTAAACTTCAATATTGGTTTTGATCAAAATCACTCTGGGAAATGCTGATCCAGTCAAATTGCATTTGACTGCAGCAATGCCAGAAACCTTGAAGGAACACGGAGATTGCTCTATTGTTCTTAAGAGAAGTAAGAACTATATAGAAACTGCTACTAGTGGAGAATTTAATTTTCCAGATTAAAAAAAAAACAAAGAATACTAATAGCAGTGTAATTTGTATACTCTCATACATGGCTGATTCAGCGAATAACCTTTGTAATCTATAAGAAAGAAGGTTAACTCATACTCAATTTTGAGAGAGTTCACTCACAGAAAATAAACTGGATTTGAATGGTAATAAGCTGATTAAACAAAACAGAAGAACAAAAGAAAACAGATTTGTAATTAAGAGCTATCAGCATTTGTTTTGGAAAAAGAAATTAAGGGAACTAACTAGAAAGATCAACTGAATTGAGGAGCTCATCTGTCTGAACATGAAGGCCTAGAAATCTTCAAATCAGGTATCAAACCCTTCAGTATTCCAAGGAAAAAAGAGGAAGATAAAGACTTCCAAGAAGAAAAACTCAACATTTTATTCTGTGTGAATAACCTAACAGTTAGCTACCTCTAACATTAGAAAGCTTTTAATGAAAACATAGAGGTCTTTAAAAAGCCTAAAAGCAGACAGAATAAAAAGATCGAGGAAAAAAAAAAAAAGTAGTAAGAATTGGTATAATGGAATCTCATTAAGATCTCAAGTCCAAACACAGTATTTTCCCAGATTTGATAGCTTTACAAAGACTGTTGTGTGCTCTAAGTAGGTGAGGAACAGGAAAAGAACAACCTGTGTTCCAGTGTGGCGGGAAGGGTATTTTGCAAAGGACAATCTAAGTACCTAAGGAAATTTTTGACCTTATTTTTGGTAAGGGCATTAATGTTTACTGTGAGAGGAAGGAGGTGAACAGTGAAGAAGAAAAAAAAAAAAGTACGAGACACAAGCATACAAAAGAGGACATCATAACGTGAAATAAAAACTTTAGGGACCATGAAACAAGTCAAGCCCAGAGTTTTGAAATAAACGGCACACAAAAGTGAACATCACTAAGACATTTAACTAGGATATGCATACAATTAAAGAGTAGGAAATAAATTATTCATGGTTAAAGAGAAGAATTCTCTACAAGCCTGTAAAACTTGCTTCAGTGGCACAGAGACTAAATATACTTCCTTTCACATTTCCTTCTAAAGACACAAAAGCACTGGAAAAGGTGACCAAATTTATTACAGGCTTAACACGAGGTAGCTTGTGACATACTAACTTAAGAGATTACTTCATCAGATAACATTCTCCAAATGCTGTAGATCTCATTAATCTGGATCTTAGCAGGGTATTCAGCAGAGTCACATGGGAAACTCTTAGTTAAGCTGCAACTAGCAGAGGAATTTAGAAGTAAGCAAGCATCTGGTTCAAGGGGAGATAACAGAAGTCCTGAAAACTTAAGTGATTATTAGAAGGTCTTAAAAATCAGTTTGGGAAATTAAACATTTCAAAAAATAACTCTGTCGCTAGTATTAGAAACAGGTTGATAGCACGTAATACTGCAGGGATACAGATACAGGAAGAGAGGACATAGATATTACACAAGAAGTAACTACACGTCCTGAAGAACTGAAGTAACAGAAACAGGATGAAATTCAGTAAGGCACAACTCACTCAAGGTCCTGAGCTAAGGGAGCACATTAAGTTTCCTATATGCTGTGCACTTTCCAGTGAAAACTGCAAAGGAGGAGGACCAGGGAGTTTTTGTTAATTACAACATAATTATAAACCATAAATGTGATCCAGGTGCAAAAAGGCAAATATGATACTTGGATCCAGAACAGACATCCTTCCAACAGGAATGAAAAAGCAACTGATTCACTGAACAAAACACTGGTGATGCATACAAATGACTGCCACACACCATGTTGATCACTGCGTTAAAAGATGAATGTTGGATAAAATGATATGCAAAAAAGTCAGCAAAGAAAAATGGAAAAAAAAAAAAAAGATTGTATTTACTCTGGAAATCAAAAGAATCTGAGTGTCAGGAGCTCCAGATTTCCAAGGGAGCAGCAGTGATGGAAGAACAAAAAACCCCAGCCTTACCCTTGTTTTCAGATGGGGCACAGTGAGTACGCCAGCGATGATGCCATGGTATTGAGGCTGCAGTAGCAAGAACCACAGTTGGAGATACAGGTGATGTTTTCCAACCTGAAGCTCCTAATACACATTTAAAATTATGAACTTAGAGCAAAGGGTGCTAAAACTGTCTACAAATGTCAGTGTTACCACATCTCAGCCCTGAAAAATCAGTTTCAATATTAAACTATGCAAATGGCCTTGACAACCTCACTCTTTGTGAAAATTTGCTTTTTATTTTCTTTTTGTAAACTTAGTGTTTGTAGATAATGGACATTCACAGACAAAAAAAATATTTACACACACAATTTTAAAAGCAGAAATGAAGTGTAAAATCGGACACCTCAAACTAAAGCCTGCAGCACACAAGGGAACAATTCTCACTTTATACCTTTAACCCTTACACTTTGACTGCATAGCAAGTAAAGACTAGAACCCAGCATGGCCACTTAATTTTATTTTAAATCTTAACAGCTTAAATTTCATTCATTCCATATTATTTGAAAGTATTTGTGGGCAAGTGTTTCTTCAGCATAAAGACCTGTCTACTATTCCTAGAAGAGATGTTATTATCAGAGTTCCATACACCAGTACATCACTAAGCTCATACAAAAAAAAGGAAAATAAAATAAACAAAAAACCAAAACCAAACAAAGAATGTTGGTGTTGTTTTTTGGTTGGTTTTTTTTTTTTTTTGGGTAATGAAAAAGAAAAGCCTCTAACAACCCTCCCCACCTTTTCAAAGAACATTAAAAACTTTGTACCACAATTTTACAGGCGACCGCCCTTCCGGCGAAGCTATTACACCTGAGCAAATGTGACACAAGGTGACAATACAATTATTCCAAACAATGATTTAACACAAGCAGAAAACCATAAAGAAGATATCGAGCCCCAAACTTCTTTACAGTCTGCATATTCACTCTCCAAGGGTAAGGTGTGAAACGCAGCAGTGGGAGCTAACTTTCTTGCTTCAGCAGCTCAGCACAGCAGCTGGGAGAGGAGCACTTCATCCTTTGGCAGAGCAGACCTCTCATTAAATTGCACTCTTATTTCATAGGGTTGCAACTGCAAAGCCATGTGGATTATGTTCCTGAAACCCGAGTACTAACACCGATAGATAAAATGCATCAAATAACCCCTGGCCAACCATTCTTCACCTCCCCAGGAAAAGAAAACCAAAAGCAATAGTTACATTCAGATAAGAGTAACTGAGAATTCATACACAAAGTCTCAAACTCTCTAAAGCAAGACCCAGTCCTGTAAAAGTGCACAATACATTAATATTAATATCATTAATTATTTACTATACCTCCTATACTATTAGCTTACCAGCTCCACCAATCAGCTGACTTTATGGGAAGTAATGAAACGTGGACCTAGAGTTAACCTTACATGGGAACCTGTTATCCTCTGTAACAATATAACACCTCAAATATAGGCTTCCTTCTTGTGTGTACACATACATACACACCTAGCCCTTTTGTCTTCAGATGATACATGAAGTATAACAAACTTTGCTTATAGTCCTCCATATTAAATGGAATGCATTAATCACTTAAATTTACCTTTTTGTTTTGTTTAATCTAAAGCAGTGTCTTTACATTGACAGTAGCACTGCAATGAACACTGGGCAAGGAAAATGCAGAAATCCAAGGACAGTAACTATTAAAACAATAACATCAGCCAAAATAACACACAAGGAAATGATTAAAAAAAAAAAAAAAAGCGCTATGTGGTGAGAAGAGTTACATATGCAGGATATTCGAGGTATGAAGAAAAAGGTTGCCTTTTTAAAAAGTTAATCTTAACTGTGTGAGAAAAGAGAGATGATGGAGAGACTTAACAGAAAGTGCTAACACACCATTTACTACTGCACCGTTTAGAGGCATATCAGTATATTAGCTGTGTACAACCCCTTCAGTTTACTAAGACTCAACTCTAAAACCGGCAAAAATGAGACAAAATGCTGCTTGACATATTAGCCTGTTACGAGCACTTATCTAAAAATAAATTCCTCTGAGGAAGAGGAGAACAGTTGTGGAAGCTACACTTCCCAACAAACAGTCATTTCCATCACATAGAATTGAAAAGCAAGTGTTATTTTTTTTTTTCTATTTCAGTGGAGGGAAACCACAGTGATGGGAAAAGACACAGACCTCAGTCTGACAGAGGACATTCGGCATAAATTTAATACATAGTTTTTCTACTGC
>NW_020799106.1:9429336-9432119 GCF_003259725.1 Athene cunicularia | reverse complement strand
TTAAGATTTTGTGTAGTTTAGTTGAGGGAAATGAAAGTACTTGCAGCTTTCCACTGTATAGACACCTGTATGTTTTGCAACGTGAGGAGCAATGTAAGTGGCATAAGAAGGCTGTTGGAATGACACTAAACAAAGCTTGGAATCATTTTAGCTATGACCTGATGCAACATTTTTACTGTCTTCCTGAAAAGCAGAAAGTCTGCTGCTCTAGAAGGCAGAAAATGCAGATGGCAACTCAGTAACTGTGATCAAACTGATTTCAGGGAGGAGGAGAATTAAAAATTGCTCCTGGCTTAGTTCTTATATTTTCAATTTAGTTGGTTTGATCATGGAGTAAAAGATTTGTCTGTGCTGTAATTCCCTACAGACAAGAGTTTATAATAAAATGCTGACCACCTCTTAACTACAGTAATACGAGTAGGTCCATTATAACGTGCCACCAGGCATTCAAAAAAGACCATCCTTTTTTCACGTGAAGAAATCTGAAGCACTAGGTGGTAAAAAAAATGAAACACAATTTGCACAGAGGCACATCGCAAACATCTTAACCGATTCTGCTCATGCCTTTTTCAGTATTTTTGTCACCAAAAGGCAAGGTGTAAAGAAACACGATCACAGCCGACTATGGAGGGAATTGGGAAGGCTGGAACGGGTTCTGCAGAGACCTGCAATCTGCCCATCTGTTCACGGGGAGGGATTACATCAAATCCCATTGAGCTTTCATATTCACAAATCCAGGAGAGGCAGTAATTGCTTTACTGAAGTTTGCTAGATTCATAATTTTATCACAAATTCGTCTCAAGGCAAGTTCATTCATAGTATTAATTTTTCTCCCTTTTCAACGGCTCATTTGTTCTGTAGCACTATAAATATTATGTGAATGAAAATCACAGGAAATGGCTATTCTGCGCTTCAGTGCTTTATTAAAAGATATGTTTCCAAAAAAAAAAATCATAAAGCTAATTGTATCTGCATTTACAGAGCTCCTTTCAGAAAGATTATCTAAGACTCTTTATAGAGCATCAAATTACAAACCCACAGCAATGACTATATGCAAACAATCAGATATATTCCATATGCAGCTGTGAAGACTGCCATAAACATTTATATTCATGCTGGTTCATCTGTGCTAGGATTAACGGAGTGAGAAAAGCTGGCCAAGGACACCTATTTAAAGAACCAGGAGGTTTAAGTAGATGGAACCAGCACAGTAACTTCTCATCTAAAATCCAGCACAGCTAATGACTATGTAACCTGTAATTCTTGCTGCAAAGGCAACGTTTTGGGCATAACCCCACTTTGTTCTGCTAAGGAAATTGTGTTTGATGTGTCAGGATCCCTTTTGGTGCAGGTCCTCAGAACACTTGCACAAAGCTGTCAGGAAAAGGACTCTGCAAAAACACGTGGGAGCTTTGCACAGAGCAGGACTCATCCAACAAACACGTGCTCACAGCCTGGTACGGGCAAGACCCTGTTTCTTCCTCTTTCAGTGAAACAAGGTTTCAGGGAAATATGTGGAATTTGTAATGCCTAAATAACGTCCACAAACTTGAAATACTCCTCTTCCACACAGTAACTCTGTGCTGCTGGAAGACCACAGGTGCTACTGCATTTTAAACTTCACATTTCCCAGCTGTCTCAAGCTCCATCTTTGTGCAGACTCAGGAATGTCTTAGTCCCACCAAGGCTGAAAAACACAACATTTTCCACCTTAAACCAAATGAAATCCTGAGACTAAGGGCCCAGATGTACAGGCTTCCTTACACATCACCTCCCACGACCTCACTCCCACATCCCACGCCCTTCACAAAATTATTACTACAGGCTTCTGTAAAAACTCAGCCAGAGAAGGAGTGGAGGTGCCTATCATCCTCCGCACAGGAAACTAAACCAAAGTGAAGCCCTTCAAGACCAGAAAAAAACAGGAATATACCACTTCTGTTTTGCAGGAAACCACGCTAAGCACCAGGATAGTAACAATTCTGGCAGAGACATTCCTCACCTCTGCTGCTGAATCCCTGCTAGCAAAGCAGGTTTTACCCAGATTAGGAGGTAATTCCTCCGCAGCCTGGTGATCAGGCTGTTTAATGTAAAATGCAGAGAAAGTTCTGGGATAGAATCCCCTTCTACTGGCATGTCTTAAAGAGAAAATATGAGCTCTGCTTAACCCTTGGAAGAAAAGAGGTTAAAAATCTATCCCTAAAGCAGTAATCCAGCAGGGCAGCACAAAGCCCTCCTTTCATCAGCCCTGACAGAGAGGGTGCCATCCTGGTACACTCCTATCCAGTGTGTGCTGTGCTGTGCTGTGGCATCTGGTGTCACGTTTAAAATGCACAGCACAGAACATTGAAGAGACTCAGGAGCTGAGCAGACTGCCCAGGACAGTGTGGCAGGATGCTGAGCCTAAAATCAGGCATGGTGCCATCCTAGCACAGCTATGCACTTTTAGCACATCCTAACGAGCCTTGCTATGCAACACAGGAGATTCGGGTTAGGATCCAGGAACCCAGGATATATACATCAAATATATATCTATACACATATATGTATATACATACAAACATAAAAAATATGCACACAGATATATATATATATACACATACCTATATTAAAAACTGCCTAGTAAGTGTGTACATTTTGCTTGGCAGTGTAAGAGTTTACCAGCTCTGGAAGCTTGGAAGAATCCCTTTTCACCATGCTAAGCCTACCCAAGTTTGGAACACCAACAAGCACTTCACAGAATCACCTAGGTTGGAAAAGACCTTGAAGATCATTCAGTCCAA
>NW_020799106.1:9424808-9429286 GCF_003259725.1 Athene cunicularia | reverse complement strand
CTTAATTTCTTTCAATAGAAACTCACAAAACTGGAATCAAGACTAATCAGAAAGAGCATTTTCTTTGTCCCATGACACTAAGAATATTATTGATACCTGAACATTGAAACTTAAAAAAAAATATATATAGTATATATATTAAAAACCAGGGTAATTACACTTTCCCAGTTTAGTTTGCTCTACTATCTATTAGTAAGCTTGAGCTTTCCTGTGGCATACACCTGCCCATAGCATAACCCATAAACAAACATTTCTGTAACAGCATTCAGTACTCACATGTTCTCAAAACACAAGACCAGATCCCATTAAATCAATAGTACAGGATCTTTGAAACAGAATTTTTCTTCCCCCAACAACAAAAGCCTTCCTACAGGCAAAAAGGACTATCCAAGAACTGCCACAGATTCAGCAAAAAGACTTCTCGCTTTAGCACAGACATGTATATTATATATTTTATATGCTACAAGAATGTTATTGTTGTTAGTTTCAAATTTTCTCAGAACATTATCAAAAGGAACTAATTCACCTTATGGTCTACAATACTTGAGTACTTCGCATAAGGAAGTTATTTTGGAAGTGTGAAAATCTGACAAAAATAACGATGACTGACTTGAAAGGTGCTCATTAATTTCTTTACCTTCTGTGAGGATCCTCTATCTCACCAATAAATATGTCCAAAACATATCCAGGGTCATTATTTGGCAGAGGATTTTCCCTACAATCAATCGATAAACATGCCAAAGTCTTCTTGAAATGTATTTACGCAGTTATACGGCAGCACAGAGAAGATAAAAATACAATACTGCCAGACTCAGAGGTGTATTCTTCTGCACTTGGGGACAAGGTGTCTGGAATTTGTAAAAAGCAGAAGCTAAGGTCCCATTAGAGCCTTGTTTGTTCTTCACTGACCTTATCCCACCTACCATTCCTCTCCTAGGAACACAAGTGCAACCACCCCACTGTCCAAGACAGATCTTCTGACATACTGCACAGCTCGTGCACACCTCTGACTCTGCTCACACTCGGACAGGGATACAACAGGTTCTTTGGTTTAGACTTTTAAAATATAGACTTGTATAAAGTTGCTTCCCATCTTCCAGCTATTTTAAACACCGTATATGACATGAAGATCATTGGAAATTATGGAGCTTGTCCTCCCAAAACACATTTCTGGGCATATGAAGGAGAAGAAGGTGATTGGGATCAGTCTGCCTGGATTTACCAAAGCTAAATCATGCCTGACCAACCTAACTGTGATAAAATGACAGAAATAATGAAGTGATAAAAAGTAGATGAGGGGACAGCAGCTGTCATTTCTCTTGACTTTCTCAAGACTTTCAGCATTGTCTTCCACAGCATTTTTGTATCCAGGTGAGGATGGCACGATCCAAATGGGTGAACAATTGAAAAATGGGAGAACTAAAAAACTGGTTGAAAGACGGGGCTCAGGTGTGGCAGGAGGAGACACAACAAACATAAGCTGAAACAAGGATATAAGGAATAACTTCCCCACAAGAGCAGAGGCAAGCGGTGCAGCAGGTTGCCTGTGAGGCTGTGCAGTCTCTGTTATTGAAGGCTGTCCTGGTTTGAGCCCAGCAGGCAACCGAGCACCACACAGCTGTTCCCTCACTCCTTCCCCCTCAGAGATGGGAAGCAGAAAATAAAACAAAAAGCTCAGTGATTAAGATAAGGACAGAGATGGATGACTCAACAGTTATGGTCACAGGTAAAAGACAGACTTATTTGGGGAAGAAAAAGAATATCAATTTAATTTAAACACCACCACTAATTTACCAATTAGAGAGGAGAGTAAGAAATACAACTACATCTTAAAAAAACCTTCCCCCCACCCCTCCTTTCTTCCCGGGATCAGCTTTGCTCCCAGTTTCTCTCCCTCCTACCCCACAGTGGGAGGTTGTGGGTTCAGATCCTCAGGGGAGGACTCCCCATGCTCTTCCCCTGCCCCAGCATGGGGTCCCTCCCAGAGAAGACAGTCCTCCATCAACCTTCTCCTACATGAGTCCTTCCCATGGGCTGCAGTTCTTCCCAAACTGCTCCAGTGTAGGTCCCTGTGGCAGGTCGTAGTCCTCCCAACAACAGAGTGCTCCAGCACGGGCTGCCCGGAGTCCTGGCCCTCCTTGGGCACAGCCCCCTGCTCCAGTGTGGGGTCCTCCACGGGCTGCAGGTGGGCATCTCAGTGTGTGCAAAGCTATCTCCCTCATTCCTCTTCTCTTCAACTGACCTCGGTGCTTGCAGAGGTATTTCCCTCACCACTCCTCTCAAATTCCCCTTCTTAAATATGTTGTCACAGAGGCACAACCCCCATCACTAACTGTCTCGGCCTTGGCCAGCAGCACGTCTGACTTGGACTGTGGGAGCTTCAGGAAGCTTCTCCCAGGAGCCACCCCCGTAGCCCTTCCCTGCTACCAGAACCCCACCACACACAAACCCAACACAGAGGTTTTCAGTACCCGACTGGACAAAGCCCTTGAGCCTGGTCTGACCCCAGAGCTGGCCCAGCTCTGAGCAGGAGGGTGGACCACAGACCTCCCAGGGTCCCTGCCAACAAATGCTCTATTGTTCCTACTCTTGCCTCCAAGTAAATTACATACTCACATAAGCTGGCAGCAATTGCTTTCATTACTGAGTAGTTGCTAAATATAGTTGAGAAATAGTACCTACTACTTAGAAAACAAATGTTGGGTCAAGCCTTAAAGTTACCAACATCTGTATTTCCAGTTAAAAGCAAGACCATAACTATTCAAAACAGTTAAAAATATTCAAGATTTTAAGATTTTGTGTAGTTTAGTTGAGGGAAATGAAAGTACTTGCAGCTTTCCACTGTATAGACACCTGTATGTTTTGCAACGTGAGGAGCAATGTAAGTGGCATAAGAAGGCTGTTGGAATGACACTAAACAAAGCTTGGAATCATTTTAGCTATGACCTGATGCAACATTTTTACTGTCTTCCTGAAAAGCAGAAAGTCTGCTGCTCTAGAAGGCAGAAAATGCAGATGGCAACTCAGTAACTGTGATCAAACTGATTTCAGGGAGGAGGAGAATTAAAAATTGCTCCTGGCTTAGTTCTTATATTTTCAATTTAGTTGGTTTGATCATGGAGTAAAAGATTTGTCTGTGCTGTAATTCCCTACAGACAAGAGTTTATAATAAAATGCTGACCACCTCTTAACTACAGTAATACGAGTAGGTCCATTATAACGTGCCACCAGGCATTCAAAAAAGACCATCCTTTTTTCACGTGAAGAAATCTGAAGCACTAGGTGGTAAAAAAAATGAAACACAATTTGCACAGAGGCACATCGCAAACATCTTAACCGATTCTGCTCATGCCTTTTTCAGTATTTTTGTCACCAAAAGGCAAGGTGTAAAGAAACACGATCACAGCCGACTATGGAGGGAATTGGGAAGGCTGGAACGGGTTCTGCAGAGACCTGCAATCTGCCCATCTGTTCACGGGGAGGGATTACATCAAATCCCATTGAGCTTTCATATTCACAAATCCAGGAGAGGCAGTAATTGCTTTACTGAAGTTTGCTAGATTCATAATTTTATCACAAATTCGTCTCAAGGCAAGTTCATTCATAGTATTAATTTTTCTCCCTTTTCAACGGCTCATTTGTTCTGTAGCACTATAAATATTATGTGAATGAAAATCACAGGAAATGGCTATTCTGCGCTTCAGTGCTTTATTAAAAGATATGTTTCCAAAAAAAAAAAAAATCATAAAGCTAATTGTATCTGCATTTACAGAGCTCCTTTCAGAAAGATTATCTAAGACTCTTTATAGAGCATCAAATTACAAACCCACAGCAATGACTATATGCAAACAATCAGATATATTCCATATGCAGCTGTGAAGACTGCCATAAACATTTATATTCATGCTGGTTCATCTGTGCTAGGATTAACGGAGTGAGAAAAGCTGGCCAAGGACACCTATTTAAAGAACCAGGAGGTTTAAGTAGATGGAACCAGCACAGTAACTTCTCATCTAAAATCCAGCACAGCTAATGACTATGTAACCTGTAATTCTTGCTGCAAAGGCAACGTTTTGGGCATAACCCCACTTTGTTCTGCTAAGGAAATTGTGTTTGATGTGTCAGGATCCCTTTTGGTGCAGGTCCTCAGAACACTTGCACAAAGCTGTCAGGAAAAGGACTCTGCAAAAACACGTGGGAGCTTTGCACAGAGCAGGACTCATCCAACAAACACGTGCTCACAGCCTGGTACGGGCAAGACCCTGTTTCTTCCTCTTTCAGTGAAACAAGGTTTCAGGGAAATATGTGGAATTTGTAATGCCTAAATAACGTCCACAAACTTGAAATACTCCTCTTCCACACAGTAACTCTGTGCTGCTGGAAGACCACAGGTGCTACTGCATTTTAAACTTCACATTTCCCAGCTGTCTCAAGCTCCATCTTTGTGCAGACTCAGGAATGTCTTAGTCCCACCAAGG
>NW_020799106.1:9416712-9424758 GCF_003259725.1 Athene cunicularia | reverse complement strand
CCTTGGCTCCAGAGACTCATCCCCCCTCTCTGCCCCCTCCTGGCAGGGAGTTGCCGAGGGCCAGGAGGTCTCCCCTCAGCCTCCTCTTCTCCAGACTGAACCCCCCCAGTTCCCCCAGCCGCTCCCCAGCAGACCTGTGCTCCAGACCCTGCCCCAGCTCCGTTGCCCTTCTCTGGCCACGCTCGAGTCACTCAATGGCCTTTTTGGGGTGAGGGGCCCAGAACTGAACCCAGGAATCGAGGGGCGGCCTCCCCAGTGCTGAGCCCAGGGCTCAGATCCCTTCCCTGTCCCTGCTGGCCACGCCAGTGCTGGCACAAGCCAGGATGCCATTGGCCACCTTGGCCACCTGGGCACACTGCTGGCTCCTGTTCAGCGGCTGGCAATCACACACACACACCCCCCCCCGGCTCCCCAAGCCTGTAGCCCTGCTGGGGGTTGTTGTGGACCAGCACAAGACAGAGCTAAACTATGAAGTCACATTCAAACAATTACAAGGTATTGTTTCTCTCTTTTCTTTCTCTCTCTGAATGTAATGCCTGTGAGATACATGTCTGAAGAGCCCTCCTTGGTAACACAGTAGTGACAACCCACCGTGACATCCAAATGCCATGGTCTTGTCCCAGAAACATCTCTGCAGTCCACATGCCTATGCCCTTCAACAAGCAGGCAAAAAAATATCAGCTCTGAAGACAGTTTTCTTCTGTGAACAACTGTTCACCAAATCATGAAACCAACAGCCCCATAACCACACAACGATGGCCTGGTTTCCACTCACTGCTACAGCAATGAGGATGGAAGTGGCTGAGATAAAGACGGTTTTACTGCTCTGCCACTTAAACCCAACTTGTTTGGTGTCGCATTCTGCTTCCGTCTCACTAGGTGAGCTGGCAGTAGGCAGCAGGGGAATCAAAGAAAAAACACTTAAATGATTTGCTCATCCTTCAGCAATAAAAGGACAGAGAAATGCATCCCACAGAATGAAATGCCCTTTGTAGGAAAGGGGTATTTCATATCCAAATATCAGTTCTTATGAGAGATCTGACATCTCCTCAGCTAGCAATTTTTTAAAGCTGTAATCCTGTCTGTGAGATTTCCCTAATTGCTCCAGCAATAAACCAAAAATTGCACTAGGACTTACCAGAGTATTTGTTTCTCTGGTACCTTCTCCCATACTTTGCTCACTGTTTCCAACTGCCATACTCAGTGCATTTAGTTGATTATGTGCTTTTTACTGCCTGAAAATCTGTTGTTCGATGGTTAATTCTTTAATAATTTATCACTCACAACTACATTTTTGGAAAGGTAAAAGGCTCTATTTGGAGACACTGCTTTAAAGCCCTGCTTGGACATCAGAAAGCACTACAACACAGCACACTATACATACAATACCCAGTGAATTTACTTTTAGTGAACTAGTACACAGCAGTTTCTATTATTCTTTTCACAGTTCACCACACAGCCCTGATCAGTAGTTACTACATACTGAAGATTTACAAACAAAAAAGTACTTTTTGCTATCCAGCCTGCATTGTTTTTCCTCCAGGACACAATGGCAACCTCTGTTCTGGAACTGCGCTTCTGGTTGGATCCTCATACGAATTCCACTTCAGACAAGAACTGCTTTATTCCCATAGTTCTATATACCCTATAAATGCAAGTTAAATGTGGACTGTAAATCAACAGCATGTAGTTCCTTGTCAGACAGGGCTAATTCCAACAGATTAGAGAAGGAAATACTTAGTGCCTCAGGTCCTAACCCTACGGTTGGAGTGTTGTTTCTTCCTAAATAATTTTCTTAGGGGGAAAAAAAAAAAAAAAAAAAAAAAAAAAAAAAAAAAGGAGAGAATTGCCCATTCATTGTTATTATCTACAATGAAAGTATTAGAGGAGATGAACTAAGACCTCTGATCTCTGACTGTGAATTGGTTCCCAGACCAGCTATGGCCAATGCCATGTGCGTTTGCCCTGATTAACCCAGGGATCACATGGTTACCTGTTGTCAGTAACAAACCCACAATCACAAATCCCTCCTCTCCTTTTGTGGTGTCCTTATGCAATTGTTCTCCAAGGGATGCTGTTACTCTGAATAGGAGGTTTTAAAACTACAAAAAATTGTCAGAGACAGAAAATCTAGATCATTCCTTTGTTCTTCATTACAAAATTAAGATTTTCCCTAAAGTCAAAGGGGTTTTTGCCTTCCTGATTCCTTGATGTCTCTAGACAAAGTCTAGTTCCTAAAGTCCGTGGGCATCACTTGGCAGGGGTCCATTCTCTTACTTGAACAGAAGCTTGAGCTCTCCCTTTCAGACATTGTCCACATCATCTCCGCTTCTTCCTCTACTTCAGTTCTTCTCCTTCTTCCAGTCTGTTTCTCCCTCAGAAGACAGGGAATACTTAAATTATCACTGAGAGCTTCCAAGAAAAAGATGATGACAAAGTGCTCCTTTGCCCACCTCAAATACACACACGCAAACTGCAAACAGCCCATCAAACACACCTGTCAGTTCTCTGGCAGGAGAGCAAAATTACCCACTTTTCTCCAAATGCTTTTTCTCTCAGTTCTGGATAAAGGGTGAGTTTCAATGCACTTTTATCAGCCTTTCAAAAAAGCACCAACTGGCATGACTCAGAGGCTGCTCTTTTGGTTCCACCTTTGGATCACAGTGTTTTGCTTTACTTTTTTCTTCTCTGAGTAAGCGTGAATATTTAGGATGAGAGTCTTAAAACCAGGACTTCACAGTTCTGCAATTCTGAGTCTCTACTAATATTAGACTCTTGAGGATTAAAGAAAATAAAAGATAATTTGACATCTGTTCAACACAACAGCAGCACTGCCACTTTTTACGATGCTGAGGCACATACAATAAGTGAGAGGGAGCAAATAATTTCCTTTCTACTGCCAATAAGCTTATTGTGTACATGTCTGGAGTGAATTGATTTGAGCTAAGAGGAGCAGAGAGGATGCAGGCATTCTGGCTTCTCCATAGCACCCACAGCAAATCAGAGCACTGAATTGCCAAGTTTTCTGATTCTTTTCTAAAGTTGGCAGCATTTGCTTCTTAAAATGCTCTGCATGGATGTTAGTTTTTTACTGTTGAAAATTTTTGATTGTTTGGATATATTGTGCAGTAGAACGTACAATGTGTATATAAAATATTTTTCCTCACATTTCTTATCCAGTTGAGGAAAGAAGATTGTAACCACTCAATGCCTCCAACTTCACCTCTCAGAATCATTTCTATGTTAATGTGTTATTATGTGATAGACTTTGAGCAAGGGTCAAGTAGCTCTTAGAAGTAGGAACATTGTGCAATATTGTGAAAGTTAATGGAAACACATTTAAAGTATATTGAAAAGAACAAAAGTGGATTAAGAATACCTTGAAGTATTCCCCAAATTCATTTTTATGTTGATTCAGGTCTTACAGGAAATAAGATAAAATACTTCAGACAGACCTGGGTGGGTTTTTTAAATATTATACAGAAAAGACTGATACGATTAACATTCTAGTTTAAAATCTTTTGCAGCTAACCCCCTTATCCCTTTTCCATCTCCATGTGTTGCTCTCCCTTCCATTTGTAATGTTTATCCAAAGTATTCAAGAGCTGGATGAAGCACCTCCAAAGAAAAGCACAGCACTAAGCACTGTCAGTGTCTGACTGAATCAAATGACTGTTAGGAACAACGGCTTCTACAGTAAAGAAAAATTTGTCTCCAAGTATATGCTGAGCTTAGCAAAGGAATAAGGGGAAGGAAGGTTCTCCTTATGCTTTGGTGATTTTCTGACTGAAACTTTAATATCTGCAACTGCTTCATATGTTGTGCTAACAGAGGATAACTGTTTAGAAAAATCCTTGTTAGACTTTCTAAGATGAGACAACAAAAGGAAGGCAGAAACCTGTACCAGCAGTGCTAGTTTTTATCACCCATTCGCCCTTATTTTTGCTTTCTCTCATGTTACCGTATGTCTGAAGCCACTTCTACAAATTTACTTGTAGAACCTCTATGCTGTCCTCTTCAAACTTCTCTTTCACTCTTCTGCTATAATCGCCAAATACAAGTGGATAGATGGAGAATACCACATTCTGTAATATACTTTAAAAACTCATATTTTATCATGAAAATATAATGCACAATATGGTCCAGATCTCAACAGTGCCTTTTCTCCCTCCCTTCTAAATGCTAATTAAGCTCACACAATTTGTCTCGATCAAAATAGCTCCCTTGCTTTAAGTTTAATCCTTTCTTATCCCTATAGTCTCCTCTCTTTCCAATTCTCTTGGTATTTTCCCTTCTTGTTAACTCTTCTTTCTCCATTTTCTGTATTTTTGCACCAATCTTTCAACTAGTTCCAAGTCTCAGTGATGCATCTCTATTCCCCCTTCCTCGCCATTCCCCAACTTTGCAGCGCCTGACTATTTCTTCTATGCCTACCCCCACCACTTCCTACTCCTCGCTCTTTTCCTCCTCCCATCTCTGGAGCACCTTTTCTCTCCTGGAACTTCTTACTTCTCTGCTGTGTTATTTCTTCCTCATGTACTTGGATGATCCACTTCTCTTTCTCCTCCTGTCCTCCTCTCTGTGACATCCTCTTGGCTGTCCCTACCTCCTTTCTTGTGCATTCTTCCCCTCACTGACTTTTGAGAGGCTCTTGGAGGACTTCTTTCAGCTGCTAAGGTCTCTGCAGTCACATCCTGAATCCACTTTCAATGGAATCCACTTCTACCCTGCTCTCATTTCTCTCCTTAACTCTCCACCAGTACTTTACTTCCTAAACATTATCATGCAATAACCAGGTTCTCCAGAATATACAGAATGTCTAAACTTCACTGTCAGCTGTCTGTTATCTTTTCTACATCCATTTTTTTCCACAGACAAATACACACTATCCTTCAGAGCATGCTGTTCACATATATTTAATTCCTGGTGCACTTTTACATCCTGTGATTCATATCCACTTGTGATAGGAGTTTAGTCTCCATAGATACTTCTGCCCATATCCACTGGGCAGAAGTATCTATGGAAACTAAACTCCTGTCACAAGTGTGCCAGCATCTGTAAGCAGCCCCATATCTGACTAAGGGAGGTCAGGGATCCCACATCCCTTTTTTCAGCACAGATTCCAAGTGTTCTTACACTCTGGGGTAGCAGATACAGAGAGCTCATCCTGAAGAGCTGTGACTGGTCGATAGGAGACTCAGATTTACTCCTGGAATCAACATCACACTTCATTCCCTTCTACTGACTCTGACTGGATCAGATGGGATCCTGATATCAAGGAAGTAATGCTCACAGTCCTGCTTGGTGAAAACATTCTGTCCAAAAATGGACTTCAGGGCAATGCTTTATGAGCACATGAACTGCTCCCTCAGATATGAAAATAGTTCCCTCAGTCAGAGGGACTGCTGAGCTCTGACCAGACTCTGTCCTGTCCCCAGTGTTCACCACGAGCTAACTGCTAACAGCAGCAGAATACTTTAGAAGATCATTTTC
Organism: Athene cunicularia; assembly: GCF_003259725.1. NCBI lineage: Eukaryota > Metazoa > Chordata > Aves > Strigiformes > Strigidae > Athene > Athene cunicularia. Next base: position 9,419,265 of record NW_020799106.1, on the reverse strand, counting down.
AACCACATGTTAGAAAACATCCGGAGAAAAAAGAAAAAGAAAAAATTAAAACAACCCAGCAGTGAACAATTCTAGGTATATAGTTTACTACTTCACGGTGTTCAAGCTTTTCACTGCCTGAGATCTTACCTTGCTAACTGAACAGCACAAAAAAAAAGGCACACAGTGTTGGATGCCAGGTTCAAGAGTGCAACTGACTCGGAATGCCTCCTGTCCCACCTCCTTTCTCTCCAAATAAAAAGAAATTAATGGGGATAGTAAAGAATAATCCATGAGTAGGCCATGCCCTGAGCACAAGGTGAATCAAGGCTGAAAGCAGTGCTCTTGCAGAAACTAGGAATTGTATTTTCTAAGGGATACATACAGGGAGTGAGTCAAGGGCGCTGGGAAGGTTTATGGTCCCTAGTACCTCCTGCTCAACACATCTGAGCATATGTCCCAGGTAAATCTAATAATAATATTGGAACGGAGTTAGCCCAGGGCACAACGGTAATCATTTTAATGACCTCAATATGCAGTTTAAAACAGAGGAATTTATCTAAATAATGTACTTGCTAGACTTGGTTGTATCTATAATGGCCATTAGCAGGTCAACAGCAAACACAGAATAGTAAAACAGCTCAGCTACAAAAGAATACAGATGATCCTGCAAATTTCTTTGCTGCTCTGCTCATCTATTACATGTTGTGTCTGATAGAAGATTAAGAATAATGACAAATCATATTCAATAAACTCAAAATGTGAAACACCAGAACTATTTTGCATTCTTGCTGATAATTATAACTGATCTCAAATATCAGATTGTTACCAATCTTCATATAATGAGATAGCAGCTCATTAATGAAGAAAAACTGAGATTTTGTTTACAGCGTACTGAATTCTAATTATCCGGAAATAAATACTCTATTGTTATGCATGTAGAAACAAACAGTTTTGACGCAAAGTCTCCCTCTTAAACCCCATTTCTTACCTCACACCCTTTTGACTAAAATGTCATATCTACCTTTTTGAATCGTAGAGGCACATTCAGTTGTCAAACAGAATTAGCATCCAAGCGAATTTTCTCATCTGAGAGAATTCCGTGATCTATACCTAATTATTATTTTCAAGAGAGAAGAGCACTTCATTTTACGATTTATACAAGTTGGATATCCAACATTTACATTCAGTGCAACTAAACATTATTAATTTTAGATCAGAATAATATTAGGAAATTAAGATCCTGCTGAGTATAACTCGATACAAATGAGAAATAATGCTTATGTAATGTAAGTATGAACATAGGTCTGTGTGGTGGTCTGATGAAACCACAATTCATGTCTCGATCATCCAGTAAAGAACTTTGGCAAAGGAAATGGCTTCTATGGGACCACAGGGGCTGTGCAGGTAATGGCAGGGAGGCGCAGCAAGAGGAGGGGGTCCTGCAAAGGTGGGACCACACTTCTCCACGGCTGAACTTCCCTACCTTGAGTGACTCTGTGAAGAGGCAATAGAGAGGCCGATTTCACAAAAGGTCAAACAACGGTCACACCTGCAGAGAGGGAGGAGTAAGTCCCCAGCGACCCCCAAGCACACTGACTCATTTCCAGAAGAATCTGAAGGTATAAACTGTGCATGTACCAAAAGCGAGGAGAACTGTAGAAGTATAATCTGTGCATGATGCCTGATTAGCCTAATAAGTCCAAGTCCAAGTGTCCACCCGGAAGAGGGGCAAGGAATGATAAAAGGACACAAGTCAAAGCCCCAGGTGGCTGCACCCCACCAGAACTGGCCCAACGATGGAACCAGGACTGGTGAAATCTTCCTTTTTGCCTTTGTCTCTCTCTTCTGCTCTTTCCCCTTTTCTCTCCCATTCTTATTCTGTAGGCCTGCACATAAGGCACGGCTTGTTTGGGCACGTTTAAGGCTTGTCGGGGTATGTTATAAGATCCAGTCACTAGTTGGTGTAAGTTTAATGCCTGTTGCAGAGGATGCAAAGATTACTGACAAAGTTTCATGCCAATTATGTGAGTGAATAAAAATTGAGTTGTGTGAACTGAGGAATCCTTGGTGTCGTTTCACCTTAATCCTGACCTGGGAATCAGAGAATCTGAGTCATCATCACGAGAAACTGGGACGTGACAATCTGGTCATGATAGAAGCCCTCATTTCTAAATATCCACACATATTTGGTAAAGGAGAGGGAAGAAATATTTTCAGTTCTTTACAAACAACAAAAAACTCTCACAATGGTAAGTGATATACAAGCCTTTTCTTTGCAAAGCAACATGTTAGAGTTCAGCTGGTTTTGCCTAGGGACATTTATACTGGGGAGATAAACTATTTTGGTAATTCAGGAAAAAAAATAACGATTTCCCCACCCAAATTAACTTTTAAGTTGAGTAATGAAAAATTTCAATCAGGCAGTGAATTTTCAGGATGATAAGCACTGAAGTAGTACACTTCACCAACGATCTACATATAATGTTGACTATAGCAGAACTTACATTATGACGTGTTACTTTAGGCTGCTAAACTTGATTATGGAATCTTTTTTCTTCCTATGAAGTGCCA
>NW_020799106.1:9414544-9416662 GCF_003259725.1 Athene cunicularia | reverse complement strand
GCGGCCTCCCCAGTGCCGAGCCCAGGGCTCAGATCCCTTCCCTGTCCCTGCTGGCCACGCCAGTGCTGGCACAAGCCAGGATGCCGTTGGCCTTATGAACTATGTAGGAATGAATGTGTTTTAAGATCTAAAGAGATCTAGAGAGAGAAAAAAACTCTACGTTTTTTTGCAATGTTAATTTAGGTTTACTTTTCCTCACTTCATTCACAGTAAGTTACTAAACCCCTATTTTATATTTGCCTAATTAAAGGCAAATGAGAAAATAAGGAACTTTTCCATGAGCAATACTTTAGTCTCAAAAGAGGGGCATTATTTTTACATACAAATAATTTATTCTTGTCAGAAAAACAAGTTTCCGAAATATATTAATACCTAGTGCTTACAGTTTACACAGTGAATTATTAACATCAACAATTTCCACCTCTCTTGGTAAAACACTAATTAAAACCAGAATCTGGAACAGGGCTGCCTTACTGTCTCAGAGTTTTCAATGTTATCTACATTACTGAAAGCTACTGAGTGGGAAGGATTGCTACTTTTTTCCACAAAATAATTTTTCATTTAACCCCCTGTAGCCCTGAAGAAGGAGGATTTACGTAAGAACAAATATAAAAACCTTACTTTATCCAAGTCTAAACTTTTCTCATTTCCATACCCAAATTAATATAGGCAGGAATACGAAGACATGTCCTATAGTTTTGTGTCATATTTGTTCTCTACACTCCCTTCCTGACGGAGCATTGCATATGCACTCAAGTGCATTTCTCTATAACTCAGTTTAAGTGCTAAGGGTTTACAGTTATCTATAATAAACTACAAATGCATTTATAATACAAGAAACTTGTTTCTCATTTTTTACCAAAACAATTACAATCCTTTTTGCTGTAGTGCTTTCAACAATATTATCTCAACATTTTCATCAGTAAACTTGTTTACCTGTGATAGTTAGAAGTACCATAACATGCCTGGTAGGTAAATTGATTTAACTGCCTTGGATATTTAATAACATCTGTTTGTGTTCATTGGTGTTGAGGGTATTTTTTAGCTGAAGCTGCTTTACAAATAATTCAAAGTGAAAAAACTTGGAATACCACAACACAAACTACCAAAATGCATTTAGTTCACACATTTGTTATGATTACAGATGAACGTGTTCTGTTAAAGGAAGCCTCCATCTACCCACTCTGATTTGCAAAGGACTTTTCCCTTTGATATCTAGGAAAAATAATAAACTTCATAGTGTGACAAGAAAACTAATACATCAGATTCAGTTTACAGAAGAAACACTTCCATGATTTAAAAATTACTGCAAAATATTGGTTTTGTAACCTTTCCCAGTTAAGATAAATAAACTTTTACTTGATTATCTCAATGAACTGCCAGAAAAAGTAGTCCTCTGTGTTGTTTCTCTAATCCACTTGTCTCATTTTAGAGAAATTCAGCCTTGAGATTCATCCAGAAAGCCACTACAAAAAATCACAGAGCGCTAGCATCCAGCTCCAAACATCCAACCCTTTCACAATGTGACGTGAGTTCTGTATCTAAACAACCTCAGCCCAAAGTGGGCCTCTCATCCAACACGCTGCAGCGTACTGGTGCTGAGTTGTGGGGGAGAGGTGTTCGGAAAGGCAGGTGTGAAATACAGCTAAACAAATTAACAAGGGGGAAAAAAAGAAAAACCTGTGCTCTTCCAGGCAGACAACTGTCCCGATTCACTCACTGGAAATCTGCTTTAGAGATATTAACATTTCCTCACTTCTGGAGGAAGTTCTTCAACTTCAATCTGAACACCTACTATGATGTCTTCATTAGCACTCCATGCTTAGTGCAGGTGTTGGAGATTTTAACATGGACTGCGCTATGTGAACTCCCCTCCACCTTAGTTTATCAGTTTTACACTTCTAGACACTGAAAAGAATTTCTGCTTCTAGCTGTCTTTGATACCAACATTCACTGCCAAAAGTTTTCTCCTTTTTTCACAGTTTTTGAATCACTGTATGCTGGGATAAAAACACCTAAAAGGCATTTTATTAATTCCTGCTTTTACATTATTATCAAGCTTGCTGAGATGGTGCCAGCTGCATTTTCAGTCCTTGGGAAAAAAAAAAAAAAAAAAAA
>NW_020799106.1:9390856-9414494 GCF_003259725.1 Athene cunicularia | reverse complement strand
TTTCTTTTTTTTTTTTTTTTTTTCCCCCCCACTAATGCAAAGAAACTTACTGCTCAGGGAACGAATAAGCCTTGTGGTCAGCAAACCAAAATATCATTAATTCCATGCATGGTGTGCCTAACACATTATTTCTCCCACTCCTTTCTGCCACAGATGCCTTTCGGAGACCAGAGATGTCTTTCAGGGATCTCAGAAGTCTCTAGTCCAACGTCCCTGCTCAGGACAGAGTCCCCATCCACACAGGAGCCCAAGCCCCCCCTCTAAGTAACCTGAAAATATTCCAGGGATGGACATCCAGTGCCTAACTGTCCTCATAGCAGATCAGATAGGTGTTTTCTCTCCTCACATCCAGTAGTATCATCCTCGTTTCGATTTATGACCATAAAGACTCCTAATGGAGGCTCTTGCAAATCTGTATGCTAACAAATAGCAGCCAACATTTGTTAAACTCTAGTGTATTTATAATACACTTAAGTTAATGGTTGGATTTCTATTAATGAAACCTTGACATTATCTATGTTTTATTTTACAGATTACATCCACATCCATGGTCTCAAAACACAAGACAAAAGTTAATACCATTCCACTGAGACAGAAAAGTATCATCCCTGTTTTTCAACGGTGAAAATGAAAGTCACTGTAATTAAGGGGATGGAAGAAAATTATCTTTGGCCATCACCTGGGAAATTCAGAACAGACATGAGAACAAGGAGATGTCTGTGCGTTAGCCCGGGATGCTCTTGTAGCCTACAGTAAAACAAGAAGATAATGATAACATGTGAGCATGAATATGACTGCACACTTTGTAAACCACGTTGCTTCCAGACATTTTTATCCAAACGCTACCAGCTACCTTCAAATGGTGAAAGTTAGAGTATTTCCTAAATGCATTTACAGATATTTATAAAAGCAAATATAACTGGAAGTTCACATGACACATAATGACATGCTGGTCATAAAAGAAAACTGAGCTTTTGTAATGAACTGAATTAAAGAGAGAGAATTTCCATGACTTGTATTAGTTATTTCTGGGAGACAATGTCTACTGCCAGCAGGTTAATTCAAATTGTCTGTAATATGCATTTTTTGCTACTTGCAAAACTGAAGAGGTGACAAGGAACAGCTGTAAGCTAAAAAATGGGAAGAAGAACATACAGAGAGCAAATGTGAAATGAGGCAACACAAGAAACCAAAGGTAACGTACAACAAATTGACTTGAACACTTGCTTTTTCCATCCCAAGTCAGGCTTTCTTTCACCTGTTTAAATAGGCAGCCCCTACAGTACACTTCCCCCGAGAATCATTTCCATATGGGAACACCTAAACAAATCATTCTAAATAAAACACGCCCTGCCTTGTTTGTGCATCATTTAGTTTCATATACTTCAGGGAAAATTGCACAAGTAGAGTCACCCTGCCAGGTGACAGCTTGCCAGTGAAAATAATTGGCATCGTGCTTTGAGGTACACGGAGTGTGAGGCACAGGGTACTCCATCACCTGTTAATAGGTAAGGCTAACAATCCAGTCAGTCTAATGCTGTCAGACCTCCAGGTCAAAATATTACCATTCCTACTGAAACAGAAGATCTGGAGTTGAATGCTAAGTAACACATTTATTATGATAAAATGCATTTATTGTGAATTATGGTATGCATGAAAAAGGCTGACTCTTGATGCTAGCTTTCACGCTTACACTGCTTTCTCCCAGAGCTGACAAATGTTTTCAAGCCACATGGAGAGTTTAAGGATGGGGTAAAGGGATCTAACCGTCCGCACATATGTATGTATAAAAACCATGCAGAGGTTAGTATAAGTGTAACTGAATTTTTAAAAAATCCCCCAAATTTTCACAATGTTTTAAAAACATAAGCTGTGCATGCTGCATACTGCCTATCATTCTGGTTTTCTAAACACTTCCTAAAGCAAATGCTACAGTGTAAGTAAATAAAAAGTTCTGCATTTTTTTCCATCCACACAGCAGTTCACCACAATTTTATTTTATTTTATTTTTTTACATTTTGCAGTAAGTATTTAAGAATCAACAGTGGCAGAGTCATAATAAGAACAATTAGCAAGAAGGTTGCCTGGTGCTAGATTATTAACATATTCATGTGCAGTAAAAATACTCAGTGCTTCTGGATTTACTAACAGCTTGCAGGCTACCTATTGCTAAGTATGCAAACTTAAACTGAGGAGAGAGAATTCAGAAACAGCGTTATATAGAAAGCAAAATAAGAGTGATCCAGCTAAAAGGCGGTCTGAAGGTGAAAATCAGCTATGGTGCTCAGCTGTCCAAGCAGGGCTAGCGACATGTACTTAGACAAGGAGATTAAACTGATTTTCCAGAAGGTATTTTGAGAAAGACAACAGCTGCCAAATTCCTATGACTTATCCATTTATTGATGTGAAGACCTCCCCTTTTATTTTGTAGCAGCTCAGTTTCTCTTAGAGCCTTGGGTTAGGAACCTCACCCAACGCTTTTGGAAATTGTCACATTTCTTTGTCCACAGACTTGATGATAGCTCCAAGGAACTGCAATATGATTTCAAGGAAGGACTCACCTTCAAAGAAACAAGCTTGGCAACCTGCTCAGACTTCTCCATAGTGATACAGATGCAAAATATACATTCCAGTTTCCTATTCTGGCCTTATTTCCTTTGCCTATTCCCGTTCTGCTTCTATTACTCATTTTACAAGCTCTGTGGCCAGCTTTTCCTAACTGGTGTGCTTGCAAAAGAATTTATTAGTTCTCATGCCTTCTTCAAATTGTTCTTCCAATTCTTTCTTGGCACACCTTACTGTTTAATTTGCCAGGTATTGATCTTTTCTATTTTCTTCACTTGGACATAGCCTCAGCTTGCTGAAGACCTCTTGTATTTCTAGGAACTATCCATTCCCTGCTTCGAGCCAGGGAAGGTTCCTTTTGGATTTTATCATATCTTTTCTGATAGTCAGCATGTTCAGAACAACCCATATGATGCCTTCAAATTGTATCCATGCCATCTGCAAGAATTTAAATTGAGGGTTGTTTCTAACAACTTCCCATGTAAAGTTGTTCCTTTTTATTAAATTAAGCACAACAGTACCATATATACCATGTCTTTGGTTATTTCTGTACGTTTCTGCTGGTTTCAGCTACGGAGGCAGCCTTGCATTTTTCTGTCTCTGTTCTTACACATATTTAGTGGAGTTGTTTCTCTTCAGAAAAAGCAAGCTTAGCTTTTATTTCTTCTGAATATCTGATAGAAAAAATATTCATCACTGATGCCATTACATTTAAACAAAAGTAGTTCTTAGAGCATATGTGGCCAGTAGATGTGCAATACAGGAAAGAAAACCTGCATTCAAATTATATATGTACAGTGTTTTTAGTGGACTGAAGCAGTGATATTGAAAAAACTTTGAAAGTCCAAACTCTTCAGTCTAGCATTTGCATTTGAGGATATTACAAGAAGCATTTAGGCCAATAGCTTAGGAAATGAAAGAGCATAAGAAACCTTTTGTGTTTGCAGGTTGTTTCTTTTTTGACAGACAATGTATGAATACAAATAAATAAATATGGATTAAAAACTTCTTTTTGACATGCTGTCAGTAGCTGAGGCTTAGACAACCAAATTTAAGTAACACAGACTAAAATCTCAACCAACGGGCAGGTTTTATAGGAAAGATCCTTACACTCTTGGAATCTCCCATTTCTAATTTAGACCAGGCTCATAATGTGTTTCCATTTCTATTTATCCACAGTTCTGCTTGTGGATAAGAAGAACAACTTCATGTCATTTCAAAGGTTGTATCAAATATCATATTATGCAGTTCAACAAGTCTGTGTTGACCTGTGGTAGACTGGAAGACGTTGCGGATGTTAGTGAGTACAAATTCATGGAGCAAAGGTAAGTTCTGCTGTCTACCCTGGACACAATCCTTCTTTTCCATCCCCAAACTGATCATTTGGATCTATAGGTAACCACTGACACGCTGCAGGGCAGAGGAGCTGATGAACTAGGTAAGTGCGGAGGGTAGGCCCCCTTATGCTCATCGCTGTGTGAGCACAGCAAAAGGTGCCTCAGGGCTCTAAGTCTTACAGTACAAAAAAAAGAGACTTAATGGAAGCATGTGCTAAAGAGGGCAACTTGCTCAGATTTGAAATTTCCAATCCCAGTTTGCCATGTCCTCTCAAGGTGTCAATTTAGTCCAAGTCAACCAGAGTTTGCTCTCTACGTCTGTTTAATTCTTGGCCTCCCAGCTGTTTCTGTCAGCATGATGATTGCCAACTGCAGTGCTAGCAGAAGCCCGGTTAGGAACAAGGTAACAACAATCACATCTCATTTTTCATAATTACACAAAATGCTATACAAGAATAACAATTTCTCACCATTATAAAGATCTCAATGACTGAAAGCAGTAACTTAGAAACTTCACATTCAATTATTTCCTTTTCATAAAGTAAAATTAACATTAGAAAACTATTTAGGTACAGAGGTTTTATAACTTTTTAAATGAAAGTTATAAAAGTCAAATTACAACACAAAGGCAATTAAGGGATATAACAGCTAAAATAATATCAGATCTTCACTGACTGAGAATTTAAATGAAGTATTAGTGAGTCAAAGACAATATTGAGAAATAGAACCATTTTGCACCTTATTCAAAAATGATCAGCACCATCCACAAGAGCCAAATCTCAGTATCATTAAAAATTCTTTAAAAATGAAAATACTTGAAATGTGCAAAGACAAATAATTCTGCTTTTACAATACCACTGAACTTATGAAAAGTTGAGGGCCAAGTAATAAGAAACAGTTTTGTAGCTATTGATCCAGATATTTCTCCAGAAAATTATTCTGCTCTTACTTGTACAGCTGTTCTGCACGTTATTGACACAGCCCATGAATAGAGCCATTATCCACCCCAAATATTTTTTTTCCTTTTCTTTTTCATTCTATCAAGTAATGCCTTATTCTCTATAAATCCTGTTTAACAGTTCTGCCAAGAATATAGCTATTATTTCAATCAGCTGAAATTTGAATTTTGCCAGGCAGCTCCTCCAGAACAAGTTGCCAGTGCAACGGAAGACATGGCCAGAGGAGCGAGAGGAGCAGCACTGTGCAAGCAGCGTCCATTTAAACATCCATAGTAGTGGTATCTAAAATGTAAACCTAGATTGCACAAATTTTCCTGTAAGCAAAACTAACATTTAGTTCTGTCTTTGTTTTATGTATAAAGGGTATATTTTACTACTATTCAGAAAGCTTTTTTCTCTGTGTTTATATATCATGGTAACTTTAGAAGCGAGATGGTTACGATGTAAACATAAAAGCTCAGATTATTCAAAGAAAACAAGGAATACTCATGTGAAACTGAATATTTTGGGAAAACAATATTTTGCTGTTTTGTCCTTTCCCATGAGAGCTTATGAAAGCACACTAACCCTTTTCCTTTTTGCATTTTCATAATCCTTATCCTGTTTGTAAGTGGCTAGGCTTAATTAAATGCAGAGCTGCTTAAATGGTGGAGTGTTTTGATGCATTTGTCATGTACTCTGCCATTAGTACAGAACGTGACTAGTTGTATCTGGTCTCCAGCCAAGTATCCCAATGAGGTAACTCTCAGACTGTATGTTAGTTGACGAAAAGTGAATCTTCCTGGCTATACTACTCATCATATACTCAGCAACCTCCCCTAGAGCAACCATACGTATTTCTTAATCACAAAAAGTGCTGAAAGGGCCGAAGATCAGAAGTGTGATACAGACACGTTAAAAATTACAAGCACAGAAAATTTCATACTGCTGGTAAAGATGTGCCCTTCAACAGTCAAGCAGTACGAATCACCTACAACACAGCACATTAATCCCCATCTTCTACTACAATCTGCAGTTTCACACGTGAAGATTTTTTGGTAATGCAGTTTCACCTTCCATGCTAATTTTATATGTTTCTTTCACTCTCTGATTCCAGCTCATCTCCTCACACTAACAGCTAATTGGTTTTCATGCCCAAAACACATAGAAAGAGTTTCTTCTCCTTATCCTGTCTCAGTACTTATCAGATCCACGTGACTTTCTCTGAGTAGTTGAGGCAACTAATTCTCATCTATCCACTTCTCGCTTTTCAGCAGCTTCTTTCCTGTTCAAGCCCACTCCGAGGTACATTTAGATTTCAGACAGCTGTGGGTTTCTTCATAGCATTTTTTTTTTTTTTTTTTTTTAAATCTGAGGCACTCTCTTTTGTATTAGTGGATTTATGATGATTAAATTTTCCTACACAGACCATCAGAAACTTGGCCCATAACTTCAGATTATCCAAATAATTTTAACAATGCTATCGCTGTTACTTTCTATTTGTACCTCTGTCAATTAAGTATTAACAGAAAATGTATGTTACTTTGAATCTAGGCATGAGAACAAGTCATTCAAACAGAGAAGGAGCCAGAGGCATCCCTGGCGAGATTGTGTTCTACCACCACTAAATATGTCCCAGTTTAATCAAAAGAAGTTTGTCATCATTTCATTACTTATGCTTTTTATCTTACACTACTTCACAACATTCAGTCCTCGATACTTTCCTAAATGAATTTCTAATCACTGTAACAGACTTCCCACCTATAATACTGTACAGATGTCAAGCTTTGAGTTACTGTATTGAATAGTTCCTTGCTTTAATCCCAGTCTTCTACCAATCAAATCCTCTCATTTTTCAAATCACAGCCATCTTATAGATTCTATTGCTACTGACATGTTCATTGCCCTACAACCCAAAACATAAATTTAAGATATAGCTTGAAGATCCTTGGTTAAGATTCGGAACTTGCATATATTACATTAATTTGCATCAATTGCCCCATTAAAACATAAATGTAGGAACAGCCACAACAGCTCAGTGGAGAGCTCTGCCTAAACACACTGTGTCTTTGCTGGGTACCGACAGCACAAGCCTGAGGAGGACAGTAAGAACAGGAAAGCACACAGTGGCTCCTCTCAGGAATAATCTCTGGCAATTTACTGGTAAAATTTCCAGAATCTGAGTTTATATTCTCATGGTTACTGACCCATGATGGATTTTCCCTTCATGATACCATCCAGGCACTTTCTGAAGTCCAACCTAGATGGCACCTTTCAAGGCAAGGAGCTCTGCAAACTACCTACACACATGGGAGCAATTCCTTTCTCTTGTTTATTTTCACCCTGGCATTTTACATTCTAGGAACACTGTGTGCTCCCTAACTCCCATATTCAGGATTTTATGCTTCTCTGTTATAGAACATTCAGTTTTTACTTTTCCAGACTCAAGTGTCAGCCCCTGCTGTCATTCTTTGTAAGCCCTTCCAGACTTTGGATCATCTTTGTTGCCATTGCTCTCTACTTTCAACAGTTCTTCAATAACTCCCTTTGAGTTGAGTGACCACAACCGCACCACATACACATCTGACTGCCATTATACTCTCTAGTCTGCTTTCTGTTCTTTTTCAAGTAAGTACAACATTTAATTTTACTTTCTTGACTGTCAAAAGACACTTAGCCATAATTTTTAGCTAAAACAAAAATACCCATCTTAATGCTCATGTTATTTCAGGGCAGCATCAGTTCACTTTTATCTGCACTGAATACCATGGCATTCACTATTTCCTCACATAGATGCTCACAGAGGACCAAAAATTTCTTCTGCCATCACTATCCTAACAGATTCAGCATCTACAACAAAATTCAGAGGAGCATAAGATCCTGTGGAAATGCACAGGCACCCATCCTCTGCACTGAAAACTGTTATTCCTGCCCTCCATTTCTGTCTTTTAACAATTGCTTTGTGTCCTTGAGACACAAGGTGTCGTGTCCTCTGTGTCCTCCCCCTCCAACCCACAGCAGCACGCCACACCTCTGGAATTCCCCAGTTCTGGTCTCCTTTCTCCACTGGTTGTGGCCATTACTTCCAGCGTCTTCACACTGCAAACAATTTCTGTTATAGTTAATGTCTAACTTTGTCCTTTCTTATTCATTAAAGCATATATAAAGCTAAAAGGCAATGCATTTTAGTATTAGAGTTCAACCACCTGTGCATTATCACGTATCACTCAGGCTGCATTCCCCATTATCTCTTGAAAATTTGTCTTCTCTTTGTGAAATGCTTCAGTAGCCTTTCAACATACTATGCTTTCCCTTCAGAACACGAAAATGTTTTTCATGTAAAATCCAGCTTTACCTCCTTTACTCACCTCTGCTTTCTCAATTTCACTAATAACCGAGAAATGCGGGGATGACCTGACACTTCTTTGGTGTCAAGGACCAAACCCCCTGTTTGGAGATCAGCAGGACTGAGCTCCCTGACTGAGTACTAATAGGTTGGGACTCATCTGCTGACCATCACAATCCGTTCATTGCCCTTTTACTGCCTTCTAGCTAATTTTAATTAACTACTTTACAATGTATTTTCTTCTTACATTGTTTCCTGTGTTCTTTACTAAGCTTTTCCCATTTGTAGGGACATCTGACTGCACCGCATTCATGTTTCTGTCTTCCTTCAAGATTAATATTCATAAATCAGAAATCAAACCTATAATAACTCTTTTCCTTTACAATGAATACAGCCCTCTTGTATCAGTCCTTCCCAACCATACGTCTGTATTCTTACTTGCTCTTTGCTTTGTGTACTTGATTTCGTCCCTTGAAATGTAGTTTTATAACTTCCTTGGAGCACTGCCTGCTCCTTCATAAGTTTTACGATTTCTGATGTAATCTTACTGTCGCACAAGTGTGGTCTCCCAATCTGACCCAGGCTCCAACAAAGTCAACCCTCTCTCCCATCACACGTTACCTTTTGTAGGTAGGTTAAGGTCTGCAGCCTGTTTTACTCCTCTCCCTAGTCCCTAGGAGGAGATTTCCAAGTGCTACTTCACAGAATCAACTAGGTTGGAAAGGACCTTGAAGATCATCTAGTCCAACCATTAATCCAGCACTGACAGTTCCCAACTACACCAGACCCTTAAGCACTTATGTCACCTCCTCCTGCTCTCAAATTGCTGAAAGTGAAAACCCCTCTAGGAATTTTAGGCTAGTGTGCACACTGAGAGCACCAAGAAGCCAAACCAAGCTAAAACTCTGATGATTTTGATAACATGGGTCAGATTTTTCATTACATGTGATGGCAAGATCTAGTTTCTACTTTTTGGCTGTGTATTGTTGTCTGCACCAAACCTCCTCACTACATGGAGACAGGGCTTTTTTGCTTCACAGTGAAGATGGAAATGTCTCCTCTACAGAGGACTGTCAACTAAAACAAACAAACTGTGTAGACCTCTATAAATCTAGGGGAAAACTATAGGCACTGGGAAAATAAATAAAATATCATAAAAATAAAATGAAAAAAGTGCTTTAGAAATTGCTACTACTTCCTTTAAAATAGAAACTATTCATCCTTAACAGCCACATAACATATATAACCCTTGCTATTATTTCAGTGCTCAATAGTTGTTACGTTCTTATCAAGACATCCACTTCCAGGGAAAAGCCTACTCCACAGCTTCAAAGAAGGAATAAATAAATTTGAAAAGCAAAAGCTGTACAGATTAGTCCCTTAATGTATACATCCTACTACTTTCTACCAAGGTATAAACTGTGCAAGGACTATTTTCCCCTCCACCTACCAGCATACTACTAATAGCATGGCTAAAATGAAAGTGTGTGTAGCTCTAATGGGCCTATCAACAGCATGATATAATGGATTTTAAAAGCCTTCTTCTTTTTTTTTTTTTTTTTTCCCCTAAAATAGTGGAAATTGAGCACAGAATAAATTAGACATTCTACTTACAAAATAAAAATTAGACCCTCTTTATATATCAACGGGATAAGATTTTGTCATTAAACATCTTCCTTTAACCAGAGTACAAACATATACCCTATTCTGAACGTACTTGTGTCACGACTATAAAATCATGATTTGCTGAATTGATGCTTTTTTATATTATTTTAATTAAAACAGAACTACATGAATGAACCCTTCCATCTGATATCCCAGATGATTTAATCATCTAAAAAAAAAGAAACCTGAACACTGTAATTACTTGCTTTCAGGGAGTCAGAAGTCCAAAAATGGATGTGGAAGCTATGCAAAACCTGCAAGGCAATAGTCGTGAGATTTAAAGCTGCATTTGCCAGCCTTCAGTATCCTCAGCAGAGCACTACAAATCCAGGACAGAGGCAGTGGTACACTCCGTAGGCAAGGGGAGGTAGACACAACGCTTAGGGAGGTAATCGATGAATATCTTGCGGGGTACTCCTGATTAGCTTGGCCTGCCTAAGTGATACAGCGCTCTGATGATATAAATAAACCCATCGTTTGCCACAATAAACTTAAACAAATTTGTACATATTTCTGCCACAGGGCTGTCTCGGACACACATGGCATCCACAGGTCATCAGTCACAGTACTCATGACTTTCCTTCAACTCCTCCGAAGCTCAAGGTTGAACCTTCTTCAGGTCTGCTCTCAGACACAAGGAGGAAGAGGCAAAGTGGGATGTGTAGGAAATCCACACTCTCCCCAGAGTGCTCCCAGCATGTAACCTGCTACTGAAAGGGAAACCCAAGGGGTTTTTCCAAATCTCTGTTTTTTGAAAGAATAGCAGTAGTGGTGATGTTGACTGTTAATCCTAAGAAAGGCAAAATATAGCCATAACAAGACAAAACGTATTTATAATGCTATAAGCAAGCCTGCGGTTGTATTTTATTTTGATTCAAACAACTGGTAACCACAGTTAAGCTAAAAGGAGGGGAGCACTAGAGAACTTGAGGCAATAATTGCAGCATAAAAATCATCACAGCACTGAGTAATATAAGAAACATTAAGACAATAAAGCAACAGGAAAACAGTGCAATCTCAGGGCTAAAAGCTAAGAAGGGGAAAAATGGCCCGAGTTTATATTTCTCTTTTATATCTGGAGAGTTTGGGATTAAACATATTATTAAGGCAAAGATTTGGGATGCCACCAAAGAAATATTAATCTATTTTTCAATATTTAGAAGAATATGCAGAAGTGTCATGCGGGAGAGCTGAGCACGCACACGACCAATGTGATCAGGCAATGCCCGTTTATTACAACTAATTCAGCCCTTTTATACTGTTCTCCCGCACACGTGGGTAACATGCAGTACAAGTCCTCAAGACTGGACAGTTAACTTAGCCCGCGCTTTAAACCTTCTTACGATTGGATAAAAGGTGCCACATCAGCCTTGCCAGGCACCTGCCTTGTGGAACTGCCTCTTCCATCCCAACCCCTGCCGGGGGTTGTTTGTCTCCTCGAGTTTCTCCCCCCTCATTCAGGGTCACATCCTTATCCCATTCTTGCTCGGCTGAGGTTCCTATCAGTCTTGTTCTCACGCAGGATTGCTCACATGGCCATTCTCTCGCAGAAAGCCCTCTAGAATCCCAACAGTGTCACAATATCTTGGCATTTTTAAACACTCATTAATATTCAATTCTGCAAAAGCGTAGCTGTTTCCAAATCTGTTTTTTTTTGTCTGGAACTGGTAAATGCATTGTTATCCACCATCAAAACTGCTGCTTTCACCAGTGAGCTTAAACCCAAATATACTAAACAAATGCAATCATCTCATAAAGATTCATGTTTCACCATATTTATCAATGCAATGATATTCTTTTAACTCCAAAATAAAAGCAGTGTTTTCTCATTTACATGTGTATATTTTTTTAGGGACTGTGCTTCACCCAACACTTTCACAAGAGAATACAGCGGGACAGGTGCTTTCCATGGCCATTCCCACAGGAAAGCTTGAGAATTTTCACCAAGCCAGCACAAAACTGCCACTCACCAAAAAGTGAAGTAAGAAAGATTTTCCTGATGCACCCTTTTCTTTAGTGTCCAAGGGGAAACTTCTAGGTTGATCAAGTACTTCTCAACATATTTTTAGAAGTCTTAGGTTCTATTATTTACACTGTTTTTTTCCTTTGTGTGTTATGGATGATGTGTTAGAATGGATCCTATCTTTACTCAATCTATTTGAATTTCCTTTGCAATACAAACAATGAAATCCATTAGCTGAAGACTAAGTGTCTGAAGTGTCTGACTGGAGTAAATAAAACTGGCTTACATCAGATGAAAATCACAAGAAAGGGAAAAGCAAGTATTTAAAAAAATATGTATCTGTCAACACCAGAACTGTGATTTTACTTTCATGCAGGATACCTGTCTTTCCTATTTCTCAAATCAGTTGCAGACTCCCTTGCTTTGATTCCAGCTTCAAAGAAAAATTTGGTATTTATTCTCTGAGGAAGGAACACTCTGTGTCATGCCTCTTTGATGTCTTGTTACATAACTAAAAAAACAACGTTATGGGGGTAAAATTAAATAATATCATCAGCAGCAATCCATTTATCAACAGAAAAGAGTTTATTAGCAGTGAGCAACGTTTGAGCTGGATTGTGCATGAAAGGGGTTAAGCCTTGGTTTCTCTGTAAAATTAAAATATCAAAGAAAGCCTTAGGATTTTTCTTACAGAAAGAGTTTGGTAGATATGACTTTCTCACAATTTCTTTCATCAATATTGAGCTCCATAATATGAACTTCAGTGTAGGCCCCAACTTCTGTCTCAGTAAGAGGCAGACGTACGTATAATGGAGGAATGATGTGGGGTTTTTAGTGCGGTACAATACAAAATAAAGCACCGAATAATGAGCTCTTCTGATGCGTTGCCTACGTTTTGCAGTTAATGACCACAGCTTATACCTACTCGCATGTTTTACAAACACAGCAAGAGAGGTCAATAGAGGAGAAAAATAAAAAAGGCAGCTAAAGGTGTGCTTTCTAAAATAAAGCTCATGAGTGAAAACCTCAGAGTGGAATCTTGGCTTTCACTGAACTGCAACAGGAAGGAGCCTCCAAGAAACAAATCACTAACTCTGACCTTTGCCTGAGCAGATCATTTGCTGAGTGGTATCTTTGGAGTATGGAAGGTCCCTGGCACACAATTTCAAAGCAAGGATTAGGAAGGGAATCCCCAAATTTGTATCTAAAAAGAAGAAACACTAAAAGGTATTTTAACAGATACAAAGTTTAACCCAGTTCACTAAAGGTTCTCCTGCCTGCCTGATTTCCACCGGTTTGATCCAAATAGCTCAGCTTTTACTCTGGGAAGCTCAGGGAGGGGTGTGGGGGAATAGGTTTAGTATGTTAAGCCATAGTGAGAATTAAATTGTAAAAAAGCCTAACCTACCATCAGGAAATAATTTTCTTTTTATAAATAGGGGAAAACCTCCAGATAAATATTGCTTTCATAATCCATATTGGACCAGGAAGATAAGGGGGTTAAATACATTGTGGTTATCACTTCCGTATTAGGTCTTTAATATATACCTGTGAGGAAGTTTGCTTTTGGAAAACAGGTTAATGGATCAGACCCAGTATAGGCCAAGGCCCCTGACAACAATAACCCTGGCACGTTTTGTTCTTTAGGTCATGAGGGAACACGAGGCTGCTCTGTCAGCCTCTGCCCGCGTGGCTGCATGACTCCACTTCCCTGGTTGTCATCAGGTTGCACCCCGATCCCTCCATCTTTTACTCCCCTCATACAAACAAATGCACAGATTAATCACCTCACACTAAAAAAAAAAAACAATACATCATTTACAAAAAGGCAACGTCCTCCTTTCTCCTGCATACGGCAGTTTGGTTTGTCTTTTAAACATGGGAGCCACCCCAGCTGTCACTTGATTTTGCCCAAAACACTAAGTGTGGAAGTCTGCACAGATTCAGCCAGAATGAAAGGGGAACGTGAAGAGAGCCAGCACAGAACGCTGTTGTCATTTAATCCTTATTCCAATGCGTTCTCAGGTGTTCAACATAAAAAATGAAAATAAAATACTCACTAACAATAATAAATCGGAGAACTTAACACTGGCGTACAGGAAATTGTTCCTTGCAATTCTAGTAAAGAATTACTAAGCACACAATGTCAAAAACAAGGAACAATTTTCTTGATTTACTGAAACTATCAAGTTGGCTACATGTAGTTCAAGAAGGGTTTTTTAGCCCTTTTCCTTCTTTCTTTAACCTACATAAAGTAAATCTCATTAGTCTTCACGGATTTCACTGGTGAATAGTGGGTCTGAAAGAGCTTATCGATTAAAACTCATCTTTCTGTTTGAGGCTTTAAATTTTCATTGCATCTTGGAAATGCTAGATAGATTGACACAAAATGAATTTAGAAAACACTGGAGAAGAGAATACAGTCAGTAAGAGGGGAGCGATTGGGACAGGAGACATGAAGAACCGATATAATCCAATCCTCCTCTTCTATGAAAAAAACCTGGGGACTAAGTTAAATATTTATCTGCAGAACAGGTGTCTAAAGGGCAAAATTACACTGTCCCATCTTTAGCTGGAGAGAAAAAAAAAAAAAAAATTGTTTTTTTTCTCTTGTATATACTGGCCTTACTGCTAAGACTTACAATAGAGATACTATATGTAATGGGAATATATAAGCAGGGCATAGTCTTCACCTAAATGCCATTAAAAGCTTAAAATATCTGGGTCACAGTGAGCTGTCAAAACATAATAAATAGCCATTTGTATTGCTCTGAATGTTGCAATTATGATTAGTGATGCTTTGTTTTTAAATAATGTTTTTCAAACAAGGACACTGTAATTTCTGAGACTGCAGGAACTGCAAAAACTGAAGTCCAGAGAAAACCATGATGCGCAGAGTCCCTGCAGTGGGCCGGTGCTGGCCAGGTTGGCAACTGAAACCAGTCCAAAGCTCTGTCTAGTTGCTCAATACTGCCCCATCTATTAATAATCACCTGAAATACTTCATCCTGTTGGCGCTTCTTAAATCTGAAAAACAATGGCTATGTAATTCAAGATGCAACAGAAGCAGCAGGTTTTTGTCAACTCACAAAATAAATACTCCAAGAAAGAATTATTTTCAACAATACAGTTCCTGAACTACATGTTATTGTACAGAGACTGGCATGTGGTATGAGAAAAATGTCTGGAAAAATTATACCACAGGCACAAAGTATTTTGTTACATATAACTGTTTGTGCTGCATTCAGCTTTTTTTTTTTTTTTTTAAGTAGCTAAAACAATGCAAAAAGAAACTCAAAATAAAATAAAAATAAGAACCTTGCACTCTAAAAACTACATGCCCTTGTTGACTGCCTCGTAATAATTACTGAAAGAAATGTTCTGCTGTGGAGAAATACAGAGGTTCTTTCATATCCATCACAAACAACATACTTTGTGGTTCACAGGTGCAAAAATGAATAGACTGAATACGTATTAAATTCGAATGTCAATGAATTGTGCAGTACAGAATTACAGTCACAGTTTTTTGAGTTCTTTATTAAATTGAGGGAGTCAGAAGTTTCACTCCAAGGACAGCACTGACTCTATTTGTCATTTGTTAGCAGAACCACAAGCTCTTTTTCATTCTCTCTCTCTGGTCTCTTTTTTTTTTTTTCCCGAATCATTACTGTTCATGAACAAAATAAGTTATTTAACTTGTTTATTTTAATTTATTTAAAATAGTTACTCTGCTCAAACAGCTGGGATCACCTTGGGGTTGAAAGACAGATTTCTTCATCTCTTAGCACGATAGGTAGCTGTGCAGCTGAGGAGGCAGGGAAAGCACTGGGACAGAGATGTTAGCAGCCCAAAGAAAATGGTTCATGAACCAACCAAAACAGGAGGATAGGTTGGGCTGAAATAACGTTACCACTTAATCAGTGCCACAGGTTTATTAGGAATTGCTGTAACCGTCAGAGATAACCAGACTAGCCAACACCTCCTATCCCTGTTCTGTGCAGATTTTCTTCAAATGGTGAATAGATTTATTTGTGATGTCACTGTCTCACTACATTAAAAGATCTGACAAAGACTATCCCTCAATCAACGTCTAAGGATGCTACAATTATCCCATGGCTTTGGTTATACTGGTAATTAAACAAGCTAAATAGTCAGCATAAACCCAGTAATAAGCATGGAACCAATATACAAACTTCCCTACTCATGCTGCTGAGTTTTATCTCCCATCACAGCCTTCCAGCACTGACTTTTCCATCTTCATTCAAAGAAAACTTTCAAGACTTTGATTTGATGAAGTTCAGAAGACAAGCTGATGGAATTTTAACTTCTGTCAGATACTTCTGCCTACAAAATCTGAATGCTTAAGACTTCTCAGATTCTCCCCAAGTATGAACATTTACATTTAAATTCTTTTCGACTTTGCTGGAGATATCGGTTGGAATAGTTGTAATACTATATGCCAGGTCACTAAAATAGATCTGTAAAACAAAAGGTGGCAAAAGGCGTATAGAAAAGCAAGCTAGTTCAGCATATGCATTTTTATACCTAATACCATTCTTCCTTGGGCCATATGCTTGTAGCATCTCATCTGTTCATATATATATATATATATATATATATATATATACACACATATACACTGAGAAGGAACTATAAATAGCAAAATGAAATAAAATGGAAAGGGCTATAATCTCCACAATGCTTTGAATTTGTCCCCTTCTTTTTTAATGCTTCTCCTTAAAAATCAACTTTTGCTATTTCTCTGCTTAAACTTGAGATTTCAAAATTCAGGGAAAACAAGAAAAAACCTAAAGAATTAAAAAAAAAAAAAAAAAGTTCTGTAAAGGAGTATTTTGTATCTCAACTGCCAAAGCACACATCAAGAAACCTAGAAAACACATATCATATCTCAGTACTTGTCTCGTCCACCCCCATCCCTTGATTTGGGACAGTCTGCAGAAAATAGTGCTTTGTGCATTTGAGCACTACTCATCTCTGGAGACATGTTTAGACAAATTGATATGCAGTAAAAGCCTCTTGCTAGTCTAAATCTCTGAACACCTTATCTTCCACAGCTTCTCAGTAACAGGAAGACAGCTGTGTGCTCACCCTTCCAGGCTTTGAAGGAAATTCAAAGACACTGTAGGGTGGATAGAAGAAAAATAGTCTTGATATTCCTGAACTGTAGCAGGAGAGTAAAACGGGCTGCCTCAGAGGCACCTGTGGAAAGATTTTGGGGTCCTCAGGCCCTCCTGGCAGTGCACTGAGGGTCTGGGTGGGAGGTGAGCAGGAGGATCTCACTTGCAGAGGAGCCACAGGCAGGAACAGCTGATAAAGACCTTGGATGAATTCATCCTCCAACTGCTCCATTTTCCGGTCCTTGTTCCCATAACTGCCAGCAGAGCAAAGAGCACTCTACCACCAATCAGTCACGCTCTCTGATTTATCTGGATATGAGGCTGCTGAAATGGTTGTATGAGCTCTGCTCTGTGCATCATCTGCAAACAACAAAGGAGAAACCCTGGTAGCTCTGCACATCACACTGGACTTTGCACACACCCCAACACATCTGTTCCTGCAAAATGGTGCAGAGCACGCCACCGTTTCTCATTACACAAATGCACTCCTCTGATTTGCACACAAATGTAGGCTTAATTTCATTTTACTGTTCTTATAACCCCAACAATCTGTCCTCATACCTTCCCTGTCCTCAGCTGTGTGAATCTTCAGTATCTAACTAGCAAATGAACAGTATTTGAGAAACACCTTGCCCTCTCGACCCAGTCCTCTTTTCTACACCAAGACTTAAACCGTATTTGTAGACTACCACCACCAAGAGCGTGTCACCGAGCTGCCCTGAGGACATGGCAACATCTTTCCTTTTCAATTTTATATGGAATGTTTTAAAGTCATGGTTGTTCAGCATTGCATGTATTTTTCATGTCATGGAAGTAAACAATTATATGCCTGATTTATACCTTGAAACGACATGCTTTCTTAAATTTCTGAATGCTCCATGCTGTTTCTATAATATTTTCTACAAATAGGCATTAATGGAGAACTCCTGAATGGAGCAGCTTCTGTCACATTCTACTTCCAAATTTATGTTTCCACCTGAGGATAACCTGGTGTTACTGCCATGTACCACAGGTAATTTTCTTGGTGCAGGAGACCCTAACACTGCTAAGACAACCGACAAGAAATACAGCAGCAGATGGCTGTTTCCCTTCTAAGCTACCTGCTTCACCTAACAGCCATTTCGCCTGAGTAATAACTTCGCAGAGTTATGAAAATATTCACCCCCAAACTAAAACTGTGAGCATCTGCATCTCAGCACAGCCTGGGTTTTCTGCACACTTTCACATCTGAGGCTGGCCTGAATATTTGCAGTTAGCAGCACCTGAAGAAAAAGGTTGCAGAATGAATTGTCCAAGTAAACTATGGATCTGGAAACATCTGTGACATTTTCATCCTAGAGATATTACTGACTCTGTCTTGTAATTGAAGACGACCTCACAAGTTTCACCCAGGTGTCCCCTGCTAAGCCCACTGCATTGCACAGCCCCTTCAGAGCTGCTGCTGTTGAGAGCACGCAGGAACAAGTGATGGATGCCACAAGGACCGAGTCTCCAAAACCATGCAGTCCCTAAACTGGCCACAATCCAGCAGGATTGATTTCTGAGCTCAACAGGAAGAAACTCTCACCTTGCTGCTTTGCTGCTAGTAAGTATCGTGACTGTCTGGAGAAAGAAACTCAGGTCTTCCGTTACCTGCAGCAGAAGACCCGCTGTCACGCAACGAGGTAGGCTGGGCTCTCTGCCACGTGCAACAGTGTCCAACAGCACCTTGGGGCTCTGTAGCCAACTGGGCTGACAGCAGGGAGCATACGGACAGGTGCTGCTGGCCAACAGCCTCCTGGGCTCTGCAGAACTTCCCCTCGAAGCACCTCGACCAGGCACATGCTGGTCTGTCTCTGGGAGCACCCGTGAGGCTGCTGCATCATGTATGGATGAACCCTGGGGGCATGGGGATTCCTGCTGAATTCCTACAGCATTAAAAATTAAAGACTTTCCTTTTAAAAAAAAAAACAGACAAACAAAACATAAAAAACACCCAACCCCAAACATTTGCACAGGACCATGTGAAAGTGGGCAGGAGTGATGCGCTGTGCTACGCAAATGGTGAACTTTCTTATCAAAACTCTGCCAAATGCAACTGAAGCACTTTGAGCTGCTGCTGGGGGTTCTAAAAGCAGGGAAAGCATGCATCCAGGCCCGTTCTCCTAGAGTCCCAAATTGCAGCAAATACCCAGTTCCAGTTTGGCAATCTCCTCTGAATTGTTAATGACCATAAAAGTTACCAGTGTTGCAAGGACTGACAATTTCGTTGGCAATCACAGCCAAGGCTCTGAACACAGGAACAGCAACTGGGGAGAGAAATCAGTGAGGGTTGTATTCATTGGAGCCACACACAAAGGAAGGTCTAAATTAGGGAGCAGAAAAGCTGACTTGTAAGAAAATCAACCTCGCTGGAATTCTACTCCTATTTAGGTAAAAAATAAAACTCTCTTTGATTCTAGACAAATCAATTCAGCCAATATTCATCTCTGAGAAATTGCTCTGAATACTTGAGCCATTCAAGTACTCTAAGGATCCTCAGTCTCCATCAAGATAAACAATCCAGTAGCATTTTTAAATACCAATCAAAGAGAACTGATAGAAAAACAGACCTTCACAATGGTAATGAAAGAGAAACAGGTTATTCAGATATAATCTCATTATATTTAAGCTCCAGTACTGGGACCTTTTTTATTTCTGACTATACAACTGCTGAGAATAAATGAGAGCCCAAGCAAATGTGCTGATACCTGCCATCGCTCCGTACCCAAACAGCTGAACCTGTTAATCTAGGCTGTGGTCACACCTGCCGGGATGCTATTTTTGGTTATCATTGGGAGACCACCCCTCTGCTAAGCATCCTGAATAACCTCAACTGAAGATGTGGCTAATGCCATATTTACGTATAAATTAGAGCCTTAAGCAGCAATTAAAAACCAAAATAAACGAAGTATCAATGGCCAAGTGAGCCAGGCACTACTGGAGCTATTGAGCACTCCGTTTTTGTATTAAACAAAGACTCAGTAAGACATCACAGTTCCAGGTTAAGAATTTAGGATAACTGTATTTTCTAGATGCATTTTATTTTGATACATATATATATATACACATATATATATGTATATGTATATGTATATATGTATATATGAAATCATGACAATTTCTTTTGCAGATCCATAAGAGCATATGACAAGAAACTGAAAATGAAGACAGATACTATGTGCCATTCCAAGGTACATTCTGTCAAGGTACACAGCAACATCCTTTTCTCTGTTACAGACACTTGCAGAGGGCAGATGTACACATGTAACACACAAACAGGCAGTGTTGGGACATTATTGACAAGGTATCAGCTTGTTACAACTACAGCGATGGCTTTGTAATGGCCCCACTGACAGAAAATGGGCCACAAACAAACAGTTGCTACTTTGCAGCTGAGTGGTGAAGCTCTTCATGAGCTGAGTGATCAGCAAAGAGTAACTGCTTTTAATCTACCTCTGTTGTACCTTTTAATGAAAACATTAGGATTTATACTGCCCTGTCATTAACATAGGCATGCAGAGAAATTGTATAGGAAAGCCATCTGAAGGTATAGTTAATGTTAAGAGCAATATACTTGTGGGAAAGGTAGCTCAACGGAGACAATTACCTGGGGAAAATGAGAACAAAATTAGACCTTCCTCTGTTAATTGTAAAAATAAGTTCTGATCCAAAAATCAAATAGATTGTAATTAACAGATACTAGCTGTTTTGTCCTGCTCTGGCTTACAGTTGACGTGTTATTGGTAGACCCTTTCAGGCTGATGCTAGCACATAACATTATCCACTTCTCAACATTTGTCCTTGTAAAACTTGACTACATTAGTGCAGCACTAATAAAGACAAGACATTTTTTGACAGATATTGGGATGGTCATCATTTGGATGAAGACAGTGCATTGCCAACCAACAGTGGGAAGCCCAGGCATCAAAATGGGGCTTCTCGGAGGCACCATAAAGCAGTACCAGAATATGGGAGCTGATCTGCCCTGGCGCTGTCAGTGAACAGGCTCAGGCAGAGGAGCAACCAAGAAACTGAGAGAACAGTATGACAGTCGAGCATCTTCCCACAGGAGCTGCTAAGGAAGCTGCTGGCGCATGGGAAGACACTGAAGAAAGGAAGGAAAATTCTTTTCCCATTCTCCCAAAGGGTCTACAACTCAGGAGCACAGACCTCTCCTGTACCTGCCTGCATCCTAAATGTACCCATCTGACTTTTGGTTTTTTTTCATACTATTACTATCTATAGTTACTTGGAGTAATTCTCCCTAAGTATTTTATACTTCCCTTACGCTAATTTCTGTGACCGTAAGGCAGAAAATGCTTCAGTGCTCCTTCCTGTTTAAATCTCACGAATCTCACTGATAATAAAACATTTGGCTGTAAGTGACAATTTGCAGTGGCTTATTTGCACTTCAAGACTAAATTCTTCTGTGATACACCAAATCCCCAATCAATTGGAAAATTAAGAAGAAGAATGCAAATCTGCAGATCTCTCTAAATTCATTTTCCATCAGCCACAGCTAAGTTTCAAAAATTGCTATTTGCACATGTCCACTTAGGCAGCAAGCAATGGTGAACAGAGGGAGCTCTAGTGATTTCTGTGGCTTTACCTATGCCACTACACAACTGTGATAGCTGACAAGATTTCTCTCCTTTAGGGGGTATAATTTAGGAACAAATTCACTTTGGGAAGGAATGGCCCTGTGCTGAGATACAATTCAACTACAGCTCAAATTGCAAAGTCTATAAAACTATCTATAACTGTACCTTGAACAGGGAAAATAAATTTATGGATGTACACAGAGACAAATCATGGAGATAAGTATCACACATAAATCTACAGAGGCCACATAATTACTGAATCAGAGATCCTCAATTAATCTTAATCTTATTTTTCTGTTGAGGATAGAGATAGTATCTCTACATGAAGGGGGTGTCTAAGAGTACTGCAGTTCAGGTCAGACATGCACTTCTGAAGTGGCTGTCCTCATCGTCCCCACTTTATGGTACACTGGTGTGCACTGCAGAGAGGTCTGGGAGCACAAAACCTGGATTCCTGGAGGATAAAACTGAAATCCAGAAGTGTTGTGACTGTCCCAGCTGCTGAGGACCAAACCCGTCAGAGGACCATGCCTACAGCCAGTCTGCACGAAACCTCTTGCACAGTAGCATCCCCTGTGCCAGGGCAGGGCCCTGCCAAAGGCTGCTCTCCCCTAGGGCTGTCCTTCCTTGGCCAGGGGAGAACACCGAGGTTGCTCCAACCAACTCTAATTTGCTTCATTTAAAGATAAAACACGATGTCTTGAAAAACACCTCACGGAAGCACACCTGGAGAAGTAGAGAACAGAGTTTTCCTCAATAAAACACAAAGCCCAGAAGTGGCTAAGCAGTGGACTATAGGCTTCTCTGCTGAGTGATACACATGAAAACTGCTAGTGAATAAAGGGTGAAAGAAGTAAATATTAATTTACATTAATTTCTCAGATTGATACAAAGAATCAGTACAGCAGAGCCTGAGTGGAAGTCTTGCCATATTTTAAAGATATTTCTATTTTCAGTTGGGTTTATCCAAGAAGTGAGGTTCATATCACCCTACCATGCCACTACCTTTTTGTCCTTCCCCAAAAAGCCCCTTTGATAAGCAAGCACTATCAAAGCTATGAAGATGCAAATCACTTTATGAAAGCAGGCAGCCCGATAGAGCAGAGCACTTCCTGAACACCCCTGCAAGGGGATATGCTGCAGGTTACACTTCATGTTCGCTAAATATAAAGAAAGTCCATCAAAGAAACAGTCATTCTGCCTCTCCAGGAGAGGAGAATGCCTCATGAGGGCACCCAGAGCACCCAACCAGGCACCCAACCAGGAGACACAAACCCGCAGAGATACTGAGCCTCACCCGTTCTATTACTAAGAGCAAAACTTTGGGGTTCAGAAGCATTTTTGCAGTTAATCTGTAAATACAATCTCTCCCTGAAAATGTTTTTAAAAAGAACATATTAAAAAAAGGATAAATGAACAAACATTTGGTGCACTGATAACTTCACGCCATAAATCTTATCACCCATAATGAAGCAGGTAGGTTCTTATAGAGGAATGTCATATAGTGTTTTCATATTCATAGAAGTTGGCCACTGCCAGTTCACTATATTAAAAACTTCTCCCACTGCAAATATTTTTTTCCATTCCTAGTGAGCATGGAAAACAGCATTTAGCTCTAGAAGCATCTATGCAGTTATTTTAAAACACTGTATAAGCCAGGGCATAGCATCATCAGCCAGAGACAGGCACTGTCACAACCTTGTTTTCCCTTAGTCTAATTTCATTTGCAAGACCTCTAGAGGGCAGTGAATAAAAGAAAATAAAGTGCCAGAAACAGCCATAAATGTTAAATACAAATTTAAAAATTGAGATCTCGTCTAATTACTTCCTTGTATTGAAAACCTTCCAGGTAATTCTATGGATTAATGGATTACTGCAATAGGATTTTTCCAAACCCAAATCCCATGCTTTCTGGCAGATTGCACTGACAGACTTTACAGCAGCTTCCTTCCCATGTGATTTACTTTTTTCAAACAGAAATCACTTTCTTGCACCTAAACTAAAATACACAGCAGGCCATCTGAATTCCATGGCACTCATGGGAAAACAAGACTTCCCCCCCCC
>NW_020799106.1:9299994-9390806 GCF_003259725.1 Athene cunicularia | reverse complement strand
CCCCCCCCCAGAAATTCACATTAAGCCAGGAAAAAGGAAAAACACCGTTGAGTAAAGCTGACTGTTTACCCAATATAAAACAGTTAACTTTAAGGCTCAAGTTAATACCAAAACAGACAGGACCTAGAGCAGAAAGTAGCATTTTAGATAATTCCTCTTTGGTTTTCATGCATGTATAGGATGCAGAATCGGGCATACTGCTAATAACTTCATTATACATTTGACTGTGGCATAAACAATTGAGTCATTACTGATAGAATATGTAAAATCTGGGATAAAACTTAATATAGGCACATCAGAAAAAAGCATTACAGTAGACACAGTATACTTTGTGTTACCTTGCACATGAGTATCAATCAATACAGCACCTGTCCATATGATTATATGATTTCAGCTATGCTTTAGTAACTTCTTACAGCTTTATAAACCTTGTGCAATTCTGAAATTGGATATACAATTACCTCAGGCAGAGCTGTCCACACCTTAAGTTAATGCCATGTTTATTTTTAGAATGCAGAACAAATCAGAGGATCAGAGAATCAGAGTGGTTTGGGTTGGAAGGGACACTAGAGATCACCCAGTCCCAACCCCCCTGCCACGGGCAGGGCCACCTTCCACAAGCCCCAGTTGCCCAAAGCCCCATCCAGCCTGGCCTTGAGCCCTGCCAGGGAGGGGGCAGCCACAGCTTCTCTGGGCAGCCTGTGCCAGGGCCTCACCTCCCTCACAGGGAAGAATTTCTTCCTTTTACCTCATCTAAATCTGTCTTCTTTCAGTTTACCCCTCATCCTATCCCTACACCCCTGATCAAGAGTTCCTCCCCCCTTTCCTGCAGCCCCTTTCAGCCCTGGGGGCCGCTCTAAGGTCTCCCCGCAGCCTTCTCTTCTCCAGCTGAACCCCCCAACTCTCCCAGCCTGTCCTCACAGGGGGGGCTCCAGCCCCCTTGTCATCTCCGTGGCCTCCTCTGCCCCCGCTCGAGCAGGTCCGTGTCCTTCTGCTGTTGGTGCCCCAGAGCTGGACCCAGCCCTGCAGGGGGCTCTCACAGAGTGGAGCAGAGGGGGAGAATCCCCCCCTCGCCCTGCTGCCCACCCTGCTCTGGGTGCAGCCCAGCACACTGTTGCCTTTCTGGGCTGTGAGCACACATTGCTGGCTCACAGTCAGTTTTCCACCCACCAACGCTCCCAAGTCCTTCTCCCTGGGGCTGCCCCCCACCCACTGCTCACCCAGCCTGGATTTGTGCTGGGGATTGCCCGACCCATGGGCAGGACCTTGCCCTTGGCCTTGTTGAACTCCATGAGGTTTGCACAGCCCCACCTCTCCAGCCTGTCCAGGTCCCTCTGGATGGCCCATCCCTTCCCTCCAGTGTGTGACCGCACCACACAGCTCGGTGTTGTTGGCAAACTTGTTGAGGGTGCTTCAATCCCACTGTTCGTGTCACCAGCAAAGATGTTACAACACTGGTCCAAAAATCCATCCCTGAGGATGCCACTCATCTCTGCTCCCCACTCGGACATCAAACTGTTGACCACAACTCTTTGAGTGTGACCATCCAGCCAATTCCTTACCCACTGAGGGCTCCATCAGTCAAATCCATGTTTCTCCAGTTTAGAGACAGGGATGTTATGGGGGACAGTGTCAAAAGCTTTGCACCAGTCTAGGTAGATGGTGTCTGTTGCTCTTCCCTTACCCAGCAGTGCTGTAACCCTGTCGTAGAAGGCTGCCAAATTCATCAGGCACAGTTTGCCCTTAGTGAAGCCATGTTCGCCATCACCAGTCATCTCCTTATTTTCCATGTGCCCCAGCAGAGTTTCTAGGAGGATCCGCTTCATGACCTTGCTGGGTACAGAGGTGAGACTGACTGGCCTGTAGTTCCATCGATCTTCCTTTTTTCCTTTTTTAAAAATGGGGCTTATATTTCCCTGTTTCCAGTTGGCAGAAAGGTCACCGGACTGCCACGATTTCTTAAATTTGATGGATAGTGGCTTAGCCGCTCCATTCGCCAGTTCCCTCAGGACCTGCGGATCCATCTCATCAGATCCAATGGACTTGTGCACCTTCAAGTTCCTTAGATGGTCTTGAACTTCATCTCCAAAGGGGGGTAATTCTTCACTCTCCCAGTCTCCACCTGGGGACCCCTGTGTCAGCCTTCGCCTATACTGTCCCCTGTTCCTGCCTTCCCTTCAGTCCTGACCCACAGGCTTTCATTTGGATCCTCACCCATCCTTAGGCAGAGCTCCCTGCACTCCAGCTGATCCCTGACATAGAGGGCAAACCCCCTCCTTGTCTCCCCTGCCTGTCCTTCCTAAAGAGCCTGTACCCTTCCGTTCCAACTCCCCAGTCACAGAAGTCATCCCACCATGTCTCTGTGGTGCCAGCGAGGTCATAGCCCTGCAGGCGTGCGCACGTCTACCTCCTCTTTACTCCCCATGCTCCGTGTGGTTGCATAGAGGCATTTAAATTGGGCCCCCAGTGAAGCTGACTTACCAGAATTACTTTGTGCTGCTCTTCAGGTGCTCTCCCATTGACTTGTGACCCCTCTTCAGGCTCTGGGTATCTGTTGCTGACACTGACATCAAACTGGTAGCAGTGGGATGGACTCAGATTCCCCTGCTCCAGCAACTTTAATTTAAAACCCTTTTTACCAGCTTGGCAAGCCTGTGAGAGAAGATGCTCTTCCCCTTCTCTGACAGATGGACCCCATCAGCCCCCAGATTTGCAAATGCATCTAACAACAACAGTAAGTGAGAGTGGAACAAAATAATGCTTGAAAATTTGTGTGCTAAAACGTGATGCCAGTGCTCTGAGGGTACTAATACACTCATAGGCCCTGCAGCCTCTGGGGTGGGGAACAGCGAGCTGCCCTGGCCCCCTCAGCGAGCCACCGGGCCTTGCTGTGCCCTGACACTTTCTGAATGCAAACCCCCTCCAAAAAAACAGAGAGAAACTAAGAACAGCACGTAAGCAATGCACTGTCACTCTTTGTAGGCTCCTGGGTGATTCACTGCCGTTATAAATTGTCACTGCTCCCAAGAAGTCAGACATCAACAATTTACTCTTAACTGCTGCATGTTTTTGACCTTGTTTGTGAATTTTACCTTTTTCCTGCCCCTACAGTCTTCTCATCCCTCTTCCATCAGTGCTCCTTGTTGTATCAATTCCCTTATATTTAAAAGGACTAGAGAGCCAACGGCTGCTTTTGCAATTCACATTTGTGAAGACACACACTTACATGAACTTCTGAGCCTTCGTCATACTCCAGCGGAGTTTGCTGCAGTGTCACAGAGTGAGAGCCTATAGGAATGAAAAATTGGGAACATGTTATTTGTGCTCTTTTAGCAGAATGCAACTAAACAATTTTGGTATCATCCATTATATAGATATCTGTATGTCACAGTAAGGTGGGGACAGCAGCATGTTGTACTACTGATGGAGCCTGGAGGAACCTCTTTTCTCCTGGGAAAAATGCACTTTTGGTAATGGTGGTCTACCTGTGAACTTCTCCTTTCTGCAGGAATAAATGGTAAGGCAGAGCAAGAAAGGGAGGAGAGGTCAAAAGTGAAAATAAAAGATAGGTGCAAACAAGAATGAGCAGTAAGAACATACCATGGTTCAAAAAGTGAGCTCAAAAAGGAGCAAGAAGAAGAAATAGATGTGTGGCAAGGCCTTGGAGTAGTAGATTTGGATGAAATGGGCAGATCATAAATATTGTTACATCTTCATCAGTCAGTAAAGATGCCTACAGCTGCATCCACCCACAGAATGACAGTGCACATCGTTAAGGAGTATACTCTGTGTTTTTTGAGGATGAAAGCACCGCCACTTCTGGATCTTTCAGAAGCAGTATTGTTATTCTTTTAAGCTAAAAAAGGCTACATTGCACTCTTAACATCAACTGGATTGTATGTCCATTTGGCAGGAGGTTGCTTCTTCTTTTACTTTGCAGCCTTTATACTGATTTCTCAGCTGCATGCAAGTGCTCTTCAAAAAGATGAAATGGGAGTCCATTTTTCAAACAGCTTGAGAATTTCCTACCTCCCAACCACAAAGAATTGGATGAGTGGTCGAATCACCTGCTTGAGCAGGAAGGCCAGTGTCGTCCCAACTAACGAATCCCAGTCGGACTCTATCATTACAGACATAGCATGTTTCAGATGTAATCTTAGAACAAGTGCAGCACTGTTAATGAGCTGAAATGCACATCTAAATCTGGAAATGATGAAGAGGTGAGGGAGTAGCACCCTGCCTTTGCCCGCAGTGAAGTTCTGCCGTTATTGCAAACTGGAAGGGGAGCAGACATAGTAGAGGTACAATGAGGAATGCCTCTGCTGGTGCATAATCTCAATTACATGCTTGCAGACAAAAATCTTTTGCTCAGGTGTGAGCCAGTAACTCCCTACCCCAGGCAAACAGGCTTCAACAAAACAAAGCTAAGCCTAAGTAGAATTAAAGCGCCCTCTACAAGGGGATTAAGGAAAGCGGCCAAACAAGCAGCAGAGATAACTAACTATCCTGTCTCTCCCACTGGAAAATAACCGTGTAATTGAATACAAACTAAGAGAAGCTGGATTCTTTAAAAAAACTATTTCCTTATGGTTTGCTCCTCTGGAAGTAATCCAGAAGCTGTGCTGAAATTCATCCCTGCATTCAAGCCAAGGAAGTTTTCATTTTAAACAAAGAAGTAAATACAAAAGGACACGTCTCAAACAAAGACACAATTTTGTGCAAAATCACAAGCCTAGATGTAGTTATGGCTTGTTACAAAACATTATCAGTGTCGGTGCTTGCAGCTGAAGACACTGCGAGCTCACAGGCTTTGCCTTGTCGCTCTCAGACAGATACTATAGAGGTTATCTTGTAAGGCACTATTTAGGAAGAAGGGAAAGACTCTGCTAGCAAGAGTGAGTATAGGCCAATTTAGGATTTCCACCTGTTAATAAAATAAATTATTTAAATTTATGCATGATCAGGATGCTAACTCTGAAGAACAGAAACCAGGTGAACAAAGTAGTTGAAAACACTAAGATCAGTGGAGGACCTCTGCAGTGCCAGAGCCACCAGGCACCACCTACAGCAGGTGAGCCTTCCCAGTGCAACATGTGTAGCCATACTTCTTCCTCCCCAAAGTTAACACTTTTCAGACCATGTTTGTGCTCAGCATCCCAAGAAGTGAACTCCATCCTGATCTTTATCTTCTTCTTCGTGGGTCAGTATTTTTCCAGCTGCTATTGCTGTTTGCCACATACTTTCTCCTCTAAGTGATTTGCTTAGAGAGCTGCAAGAAAGACAGTGTGATGCCCAAGTCACAAGCTCTTGCACCTTCTTCCCAACCCCTCCCAGGCTTACTCATCTGGAAGATGTCCCTGCTACAGATCTCCTCTTACAGAGCAAAAGTAGTAGCTGGCACAACTCAGAACTACTTGCTCAGTTTCATGATCTTTCAAATTTTTTGCAAATCTGGTTATGCAGAAAATTTGGTAAAAAAAAGGTACTATAGCAATAAAATTGCATAGCAGCAAAACCCAATTTGGCTACTTAGGCCACTGGCAAATGAGAAAGGCTTTTGTGAATCTACTGTTAGTATATAGAGATGGAGGCAAGTCACTCAAAAGTAGAAACATTCTATCCACATATTTCCAAAAGCAATCCAAAATCTATTTTCTTTCTTTCATTAGGAAGTACATGGAGAAGATCCTGGCAAGCACAGCCATTATGCTCATTAAAAATAGAAATAAAAATCTGGAAAATATAAGTTCACTTAATGGGAACAGGGGAAGACTTCACTGCCTCCCCACCTACAGTATTACCATCCTAAAAGTTTAACTGGAGCAAAATGAACTTCTGTCTTCATACACTGTGATTTACAGTTGAAAGCAAAATCTCTACATATATGTATTAAAAATTGTATGGGTCCCTGTGTGTGCTACCAAGTAACGTGGTGATGTTCCCTGCAGGGGTAAAGCATGAAGAAAATCCCAACTTATCCAAACACTGGACCACTGGTATCTGCTTGTCTGCCTACCTTCCACTTCAACTGTTCTTTTGGGCAGCATCAGCTTTTTTCCTTCTCAGCCACACAGATTCTCTTTTCCTCTCTATGCTCAGTGCTGGTTTGGATATGTTAAGACAAAAGCAGCATCAAGGCTCTATTTTAGTCATCTCAGATCAATCACCAGGTTGCTTGGAACTTCAACAGGTCACCATGTCCATTTCCTGCTCCAAGACACCATCAGATCTTCATTCCTGATCCATGTTTAACTCTTTGGAGAGATATTTAAGTATATCCACAATTTGGGATGTTCTACTTTGGTCATAGGCAACTTACTCACTACTGGAACTGTTAATGCCCCATCTCCCCAACCTTCTAATATGAACCTTCCTTATTGCAATTTATACCAATTAATTTTATGCCATCCATTATGGATAAAAAGAATAAATATCTTATTTGAAGTAGCCTTCCATGTAGTGGAAGACTGTTTTCAAATTTCCCTTCTTTCCTACTCATTCTAAATAATACCAATTTATCACCGCAGGGCGTATTTTCTAGACCTATGGTTGGTTTGACTGTTCTCTTCTGACTCCCCCCAGCTGGCCCACAGCCTTCCTGGAACACGTTGCCCAGACCAGGTCCTTTCTGGAGGCTGTGCCCCATTCATACATCAGGACTGTTTGTCTTTATTTTTTTTTTCCCATTGCAATGACACTTTTGATTCATATTCAGCTTTTTTCACCATCTTTCCCCCCTCTTTTATCTTTCAACATAATCCTTAGCTTTTCCTCACTTTTTATCTGCTCTAAGGGTGGGATTTTTACTGAAGAGCCACCTTATTTTTTTTTCCCTTTTTTCCCCTCCAAGACCATTTCTGTAATTAGCATACACTGCTTTAAAAAAGCAGCTGCTCATTGCAAGTGCTACAAATGTAGCACATATACTCGGTTATAATCAGCCCTACTTTGTTCTTTGAAAGACTTCCTCCTATTAACCTCAGACGAAAAGCAAGGTAATTTCATGACTGCCTGACTCTGGACTCACCCCAGCTGATTTTACCATAGTTTCAAACATAAATGGAATTTACCATTTCTCTCCAAACTTGCACCTGGAATGGCCCAATGTCTTTAAGAAACTGCCTGTACTGTGAAGTGGCTCTTAGGAGCTTTAACGGTGCTGAGGCGTATTTAAACTAATTTTTCTGAAGGAGATTTTTTTTTTTTTTTTTTTGAGTGTGTGCTCATTCTTAGTCTATTTTTCTTCAAACAGAAAACAGGGTAATTAAGAGAAAACATTATCATAAATCAACAGAAAGAGGGAGAACAAACCTGGCACTCAAATGAAGGCATTTCACAATTTAAAACTACAAGAATTTAACTAATTCAGATTTCTGTTCTTCTTTTGTCATAATATGTTAGATATTTTCCAGAAGCAGAAACAATGCGGGAGACCCTGTGCGCCACATGGCAAGTGAAGACGGACAAGTACGGTGTAATGAATGGCAAAAGTAGCCAAATGTGCAAGGACAGTCTGGCGATGGACTTGCTTGGCACTGAACTCCGGAGACCGCAGAGGATCACAGCTAAATGCTGCAACGTAATCCTGAAGCCTGACTGGAATATCGTCTGTGAGGAACAGGAAGGAGTTCTGGCTCTGTTCTGGACTGGTGTTTCCCAGTGAGACAATCCACCCAGTTCTGGAACACTGCATTACACATGCAGGCAGAGACAACAATATTCAAGAATAACAGCAATGTTAAGAGATTCGTAAAATACAACCTGTGAGCAAAGACTGCAAGAATAATGAAGATCTAAGAACAATCGTTCCATTCACTAAAGTGTCTTATAAAGAGGAATTATTTAGAAAGGAAAGTCACTGGGAAGAGGAGAACAAAGCGGATTGTCCACCTGAATCGAACGGAGCCTGCAAAAGAGGCGCAAGCCGACCACGACGGCCTTACCTAGCAGAATTACCAGGAAACACCAGCCTGCCCACAGTGTTGTCTAAACCTACTTCATATTAAAGAAAACCACTTGAGATTAAACTCACAACATTTCTATCAAGATAAGTAAACAGAACAACCTTCTTATTTTGTCCAAGCTGAAATTATTTACACATAGCTTGATTTTAGCCTCTGGCTATATTCTGGTTTTGCTTCATTTTTTAAATTGGCACACAGAGCTCAGCTGCTGTTTCCCCTGCTGCCACAAGAGCAAGCAGCTCCCTCCCACCTTCCCAGGCATGGGAGGCACAGCCTAACCACGCAGCTGGCTTTCAGACCTTCCCAAAGCAGCAGACATTCACTTGAAACAACCTACTAAGGGCAAGAAAGCCCAGTCCTGCTGCTGCAGTTTTCTAAATATGATACTGACCAAAATTTACACCTGCATGTGGAAAAGGGAACTAGAA
Organism: Athene cunicularia; assembly: GCF_003259725.1. Lineage (NCBI taxonomy): Eukaryota > Metazoa > Chordata > Aves > Strigiformes > Strigidae > Athene > Athene cunicularia. The sequence continues at coordinate 9,382,414 of NW_020799106.1, read as the reverse complement.
ATATAAATTGCATGCCCACTGGAATTACAATTAACTCCATTCTGTCACGTTGGTTCTCAGTACATACAATACCTCTTGTTTTATGCGAAACTGAGAAAATGTAAGAATACAACAGTAAATCAATTTATTTTAAACTCTCTTCTAAGAGAGTTAATTTACTTTCCTTTTCAATGGTCTCCCCCTTTTAACAGTATCATCTAAAGTATCTAGCCTTACTTAGGTCTTCTCAGAGGTCCTGCTGAAGCTGATGGCAAGCAAGGAAGGGACAATCATGAAGATGGCAAAGAAGAACGAAACCAGCAGAAGGGTTCAGACGATGGCAGCAGCATTGCTGGCAATCTGCATCCCAGAGAGGATGATGGGCAAGACTGCTTCTATGCCTATGAGGTTTTATACTGTTTAACTGAGTAGTGATCATGCCTTCCTTCATCCCAAGCATGTAAGAAGTAGTTACAATTGGTGCAGATCAGCTTTATCTGTTCAGATAAAGTTATAGTTTATCCTAAACCCAGTGCTAGGTATCACTGTAGTAGAGCCTTCCAACAGGGCTAGCATATACATGGAAAATACAATTTTCCAATTGCTTTTTGTCACCTCCAACAGCAATGATGTCTTTACCTATTGTATTTTTTCTTCATGTCTTATTCTGGCCTAGTTTCCCCTTTAACATCCCAAAAGCTCCTGAGAAATGTGAAGGGGAAAAGGAGAGAGGGACATGCTGAATGAGATGTTAAATTAAGGACATGCATATTCAGTTTGTCTTTGTGTTGGAGTGGTTGCTATTATGCGTTCTTCAGGAAAAAGAATGAGGATGAGAGATTGGAGATTTTTCTTCTTGTATAGTTTTTTCATGATAACTTATTTCTCTTTAAAACTAATCGCCTAGCTGAATCCTGATTTCGATCCTAGAGGAAGACATGCAATGCAGTTTTAACAAGATGCTTACAACAGCAAGCAGTTACACATTTTGAGCAGGTGGCTTAAGCTCTTTCATATCAATGTTCCCCATTGACAATCACAATTTAGACAGTGAAAATATTTTTACAATGATTAGGTGCAGATGGCTTAGGAGATGCTCTGAAACGATGAACGACTAGATCGATTGCTTTCATAGCTAGAGCAGTTTTTGACCTCTGAAGCTGAGCTTGTGCAGTAGAGTTAGTCCATGGGTTTATATTCAGTGGACATTATGTAATCCTTAGAAACCCCAAGGTCTATTAGGTGAATATTACATGACTTGATATCTGATGGGTCTGTAACCTCATAACAGCTGCAATGCAATGTGAAGTGAGGAAACATTCTGATTGACCATCATTACAGAGCAGGACCTGACTTCTCTCATCGCAAGGACCTACCTCTCACCGCTGGATCGGTACACACCCCTCTCATGTCCATCACAAATTAATTTCCTAGTAAGTCACTCACCCTTAACAGCCATTCCTCATTTTCCTCCGGAATATTGAGCAACCTCTGCCTGCTTTCAGCCAGAGCAGTGCAGCCCAGCTGACAAGAGTGGGAGGCCAAGGGAAGAGCGGAATGAGGTCCCTCCCTCCCTGCCTCCAAGCTGCTCTCAGGTACAGAGATCTATAGCCCCGCTTCTGCTCAACCAGGTCTCCCCAGCACTTGGCTCCAGGCTGACAGGGATGCCCTTTGCTGCAAGGCTGTCAGTAAACCTCCCCTTCTACTACCTTATTAACATGCAAAATGAAAGATTTTGAGGAATTTCCATATGGATGGAAGCTAAATTATTATAGTTTGGTTTTACTTATAAATTTATCAGTATGGAAATTAAGTAATCCTACTTGGGCACATTGTGTTTCTGTCTCAGTCATCTGTTAGTTGATTCTTAAAACAGTTGCACTGTTACTTTTTGCAGTTTAGTTGTGTTTATTTAGTTATTCAAAGGCAGAAAATAAGCTTTTTTCCTCACTCTCAGTAGACCTCAGTGCACTTTGAAAAATCTTGCATTGATCCTGAGAGTAACTACCAAACTACCACAGAGAGCGGAAATTCTAACTTCATGAAATAAATTGGCTAAATCTTGGCACATGTTTGTACCCCAAACTCTTAGCCTACATGACAGTGAAATTAAATATAAGAACTTTCCCACTAGAAATAATATTTTTAAGAGAGTATCACCCATTATAACATAAATTGTACATTTAAGTGAAATATGCTGATGTTAGAAAGTAATCTTGTATTAGAAGTAAAAGGAAGTAATCTTGTCTTCAAATTTTACTTAGAGTAAAATAAAAAAATAAAGTACACATGAAAATTATCACCAGGAGAACAAGCAAATTCCTGAACATAATGTGTGTCTCACATTTGCAGTTCTGTGACTGCTGTACTGTCCAATTCACCTCTGAAGGCTGTTTGGACCATAATAAAGATGCACCTTTGAATGCACTCTAATTAGGAAGCCCGATGCCACAACCTGATCATTAAAGGCTGTGCTGAATTTAAAGCTCAAAGGCAATGTAGACTAGTTTCTGCTTGCAAAAGTAATACATTGGCATAGTAAAAACTTGTACACTGAAAATAAGGAAGCAGCAACTTCAGAGGCTTTGGGGTAGCTTGCATGGCAAAAGCATGATTAAGATCTAATTTATTTCATCCCGCCAAAGTTTAGTGGCTGAAGCAGGTCTTCATGATTATCTTCCTTAATCTCAATGTAATTGTCTGAGCTCTGCTTGCTTTTAAAGGCTGCGTGTTGATCCATCCCACACACAGCACAGGAGAATAAGAGACTCTCTCATTCCATAGCACTGTTTTCTGCACAAAGGATGAAGGAGGTTTCACCAAATTGCTGCACACTAGAAAGATTAAGCTTTTAGCTCAAATTCAAAAAGCTTAGCATGAAAGAGAAGGCAGGCATGCACTGTCCCCGTACATCAGGGTGGACTAGGAAGAGAGTCTTCTGCTTTAAGGCAATTAATTACGGCATATACTAAAGCCGACCTAACTCAGGGTGGAGGAAAAGGGTTTAGGGCAGCAACTCTTAAAACCACAGTGAAGTAATTAAGTATATTAGCTTGCTTCGAGGCTAGTTTTCCCATTAAAAAGTGATAAAATGGCTGGTTTAAAATCAGTTTTCTCTTTACTTTCTTAAAGAGATGCCTTCATAGCAACTATATGGCTATTGTCTTGCTGGGGATAGCATAGATATAGCCTCTCAGTTATTACTCAGTTCCTAAGCCATGTTGCTGAAGACTCTGGAAAATGAAAAAGTGGTGGAGGGAGGGTTCAGGCACTGCCAACATTACCCTGAAAAACTAGTGACCGCCAAGGAGGTACCTCTTATTTTAAGATGGACCTCACTGGAGAGGTCAAACATTTCTCTGGAGGACAGGAATGTCACATTCGGTGTATTACTCAGTCAAGAATTGAATTACTGCTCTCCCAAGCTTGGCATTTGACTTGGCTGTCAAGTGCATAAAATCTAATAAAAGGCAGTGGGCTGTTTCACTCTGCTGACTTGCAGGTCTCAAGAGACTGAAGGAGATGGTGTTGGCTTTGCTTTGATATTTAGGATGGAGGCTTGCCAATAATTTTAAAGCAGATGAATAAACATGTACTCTGTAAGGCTCTTTTTCTAGAAATTTAATAAAAAGTTGCAGGGTTGAGGTGGGGACAGGGGACAGACTGGATAAATAAAAGCTTGGGAATGTCCCAGGAGGGCCTAATGTGTATCTAGTAAATGTACTAAGCTTACAGCACTTCTTTTCTGTCATTAATAGTAGTCTCAAGAAAAGGGCTAGTAAGTAATGGATCAGTTCTGGTAAAAGTTCAGAGCTACCTTGGGAATTATTAGGGTATGATCTCCTCAATACCTGTCCTTATGGAAGGACATGTAAAGTGGCCTTGCCAGAGCCTGGTTTCACTCACTTTGTGAAGGGACAAAGCCTGGAACACAAACCATCATGCTGCAGCGAACAACATGAAAATAGTCCAAACTGATGCTCTGGAAGAGTTTGAAGAGGGATCTGAGCCTGAATGCTTCACCCAGACTGATTCGGGACAACTTCCAGTACAGACTAGTCTGTATGTGCATAACAACATGTAATACCCGAATATGAGGAATGTATTTTCTGAGCCCTATCCAAGTCAGGATTAAAAGTTTGTTGAGCAGATCAATGAAGACAAACTGTGGTTGCAAAAGCAGGATTTGCAGTGACCATAAAGAATTTAGAAGCAGTGGGTCTTACACAGTCAGCATCATTTTCTACACAGTCACATTTAATGAAACACTCACTCTGAATTAGCCACCGGTCCTTGAATGACAGAAGCATAGAATAAGCTGGGAAGCCTCTAACTAAACAGTTTTATCTGCCCAGAACAGCAACTGTGGTGTAACAACTCGCTTGTATCTCCAAAAAGAAGATCTACTAACGCCAAGATGGAGAATAATACAGTACAAGGCTGTTCAGTAGGGCCACATTGTCATGACACATCAACCTTGTGAGCTGAGTCAAAGTCAGACTCGTGATTCTCCTAATGACACTGTAAGTCTTGGTGCTGAAGGCTCTTTCAGAGACTGTGAAGTCTTAAACGTCACTCTTAGGTGTTGGTATTTTCAGTAGCAAATCCTATGCCAGCACTGTCGAGTGTCTCGATAAGAATGACAGACTTGTTCAGATCTCAGGGAGCCAGCAGTGTCCCGGAGGTTGGGATCTCGTGTTCCTCTCCTCATCTCAGCATCATACAAGACTTTGCTACTTTTCTCAAGGGTTTCTGCTGTGCCCATGTGCAAAAGCTCTCTGGATCCTCAGCACCCTGCTCCTAGGTTAAAACTCCCATTAAACTGAAGCTGTGATAGGCGTGCACCAGCGATCCTGGTTATGCCAAGAACAAATTTCTAATGATTTGTCGAAGGCTTGAAAGAGCCTTAGGTTAAACTGAGAACAAGGGATGGCAATTTACTTGTTGCTATGGCTGGTCAGAGCAAACTGCTGACCCTTCCTGATATCAGAAAAGTGTATGAAAAGGTGCGGGGTCTTCAAAGGGCAGTGCTAATAAAGAAAACAACCCCTCTGTTTTTCTCAATTTTCTGTATCAGCTGCTAGCAAATCTTGATTAGAATTCACAGTGACTCATATTCAAAGGCCTGCTTACAATCCTTAAGATACTATCAACACAGATAGTTGTTTGCAAAGATGCTTTAAGGCATAATTGGCAAACTCCTGATAGCCATTTTTTTCTCTTCATTAAATGCAGCATATTTGTCAGTATTTTAACTTTCTCTCCCTTCCCACACCTCCACACTGATACATTACAGCAGCCATTATTTAAATTACACATTGATGGTGAATTCATAAGATATACTATCCATTATATTATATTAAACTAAACAGAGAAGAAGTGGACTCTGCTATCATAACTATTGAGACTTTTTTTCTTCCGTGTTGATTTACATCTAAATAACCATCTTATCAACCTCGCAAATGCCAATCTGCACTGAGGCAAGAAGCTGTGAAGTTTTTAAGCAGACACTCTGCTTGGGACTAAAAGGTCAGTGTTTGTGTTATTTATTCTTACTGTGGAAATAGTTTACTCTTAAGTTAGGGAGGAATTATTCACTATCCACAGAAATAATTATTGAAGATTTCGACCAAGAAAAGTCAGGACCTCAGACTAAATGAAATAAAAACATTCAAAAGAATTAATTCTGTTAAAGTGCAGACAGAAATATATAGAGATGAAACCCAGTAATGCAATGGCATTGTACTCAAAGGAGGAGTGCCCATTTACTCAAGGTAGCAAACCCAGATTTGGCTGCCAGCTTTTCCTGGGAAAGTCAAAACTGCAAAATCCACTAAGGGGAACCCAAACTTCCATGTAGCAATTTCTCTTACTGGGACCTATTTTCCAGCCATTTTAAATGCCCTTAAAAACATACCTTCCTTAGCAGTTCTCTGTCTCGCTTCTTGCAAACCCCAATAACTACTTCCCCAGAGGATGTTTTAGAATTAAGTGACATTACGGCAAAGGCAACCATAAAAGGGAGGTCGGGGCTACCTGCCTGTAAAACTACATACCACAAGTATAAGGAATGATCCAGGTTATCATAGAAGTCTTAAATTAGTTCATATTCTGAACAGGACCCCAAAAATACTGATGAAAGGCTAACAAAAGTGTTGGGCTTCCAGTTTGACTATTCAAATTAGACCTGCTGATGCTTAACTGAGAATATCTGTAAACTGGATTAGCTCCAAATAATGATCCTATTTATGTGCGAAAGCATGTGTTTGTAGCACTGGTGTGCATGAATGAGTGTGAAATGCATAAATATGTGGCCTATTAGCAAATTCAAAATGTCATGTATAAGAATATAAACTGTTTAAGAAGAGATGTCTAATAAGCTTTGTCTGCTGGTGCTGCTGGCTGGCTGGCTCCCACTGTGACGCTATTTGATCAACAACATAACCAACATTTTCTTCCTTATGGCACTGTTTTAGTACAGAAAATGTAGAAGATCTCTGTGAAAAGAAGGTAAATCTGTGGCTGGAGAAGTTAAGCTCCACGGTTAGTCGGAGAGACAGATGCCAATGCATCCATCAACAGTAAGATGACAGCACTGAAGGAACAACATTTTTAATGTGCAAGAACCACCACTTTGAGTGAAGAAACAGTGGCAATGCAGCTACTGCTGCAAAACTGATGAAAATATTCTTAGCTTCTAAAGAATAAAGCAATTATTGCTGCAACAAAGGACAGTCTTGCCCTTAAGCTTTCTTGAACACATCAGTCTGGCTACTAATATAGATGGGCAGCACAAAGGGGGGGTCTCAACATCCTCCTCCACTCACATAAGGAAGCGTAAGCACAGCAAGGTTTTCCATAAAGAATACTGAAATGTGGTGGTAAGAGCTGTGTTCAAAATACAAAAAAAACTAGACAATTATCTGGTACTCCTATTCTGTACTTCGGTAAGGTATTCCTTATAAAATAGAGTATGAATGTTCTTAAGAGCAGCTAGCAGCATAGGACATGGTGGCAAAACAAACAGACAAATTGCCAGAAACTAGAAACAAAGGCACAGCCTTTTTTTTTTGTTTTTCGTTTTTTTTTTTTTTAAATCAAGTTACTTCAGTTATGCAGAACATTTTTTTTTTTTCCCCAGTAATATGGAAACCTTTAAAAATAAAAGCCAGACAAATCCACAAGATGTGAAGTTTCATAAGCGAGCTACATGTTTAAAATAATTTCTTACTTTTGCACTGGTTTTTAACATACGGAAATGCAAAGTCTGTTCCCTTCTCTGTTAATTAATGTGAATTCTTTGGTTTATGACATACTTTTGCCAGCAACTTCACTCTTGCATCAAAACCCTATCAGAATGTTTACCAGTAAACATTTATTTAATAACATGGATTTTTAAATCAGTTTTTCTAATTTCAGTACTTTACCCCTGGAATAATATGTGAGAGCTGAAATTTAACATACACAGATATTTTCTTGGTAATGTATAACTGCACAGCTGTGATGCAAAGAAGCAAGGAAGGTATTAAAGGGAATGGAAAATAGTACAGAAATACCATAATGCTATTACAGAAATTACTGTTTGTGAAAAAAGGGAGAGATTGTCATCAGGGAAGGAGTCTTCTGTGAAGGCAGCCTACTTGACTACATGTAGGGAGAGAAGTGAAAGAAGTCACCAACTTAAACTGGGATTAGAGTTGGGAGGTTAGCACCGCCGGCTGCATTTTAGGAACTTGGTCGGGCTACAAGTGTGTACGCAGGGTGGGGTAGGCTGTGCCCCGTGGTCGCTGGGATGGCAAAGGCCACCTGGGCTGCTGTGGGGCTACTGCTTCAGAGCATGGCAGCTGAAAGAAAAGAACTAGGGTTCAGCAATTCGGTCCACACCAGGAAAGCAGATTATGTTAGTGAGCTCGTAAGGCACTCCTGGCTAGGGGTTCAGCTGATGAAGTCTGGCAAAGGCCAGGTTTTGCTAATGGGAAATGCTGCTAGTGCAGGAATGCTGGGAGGATTTAGTGAGCAAGGGGCTATGGGACTAGATTTACAATTAAAGGCAGCAACAGGCATGGCCCTGGTCTATAATTAAGAGATGGACCACTCGAAGGTAACATGATTAGAGATAGACTATTTTACTGCTACTGGAATAATTTCACTATGAAAACTTTTTGAAAGTCATCTCTTTTTCGTGAGAAAAAGTGACACAAGGACTGGGAAGTTGCACTGATGTTCAAAAGAAGGGTAGTTGTATTTGCTGGGAAAAACACAATTTTGTCTGTCCTCACACACGGCCCTTGGAGTCCAATGCTAAATTCTTTCTCTTCATATAGCAGACCAGCAGGCAATTTTGACATTTTTGCTAATGAGTTCACGGTTTTCTATTTCACAATCAGCACAATTAAATCAACTCTAGCTGCTAGTATGTGTTTTCTTTCTAAGGGAAAACTACATTGGCTGTTGCTCGGACATTAATATTCTCCTGAGTTTTGCTGTTGGATTCTTACAATGAACAATCCCCAGAACTATTCTGATGTGTGACTTTCCTTAGCAAAGCCCTCACCCTGTTCTCTGCGGGCGGCGATGTTACCTGTGACTCAGCGGCACATTGTAGTGGCTGCTCTCGGAAGGAGACTCTGTCTTTGTTCGTGGTACTCTGCCAGCGAAACTTCCTTTGTTGAAAAACGATGTCCTTGGCTGAAAACAGTGAATTGCCAGGCTAGTGCTGTACGTGCCCAGCAACCTGGGCATTATACTGATAACAGAGCAGAAAATCTTCAGGATGATTCTCTAAAAAGACTAAATTAGTGCCATTCTGTAGCTGAAGCTGTTCCTGAGCTGACTCTCTTTATCCATCTTTTATCACATCATACACTCATACATACAATGTCCTTCTACTTTCACTCCCTCTCCTTTCCCCTTTATTTACCTTCAAAATAGGCTAAAGGATTCATCCAGGATGGATCATCCCCAAATTAATTATTTTTACAGTACCAGAGAGGAAAAAAGGATGGTTCAAAAAACAAAGTGTGCAAATGAAAGTCTTTGCTCTTTTCTGGAGTCCTGACATTACTTTTGCAAATGCCCAGGAGGCTGCCTGGCTCCAGTTCCCTTTCAGCTAACCTCATTGCAAAGCCGCTCCATCACTTGCAAATTGTTCAGAATGCAGAAGCATGTTTGTTTGCTGGTTTGAACAATCGAAACATATTATGCATTCCCTGCATTATTTATATTGGCTACTTATAAGTTGATTTTTATTTATTTAAAGTTTCCATCTGTAGGTTCTGGCAACATTTCATAATCTCCCCCTTCAATCATGTTCTAATGGGTATCTGTTCTCCCAGAACATCTGTCCCTTAGGGTCCTATTATATGTAAGCTAATAGTGACACAGTTTTTCACCTTATTATATGTATACAGTTTTCTGTTTGTTTTTAAAATCCCCAGAATCAACACATAAATTTAGAGCTTCCTTTCATTGTAAAAAATAAAATATTTGTTTCAAGTCCACATGATATTTTAGGTTCTGACAAAAATGTTAACACTGTATGTGCAATGACAGACCTCAGGGTAGGGAAGTATCTTCCACTGCTCTAAACCTGCTTATAAAACAAGTCTGTGAAAATGTGTTAGTTCAGATGACTAGGGTCTGGTATTCATAACCTTCTTTTAATCTGCCTTTTTTACTCTTTCATCTCTTTTACTTGAGTAAGAGATGTCCATAAGATTATTTATATAATTTAGATGCTTTAAGGTGACAGAACATACCTTGAGACTTCTATCATCTATACTGTGCATAGCTCCAAATATTGTAAATATTATCATCTCTAACACGATTGTGTCATGAATATAAATTCAGCCTGCTGTATCAAAGTATCAAACCCTTTCTGTGAGAAGGGTTCATTCATATACGGATGTCCACAGAGCAACATGCAGACTATGGACAAACAGTATTAATTTATCTCCAGCTTCTATTGCTGACTGTAAGAGTAAAAATATGGTAGCACTGGTTTCTACAAGTACAAGCTTGAAGATTTGTGGCCCAATGCCCAATATCTTTACTACAACTTTACTATTAGTATACTGTATCTTTACTATTATTACGGTTTGCCATAGGAGATGACAGTGAGTGCAGGTTTGGTCCAAGCAGGTCTTACACTCCACGTGTTTTTAATTTCTATGATTTAGGAGTAGCTCTGAAAAGCCACTGTAATCTATACAGAGCTGATGGATTATGCACCAAACTGTATGTATTGTGTTTCTGTTGTCCTTGTCAAAGCAGCAGAAGTTTTACCCTTGACATTACAGTTCAGCTTCTGCATTGCCACCTCATGCCTGTGTGCTCCAAAGCCAGTTGCGTGCTTCCTGAGTTGGCAGGTGTGGAAGTGCAGATGCAAGAGATTTATCCTCTGAGGGAAGACAGCTCTTCAACTACTTTCAGATAAATGCTAAACACATATGCTTTGAATCCAGCTAAGGAATTCAGTGTGTGCACCTGAACATAGGCTTGGAAAGGATCACCTGGGCCACCCACCTCCACTAACTGTAAGCAAACATAATAAATGTTAAGAGTGAGGGCAAAGTGTCCTGCAGGATGTCAGTCTGTCCTCTCCATTTACTGCATGTCATAAAGTAATGTTCTTCTAAAACACACACCTTGTTCAAATTATGATGTTCAGGAGATGAGTTGGAAAGTCTCAGAAATGCTAATATATGACAAGAAAAGTGGAGGAGATAAGAGGAGGGTACAACTGACATTGTAGCACTCTGAGGTGGCTGAAATATGTCACACAAAAGCAGCCGTAAGCCTCCACAAGACCAGTCCAACTATGTTGGAGGAAAGGAAACATCCCAGAAATCAAGCAAGCATCAAGCAAAGAGGTCTTCCTGAACTCCTGAGGTGACTTGTGAAGTCCTAAGGCAGAGGAAAAGTCAATTACGGTATCACTGTACAACAGTAAATACAACTGAGGGATAGTTCAAGTTCGTTTCCTTCAAAGCTTGGGGACACCCACAAATAGGCGCCCAGTTCCCAGTACTGCAAGGTGTTACTGAGAACTGCAGGTGCACTTCCACTCTGTAATTTCACCCCTCCCTCCCATAAACTTCATCTTGAAAAAATTGGGGGTTTTGTCCCAGCTGTGTTTGGAAAGCCCTTCTAGAAATTCCCTCATCTCTCTGGTTAACATGTCTTTTTCTAATTTCCAGTCTAAACATACTCAAGACACACTTAAGCCCACTTGATTTTCTATCACTATTATATGTTCTATTCCCTCACTCATACTCAAACCCTCAATGTTTTTTTAAAAAGTAAACATCTCTTTATTTTGCTACAAAACCAAGTAAATCCCAATCAGTCCTGTAACGTGGAGATATGGAAACACACCATGCAATTACTCATCCTTCTCTACAACTCTCCAAATTTAAGTAGGTCTCCTTCTGATAAGTAACCAAACCACAGAAGATAATTTAAATGAGCCTTGTACAACTGGGCAAACACTTCCCCCTTCCTACTTTTTAGGCACAGCCTGAAATCCCTTTCAGCAGTTTGGGTTTTTTAGTAGCTCCACCAGCAGTGGCTCCATGGTCCTCTCATTTCAAGCTCCATAACAACCTATGAACAGCCCTTCACAGGAGGGTCCATCAGCCCAGCAGTCCCTTCCTGACAGTAGCAGCTCCTAAGGCAGAGCAGAGCTATGTGAGAATTTCCCAAAATTCCCACCTGACCCCCAAACACTTGCAGATCACTCCCTTCCTGAACAAAAATTAAAGTCGCTGTATTTTTCAGGCCCTGTTATGCTTTCCCTGCATAACTCTGTCCTGTTGCTGCCTGTACCCATGTGTAAGGCTTAGCACTCGCCTCCTGCCATAACTAGGACTCCACAATAACCACCGCCTGCATGGAAACCCCCCCTTGGACGTGCTGTGCGCTCCCCACCCTCTGCTGTCATTCCCTGCCTCTGATCCTGGAAATGAGAATGACCAGCGGGTCCCCGCACACTCTCAGCAGCTCCCAGGGAGTTGTTCAGACCTCTGTCTGTTTCCATTTTTCCCTTTTTCTTCCTTTTTTCCTTGGAAGAAATCTGCATCAAACTTTCCATCCTCCAAACTTCCCCAGCTCCTGCTATACCTTCTGAGATGTAGAAACAGAACTGCACACTACTCAAGATGCAGGAGGAACATGGGTTTAGCACAGTAACAATGTGACACTTTCAGGGTGTTTTTGGTACCTTGCCCATCATATTATTTGTTTCTATAACCACTAAAGTTAGCATTTTCAAAACTAAAGCTAACATTCTCAGAAAAGCATCCTTTATATTTCACAGCTCTGTCTATGCCCAACATTTTGTTCAGTAAGTGTCCACGACCAGCTCAGCATTCATCACCTCATGTGTGGGATTTTTGTCGTCTTCCCTTTGCATCCACCTCCAGTGGATTTCACATGCCATTGCCTTGCCCGGTCACTTTGTTTTGCACAATCCTCCTGCTGTTTTTCACAGTCCGCACTCATCTTCACTGCTCTGAATAAAAGCATCATCAGCACACTCTGTCATCTTTTCCCGTTCATTTATCACTTGAGTATCACAGGTTTAAGCACAGATTCTTTTTGAGACCCTACTACCATCATCCTCTCACTCAGAAAACTGATCAGTCAGTCCTACCTTCTGCTTTGTATCTTTTGACCATTTTTTTGTTGATGCATAGAGCATTCCTTTTATCTGATGGAAGCGCAGATGCTTAGTTGTACAGTAATGAAGTACCAGTTTCTAATCCTTTTGGCTTTAATCACTAATCCTGAGGGGGATAGCCATGGAGTACAGCATACCCGTATTTCACTGGGGAGGGGAGCTGTGGCTGAGCTTCTGCTACAGCAACACCCATCCTAGATGAGGTTTCTCACCTCAAAGTAACAGGACTGCTCACTTAGTGCCTGAGATCTGTGCTGGTTTGTTTCAGGCTTTTGGTCTGTTTGGGGATGTTTGGAGCAGAGGAGGCAGATGGGCAGGTTATCTGAAGATAAGTTCCTCAGCTGCTGCAGTAACCTGCTTCTTGGTAGTCTGGCAACTTCCTACTCTTAATGCAAGGTTAAGGTTCACACCTGCAGCCACTTTGAACTTTACAGAATAAGGTGTGGAACTTGATATTTCAAATCTAAGACTTTATCAGGGTTTATAGAATTTGAATACTGAGGCTCTATTTAGAGTAAATTCCAGCTCTTTGGTAAGCAGGTGTTCATGAAAATTATGTAGATTATGAAAGCTTCAGCTATGTACAACAATGAAACACATTTTTTTTAGAAAAGTTTAATTTCCATATGCTGAAACTTTGTTTATAGCAACCATCCCGCTGTTAGTTCCAGACAGAATGGCAGTGTGCTTATTATTATTGTTAAATTTTATCCTCTCTTTGCTATACTAATCCACAAAATCAACAAAATTCTCCCATAGAATACTTCTGTCCTTCACAGCATTATAGGAGTTTTAAAAACTCTATTAAAGACCTTGTGCCAAAGTTACTTAAGGAAGTATTATAGAGGAACAGTCAAAAGACCTGTCTCATGAATACTTCGAGTAACTCCCCACAACCTGGTAACTCACCTTTCAGCACATCCTGTCACAGTCCCCTTTTTTCCCAGCTCCTTATCTGCCTAAGCCAGCTTCTTATAATTCCTGCATTAGTCTGCACCATCTCCATTTTAAATAATAATTTCCTTTGGGAACTGTACCAAATGAATGCTTCCTATAAATCTAGATATTTTAACTCCATTGCATTACTGTAGTCTGAGATGTTCACTATCTCAGCAAAAAGAAACATTGAGTTAGTCTGACAAAATCACCTTCTGATCAGAATTTTGCAATTTATCCAACTTTTCACTTATCATGAAGTTCCTGATTACTCTTTGTTCAAAATCTGTCCTAAGATATTACAGTGTGAAAATAACTTAATTTGCATGTACATTTCAGGATTTCTTTTTTGCTCTTTAGTATTCACCAGTCAGAGCGCATTATCCTCTGATATACTGAAATAAACATTAGGAGGTTTTGCTAGTAGACTTCTGGTGATCAGACATAAAATCAGAAGAGTAATGTATTCAAGTCCTACAAAGGTAATTAACAAAACCAAGAGCTTTCCTGTCCATTACTCAGCCTCACTAAATCACACAGACTCAACAACAGAAACTCCCAACAGAAAGAAGACTGGTCATTTAGTATTCCAGGATGATTTTACAGCTTATTACTTCAATAGCAATATTAAACCAACAGCAGAGCATCTAGAAGTGGAATGGAAATACTGCCATGATAATTGCTTTGGCAAGAATTAGTTCATGTCATTTTAGAACAACTGTTTAATATTGTTCATTAAGTTTTTAATCTGATAGCACTGATGTGCTACATTCTTCATACTTTATCTGTAATTTTCTTAGTTTTTTTTTTTTTTTTAAGTTTACATTGCCATGTGAGTTCAGTGCCACTTACCAAGGAAAAAAGAACCTGACATATTTGCACCTTCTCCTATCTTGCTATTCTTTGTTTGAAGCCCCAGCTAGAAATTTGCAAGTGAAAACATGACTTGAATAGAGATAACCCTGGTCATGATATGTGTATATCCAACAGAACCAACCATCTTTTCCCTGTGGTGCAGAAGAGTTGCTGAGCCGATTTCCATCTTGTGATTCAAATCAACAATTAAATTCTCACTGCCATGGAGCGTGCAGCAGCCATCATTCCAAAAACCTTCTACAGACAAATTTTCTATCACTTCCCCACAATATTTTCTGAGTTAATATTTCAGAGACATGACCTGCAGTCGTACGTATGCAAGCATTATTCCCAGCATGTATGTCTATACAATCTTAAAAAAAACCCACCACAACACTGTTAATCAATTTAAAAGCAGAAAACTAAAAGATAAGGAATATAAGGAAATAATATAGTTTTCAGGAAGTTCAGTGGACAAAGTGGTAAATGAAAAAAACACCCATCCAGAGGTGAACTCGGTCTCAAGGAATGCAGGTTATTAAATGGATTATTGGAGAGAGTATTTTGGAAATCTCTTTCACCAAAAGCATGCCCATATTAAAAAGGAAATTATGATACCTTAATTGCACTGCCCAGTCATAGCTGTTAAGATTCTACGTTGATCACCTGCAAAGCAGAAAATAGAAGATTAAAAATATTGTTCATATTTTAATTACTAAATAAGAAGAGCAACTAATACCACATGCTTATCCTTTATTAAAATAGTTTTAGCCTTTCAAACAAACACAGAAGAGCAGAATATATAGCTTTTGATATCTGCTATTTTATTCCTGATAAAGGCAGCCTCAAATAAGAAAAATAACAAGAAAACAATGCCTGAGGTTTTCATTAAAGTAGTTTACATTTTCATGAAGGCTGTCAACTCAGAAACCAAGGAAAAATTCATAAAAACTTTTATTCTTATAAAATATCTACCCTCAGACATATCTATCAAGGATTTACCTGTAATTTGTTTAGACTCAATTATATTCTCTGTGCTTCCCCAACCTAAAATATTTAATTTTATTCAGTAAAATCTCTGACTGGTGCTTTACAGCCCTTTGCTACGTGCTTGTGAGATCTCCCTGGGATGCAGAACTGGTAAGTGTAGGAGTATTTTGGGGGCTGTTTCTCCAGTGGTTACCCGGGTGAGACTGGGACATGAGAGAACTTGGAATGCCCGTAAATGTTGAGGGATTCAAGAAGCATTTGAGCCTCCAGGAACAGACTGTCAGGGCTGGAGGTTTCATCTTTCTCACAGCTCCAAGGGGAAGCACCCAAGGACTTCTACCAAGGGTTTGCCTTCTGGGGGGCACAGGGTAGAGACCCCAGGGCTCCTAACGCTGTGAGACCTGGGATAGCAGGAGACAGAGGCATTAGGAACCCACTGGGGGAACGGGGAAGTCACTGGCTATGCTCCCAATTTTTCCCCTCTGAGTTTAAAACTGCATTCTAACAGGATCTTTTATTTTGGGGCGGAGATTGTAAGTTGTTATTTGATGGCTTTAAAAATGAATCGTACAGTTGCTGGGCTCATTTCACCCTCTTTTTCAGCAAAATCCAGGCCTTTACTAAGACAGCATCTGTCAGCATTATCTTCGGACAATTTCACATGAAGTAAAGACATTTTGCAGGTTGCTGCTTTCTCTTTTACTTTAGTATTCCTAAGTTATCTGTGTGATAGGACCCAATTGTCTGGAATATGCAAAGAGCTATGACTCAACCAATAAAAGAACTAAACTTATTCTCAGGGCTGTTAATTGACAGCACAGAAGCTATTTGTTATATCAGAGTTAGCCAGCTTGCCGTGCTCTCAAAGCAAAAAGCAAGTATAGTTAGGTACGCGTGGTTTGCTTCGCAATAACCGAAACTGGTTTGTTCTGAGGTCAAACAGATGCACGGTAGGTTGGGTAGTCAGATTTATAAAATAACTCATAGCTTTTAAGGCTGATTTGTGGAAAACACATAGATGTTGTACTGACTTCAAACAGAGTATCACATAAGGGAAATTAACATGGCATTTTATTAGCCTTCAAAATTTAACTGTTTCAGTAAAAAATGGTAAGCTTCATTAACAAGACACCAAATGTGTGTGGGAGTACATAACTTTTCCCCAGAACAGGTCTGCTTGACCAAATAATTTCTCTCTGCTATATAAATATACACACATATATACACACACAAAAAGAAAATAAGAGAAGTACAACCAGACAAAAATAAGGAATAAACAACATGCAGTTCATTATAACAAACATTTGTTCATACTTCTGAAGATATCAAACAATTCTACCATATTTTTCAAGGAAAAAAAATGTTTCCAACATACAAACGTATTACTGAAACTTACTTCTGAAAGAACCCTGGTTCTTTCCTTTAAACAGAGTTGGTATAAAATTGAGGATGGAGGATAGCTAGTCACGGAGCATATGCACCGGTCTGTATGAAATACAGGCACATTCTACCAATACCATGGTGACCACTGATTCGACATTCTATCAAAATAATTATATATTTCACCCAAAATATCCCCAGCATTAAGGCTGCAATTAGTTTGTCCAGAGAATGCCCAGTCTTCCATGAATGCGGTAGACGGGGAGGAACAAAATGAACTGCAATGCCATACCATAGGAGCTGAGTTTACTACTTGCTTTACAAAAAGATGAATGCTTATTGTCAGTAGATTTTATGATAAATGATCATCATTTTGCATTTTTATAATGAAGATGCATCATGCTGTGTGTTGTTCACACTCTGTACAATACTTTTCCTCTAATCATCAAGGGCTTTTTGTTCTGTATGTTATTTTACAAAAAAAAAAAAAAAGAAAAAAAAAAGAAAAAAAAAAAAAGGCTGCTTAGATTGTGATTGTTTAGGATTTTAACATTTAAAAAACCAGACAGACACTTCAGCTCTGAGTTTTCTATGGCAATAGAAGATAACACAGCTACAGACTGCGGCTGTTACATCAGCCTGTGATTGGGTGCAAGAGGAGCAGATGAAACCAGGTAGTGCTGTAGCCATTTCGTCTACACAGTCTATAATTTGGGGTTTTACTTGGGACTTTCATCCCCACCATACACGCAGCTCAATGCTGTGGAAGAGCAGCCACTCATCTGAACTCTTACACCCCATTAGGAGGAAAAGAGCGTTTTGTGTCCACAGGAATTCTGGTTTAGTTTCCTCTAAGAGGTACCTCATTCACATGCACCACAACACTCTGAAGTTACCCAAATTTCAAAATATTGTGCTGACTAAATACATTTCCATGGCTGTGATTTAAGACTAGCTTAACTTCTACAATTGATTACAGCCTCAAAAAAACCTCCTGTCATTAATTCTGAAATATTTTTATGGCATATTTCTAAGATCCTCATTTCTGAGGACAACCTTCTCCTTCTTTCTTAATAATGCAATAAAATATTTCACCTAAATGAGAGGAAAAGGCCAAGTTGGGAAGAAGAAAGGTGAAGAGGTCTGTTCCCAAGAACACCCACAAGCGATATGAAAACCCTGAAGGCTCAGTCTGTAGTTCTGCCCAGATGTTTATAATTTTTCATTTTCTGAAGACTGAAGGAATTGCTGGGCAAGTACAAATGCTAGAATTTGAGTATATAAAGGATTAATTTCTCAGTTTTCCTGAAATGGTTCCTGACCTCTTGCAGCAGACATCTCCTGACTCTCCTGCTATGTTGACATCATGAGTTTGTAATGGCCAAGACCTAGGGCTTTGATCCAGTGAACTTGGTGATATTTTAGTTAGTGTTGAAGGACTTGCTGCTCTTTGTGCATCTCCAGTCAGTTTAAATTCCAGACCTGGCCACTCCTTAGGTATGTCCTGTTGAAGACTAGTAGTATGTTTTCAAACTTTGATATACAGCCAAATGGTGACAGTTGTAGCCAGTGGTTAAGAATAAGCTGCAACCAGGTTTGGGCATGGGAACCAGGTACCAAAGCAAAGGAAGCAGCAACAGGGATAAAGTCAAGGCACACCAAACTGAAGTGAAGCAGAACTGGCCTTAAAATTCACAAAATCAAAAATTCTTTGCCATAAGAAGGTCAGGGTTTCACACAGTCTGCAGGAAGATCAGGAACTTGGACTGGGCAGGAGGGTACCAGAGCATGATCAAGCCCAGAGAGAAGAGACAGACACAAGAACCAGAATACTGGACACCTCTTCAAATATTCATATAATTTTCTTCCTGCAGAGACTAATCTTTTTTTTTTTTTTTTTGGCTGTTTACAAGGAAAACTCATGAACCAAAAGTCACTAAGTAGCATTACAGTGGGGGGAGCAGAATTGCTTTGCATGCAAACATTTTTTTCTCCACTCCCATAGAAAAAAACAGGGTTTCATTTTGCCTGAAAAGTACATTAAGTAAAAGTTTTCATCAGAAAAAAATACAAATGCAACTACATCCTCTACAACTAATAAAACTTATCTGTTCCAGGTTTGTAAATCAATATGCTTACATTCTAGTAAGCAAAACTGACAGGTGGTGCTCCTAAAACCTCTTAGAACACCACCATCTTCCAAAAGTCTCCATCAACTACAAATAATATCTAAAGAGTATTATTCTGGCATTTTTATTATAAGTTTTGTTGTCAAATTGGAGCAATGAAAACTTGATTTACTGCAATCCTTTTCTGGAAAATCAACTCAGTGATATTTTTTCTTGGCAACAGAAAGTAAACTTGACTCAAAGGAAGTGATTTGTTTTAGCATTATTTCTTGCTTTCTATATACATTTCATAAATGTCTGCCTCTGTTTATAATGCATGGAAATGCTGGTTTCACACAACTGGTAGAACCTGGTTGACCGAACACAGGAGTAGTGATCAAATTCCAAAATTATAATCTCGGTTCTGTTTTTTCTTTCTGTACTCTGCGCCACACAAATTTGCTATATAACTCAGCTGCATGCAAAGGACATTTAAATAATTTACTGCTTAGAATAAAATAAAACCACCAAAATAGTTTTTTCAAAAGCCCTAGTGTTTGGGGTTTTTTTCCCCAAAGTGCAGGTCCCTCAAAATTTCACAGTGCCTCAGAAAAAGGTTTTCTTATAGACCAGCAGGGATTGCATGTTTATTCCATCTATAGAATCAACAAAACTACTCTGTACTTGTTCTGTATTCTCCATCTGTCTTTGTACCATTTAACACTGCCTCATACCTCAGTTCTTCAGGTATCGTTTGCTTTGACCAGCTGACTTGCTATATAATAAAATACACTTTAAAAAAATTATAAAAATAAAATAATCTTGACAGCCACAGCCATATTCCATCATACCTAGCACTTGTGGTAGAAATTGCTAGGGTTTCCATTACAAATCACATCAGATTAAAAGTCAGAAATGTCAGGCAATTGTTCCATTTGGATGCAATGCAAACAAGAAGCATCGTTTGGAAAAATGCTGGTGTGTTCTCTCAGATGCAGCCCACACAGATATCTTGTAAACAGATCTTCACTGCAAGCAAAAAATCCAGCTCGAGGCATGACTCAACCCTTACACCAGCCTGTGGTGAAGCAGGGGAATACCAGGAGTAGGCCCTAGTCAGAGAAGCGTCATGGTTTGAACGTGGCTGGTAGCCGATCCCCACAGCAGCCAGTCGCTTACTTAACCAACTCTCACGGACGGTGAGCAGCAGCATGGGGAATACATCCTGCAAGTGAGGTGAGAAAATCTTAAGGAGCCAGGCAATCAACATTATGACTGGATCTGTTGTTATCTCAAACCTCAAGCCCCACGTTGGGTGTCAAAGTAGACTGTCGTGGTTCGAACACAGCCAGCAGCCAATCACCATGTGGTCAGTCCGCTTCCCTGCCCCCCTCCCCAGTGAAATAGGGGAGGGACAAAAAAAAAGAAATTTGTAGGTTGAATTAAAAAAATACTAATAGTAACAAAACAACAGTAACAATACTAAGTCCAAATGGGTAATATACCACAGAGCTGCTCCGCACCCAGTGAGCGGTAAGCAGCCCGCCCCCAGCAGCGATACCAACTGCACCAAAAATCCCGCTGCATGGAAAACAGAAATGAGAGAGCACGAGTCTTTTACAACACTGAGCATGACACCACATGATGTGGAATACTCCAGTGACTGATCCCGCCCAGCCCTCTAGCTGCGCTCCCTCTCAGCCCAAGCGAAGTTAACTCCATCCTGGCCCAAACCAGGACAGTAAGTCACTGATATGCTCTTTCTCCTATTCCCACACAGCCCATCTGTGAAATCCCGGGATGTCTTTACAGCTAGAGCATCAGGCTGTCTGTTCACATAGGCATCAGCTGCCAGACTCAGTGTTTTTAACTTCAGCACATTCTGAAGGCCAACATGTCCACAGGTAGCACTGTGAGACTTCAGCTCTGCAGAAACCCCGTTCTGACACTACATCTACCAGGAGGTGAGTCAGGAAGAGATGGGAGAGAGACAAGTCATCTCCACAGACTCTTTCTTAAGAACAGGCCATGTTATGAAGCTGGCTTTGGGACAAGCTAGTCAGTGTGGAATCTCTGAGTCCAGGGTGCCTTTCTATTACATCAGACACTAGTGGAAAATGGAGCAAACCTGGGCATTGAACTCTTCAGATTTTTGAAAACTTGAAGTGTGGGGGTTCATAACCCAAACACATCACATTGATTCACCTCTGCAATCTGTTTTCTGTTACAGCTTTGCAATGAACTGGTAATATCAACTACTGATGATTTTAAAAACATGATAAAGAACAAAAAGTGTTCACAGAAAACATGAGAAAATTGTACAGAATTTCATGACATCCAGAATGCTGCTTAGACACCTAAAGGATGGACAATTGCAATATATAAACATATATGATACATACACTGCTTATGACTAGTTTGTCTCTCCTTCAGTTTCTCTCAGTGATCATCATTAGTTTTTACAGAAAAATCTACATTAGAGCACCTCCCAGTCCTGGCTTCTCCTGGCAGGCTCACAGGACCTTACCCTGACTTCTGTTTTCTACTACTCCAGTTGCACACCTGACTTCCAAGACATGTGCACTGGACACTTCTCTACACACAGAGACATAAAATGATTACAAGCTGTGAGTCTGCATGTAAACTCTTACTTTTTTAAAGTATTAAAAAAAAAAAAAAATATCCTTCACTTTCCACAGCCCAAGTTTGATTCTTCAAAAAAGGGATCTCCCGAACAACTGAGGGGAATTCCTCCCCTATGGTCTCCGGTCACACTGTATCAGGCTCCAGAGAAAAATCATTCCTTGGAGCCTAGCCAGCAGCCTACCGCCTCCTCCTCATGTGCTACATCTGCAGTGCAGTGCTCAAGAAATCGGTTGTAACCCCGCTGTGGGAACGCGTGAAGTGCCAGTACCACTGCAGACCAGCCGCAGGGAAGGTCTAGTATTTCCTCAGTCTCTTCTTTTGCCCTCACCTCACTCAACAGGCCAACTGAGTGCTTTCACAAAATTTTCTTTGCCAAGTATTATAGGATATGGCATTCAGCTAACACAGGAACACTGCCTGATACCTCCAGCTTCATTAGGGGCCCCCCCCTCCCCAACCTTATTCTGTTCAGAGGATGTCTGAAAGCATGAAACAGATGGATTCTTCCACATCCGAGATGGTTACAATTGTTTGACACAAGGGAAGAAGAAATACAGAAAATACCTTTTATCTTTCTTTGGTTTATTCAGGCTGAAAAGGTTTCAGCTTGCTTGATACTGACTTCTTTATAAAAGCAGAAAACATGGTGCCAGTCCCTTCCTCTGAAATCTCTTATTCATCAAGGAGGGAAGTTGGAAAGAAACCCAGAGAGAGGGAGAATCTGCAAATACATCCCCACCTAGCTCCAGCTACGCCAAGTGAAAATCTGCCCGGGCCCCCCCGTCTCCCAGCCCACGTCCAGCTGCTCCTCCTGCTGCTGTGGCCGAGGGAGGGAGGCACCCACTCGCCAGCCCTGCGGGCAGCACGGCCGCCGCCTTGCTCACCAAGCTGCCTCCATCACAGCCGAACAAGTTCGAGTGGCAGGTTGTGGTTCGTTTGGAAAAAAAAAAAAAAAAATCGTTCAGCAAAAACTCCTAGAAGCTACTCAGTCATGAGGTTTGTGGAGGTGGGAATGCAGTGAGAGCAGTGAAGAACAGCAGGTTGACCTTCTCAGCAAACACGGCTGAGGGGAAGATGTGTAACAGCCTTTCAACTCAGAAAATATTGGGGTACCCTCCCACGGGCATTTGAAAACCTTAGTCCTCAAAGGAAGTTAAGTCTGCACCAGAGCCAGAGTTCGAACAGATCCATGTATTCTGCAGTTACAAACTGACAGGCAGGAGACACCAAATGCAAAATCTGTATGAAGTAGGCAAACACAGAGTTGCAGCTGTGCCTAGACCATAAAAATAATGTTGTGGTTTCAGCCACACACTCCACATCACGAACCTGGGCAGAACCAGCAGATGGATGGTGGCTGTTACAGTCCCAGACACAAACCCTCGCTCACACTCTGTGCTTTCTCCCCGCGTGGAAAGAGTTCTTAAACAGGGACGACACGAACTAGTATGACATAATTACACCGAGCTTCTTAAACAAGTGGTTGCTCCTCCATATTTGTTCACACTCACTCCTGTCCTGAAATCTCCCTCCTACTCCCCATCTTAATAAGGTTGAGGAATGTTTGAGCAGCATATTCTAGATTAAAAGCTCCCACAGTCTTTCATCCCTCAGTCTGTGGAATATTTATGTTCGCTCATTTGAGGCTGTGTTTGGCTTGGTTAATATTTCTCCCGCCTACATGGTACTATTAAAGGCAACCTTCAGCAACGCATAGATTTATGTTTCCGAACATATATATTCCCATCTCGTTTTCCTCCACCAGCCCTCTGTCCACTGATAAACATAACAAACTCATGCCCTTTATTGTTCAAGACAATATGCTCACCTGCAAAAACTTTGGTACCTGAAAGCAAATGAGTATGTCCAAGGCCCTTCGTGTCAAGACGTAGTTTTGTTACGTATATGAATTAAATACCTCCAGAGGAGTATCCTTGCTGTAGCAAATGCATTTGCATGCTCCCATATACTTATTTTGTGTCCTCATACTACACACAAGAAGACAGGACAGAAACTGATGATTAATCAAAGACTAGACACACGGATGTATTAAAACACATTAAAAAAAAACCCTCAAATTTTGCCTGAGATATTGGAACCAGAAGTCTTAAGGCATTTTGTTATTTGTAACAAACTTTTTTATTAGCAGCCTGCTGAGTTGGCAACATTTGGGGTTAAAGAAGGTCTGTTTTGCATAATTTTGGCACTTAAAGTATAATTTAACTGCAAGCTAAAGACATAATAATTTTAGGCTTTAGAGCAAATTTGAAAGACTTATTTAGAGCTTCTGTTTGAGAGATAATCTAAGTAGTCAATTTTCATTTTCAGTAGGTTCCAAAATACCATTAAGAAAGAAACTATTTAAAGGAGTTTGTCCACTGCCTCACAGAACAGAACCCCAAGGCCTGAGCAGTGCTACAAACCCTGGCAAACTTGCGGCTAGGTGTTTTCAGACACTGCTAAAACTTGTTTCAAATTACTCTAGCGTATTTGGTCTTAGTCAGATTCGATCCCAGGTCTGAAAAAGTTCAAAACTATTTCTATATCGCATGCTGCCACTGGTCCCTGTAGTCCTGCACTTTGATATCAAGTATTTTGTATTTCTCTACTTAATGCACAATGATAAATGAATACCTGTGGGATTTCCAGAATTTGTGAACCATCCAATCCCCCAAATCATTTAAGCATGCAAATAGTTTCACACATTTCCTGACACTCCTGCAAATGAGAAGAGAATCTGAGCTGTAGCATTAATACATCACACTCAAATTAAAGCTTAGCAATGCATGAGTTGTTCAGATTATATTCAAATAAGACAAACCAGTGTCAAATCCAGAGGGGGTCTTGAAGATAACATTAAGTTTTGCTTTTTAGATTTTTCTCTGCATACTGCAAGTTTGGGTTCAAGGACTGCTTCAACACTCACTTAAGAATATCCATTTAAAAAAACCCCAAACCCATGTTTCTTATCAAAGGAGTCTTTTGAATGGAAAAATCACAAGAAATGCACTTCATGCCCCATTTCCAGTTTTGTATTATCTTACTACAGAAATATTAATTTCAGCAGGCAAACTCTAAGAAATGGTTTACATAAGCAGGTTTTTACTTGATGCATTATCAGTGTCATTTTAAAACATTTGTGTGGCTTGTTTATGTTACTTTGTTAATTTTATTGTAATTTAGTATTAATTAATAGCTCTGTGATTATAAAGTGTTCAACCAGTTACAACTCTTAATTGTGCCACAGCATTACTTAATGAAACAATACACTATTGGGATTAAATCAAATTAATTAAATTAATCTGCTGTCCTCTTTTATGGGTAATTTATTGCACAATAAAAGCAGTCATGAAATTGTTTTCATGGAAACTTGCCTAAAAAGACTTTGCATATATTCTTTCTTACCTTAACCATAGAGAAAAACTGTCACTGATTTCAGTGGGTTTCTACAGATCAGCACAAGGATCATAACTGTCTCAAAAATAGCAGACAGACATAGAAATTCAGTAATGTAGCGACCCTGTTTCTGAAGTGAGGCTGAAAGAGAGGGCGGGCGTACTCAGCTCCCATCAGTACTCGTCCAGCCGAGAAGCCCGTCCCCAAGAGTGGCCAACAAACTGCTGCTTTAGGACTTACTGAGCCAGGGATCCTCCCTTTGCCTGGTGAGGCCACGGGAGAATTTTTCCTCCATGGAGTTGTCAAATTGTATCTTGAACCCACTTGAGCTTTTGCCATCTGCCACGCTATGTGGCAGCGAGGTCCACACACGACACGGGAAAGCCCTCCACTCGCTTGCTTTAAATCCCCTACCAGATAATTTCATTTAATACATTCTAATCCTACTTCTTGTATTATGAGAAAGAATTAATAAATTGCATGTAACCACTTTTCCCCACTTTGGAGCTTATATCCCACCATGAGGTCCATGCCTCAGCTGCACCTCTCGGGCTGAACAGTTCAAATCCAGCCCGTGTCTCCTCGCACAGTGCCACTCCATCTAACTGCCCCTCTCTAAGCCTTTTTCAGTCCTATTAGTTATGCATAGCCATTTACTCTCTGGTTGGTATTACCTACCACTTGTCATGACTAAATTAAATCTTAATTATTTCAGATCATTTCTTCATGTGTCAACATCATTTAAAATTATAATTCTGTCCTTGTCAAAATGCTTTCAAATCTTTCTGAAGCTGCTGTGTCTGCGACTTTCCGATTCTCATCTTTATGATACCACACAAGTCAATGAAGAAAAAAATTAAACGAGACAAGTCTCACATTTATTATTTGTCTCAAGCTCACAACAGACTTGAAAACACTTCCCTGTGTGGCAGCACGCATGCAAGACAGTTGTTTCATATTCAGCCATGACCATGTTACTGGTGATTTACCCTACATTATAATTCCAGTGTTCATATATGAGAACAGCACATGGAAAACTTTTAAAGAGTAACTTGACACAAGCTACAACCCTTGCTCTGTCCACATCTACTAAACCAGCTATTTATGCAATGAAATTTCCCTTGTTAGTCCTCTGGGACCTCCCCTGTCACCTGTCAGCCTCATGTATGGGTCATGGATAAAGGTTTAGAGACTGTTCTTGCCAGTTCCACAGATGCTTTAGGGTGAATTTCATTATTCTAGTGACTTGAATACAAATCATCTCTAATTAGTTTTCTAACCTTATCTATTCCTCCTTGGACCCTTGCATTATCTCCTTAGATCAGTGAAGAAATGCTGATTATATTTCTAATGCTTCTCACAATGAGAGAAAACATTAAATATTTGCAGAATATACTGCTCAATACTTCATCTTTCAGAAAATAAGTGCTGTGAATTTTACTCTTACCTGGTAACAAAACTGAAATTAAAAATACCTAAAGATGCTGAATGGAGTGTGAAAATGTTCACACTCCCAATCCAAAAGTTTGGTTCATCTCTTCTGACGGATTTTTATATGTTAAATGGGTGGGTATAATCTAGTATCACAGCCCTTCAAACAAACTGGAAGAGATGGTGCAAAACTGCCACAGTTTTTGGAGAAAAAAAAATAGAAAAAGGAACTGTTCATATACAAAGCCTAGCAGAAGGATTTTGAGATGGCTGAGCTGATAGGACTCCTCAGCACCATCTCGCATATTAAACAGTTGATAGTGTGCTACCTTTGTCCTATTCTTTATTTTAGATTTTCCCTCCCCACAAGGTATTTGCAGAGATGAAATTTTAGAGGCTTG
This sequence comes from Athene cunicularia, assembly GCF_003259725.1. Classification (NCBI taxonomy): domain Eukaryota; kingdom Metazoa; phylum Chordata; class Aves; order Strigiformes; family Strigidae; genus Athene; species Athene cunicularia. The sequence goes on along the minus strand of NW_020799106.1, from coordinate 9,355,613 downwards.
AACATAAGCACCTCTGTATAATTTGTCCCTTTACTAATTATTTACTTTTTCAGTCCACGGGGTTTTACTGCCGTGATGCCTTAACAGAATTCACATGCAAATTCTGGAAAATTAATGGCTGAAGACCACTCGATAAAAGTGAGGTTGGGACTGGATTTACAGTGAGGCCTCTATGCTGTTCAACCTCTTTAAATCACCACTTACAGCGCGTTTTATACTTGAGGCATTACTGAGCTGACTTTTTTCCCAGGACTCTTCTTCCTCCAAAACCTACTGGTTCTGGCTTTTTCTGTTTTCTGTAGAGTGAGGAATTAATAGTTTTGCTTCTGTCTAACCAATAAGCTGCTGCATCAGAGGGCAGGAAGAGTGGTACCAAAGGACGCCAAGTGATGTAATTATAAGAAATCTGCACCACAGGTCACGGAGGTTCTCCTGGAGCAATGAAGCTATGTGCCTCATAGATGTCTGTTTTGAACAGATGAAAAGGTCTGTGCAGAGTGGCCCGGAGCTGGCTGGTCCACCTTGAACCTTGCTGCCACTCAGTTCAAGCTGGGTTTCCTCCCACCGTCTCCATCCATGGCCTTAAAAACAACCTTTAATGTACTTGCTGGTGATTTTCAAAGGTGAGCATGCCCCAGCCACTTCTGTGCTTCCCACATCATAGGGGTAAACTGCCTGCACTGAAGAATGATATAATGTCATGAAGGTGCCCGGTGATTGCCAAGTGAGAGGGAGGAACACTAGCTGGGTTCTGGGCTGGTTCCCACTGCCTTTGAAGCACAGGAGGAGGAGGAATGCCTAATGCTGCAGAAAAGCAAAGAAAGCAGACTTCAGTCTGAAAGGAGACCTCCCTGGTGACACTCAGCAGTGTGGAAAGAAACTCCTTACATGACTCAGGCAAACACAAATGCATGAGAATATGTTTTCCAAATACAAGCTCTACATAGCGCCTACAACATGCCCAGGGGGTGGGATGGGGTGGGCAGCTCAAGGGGGAGACATATATATATATATGTATATATTTGTGCAGCACAGCTGTGACCTCCCATCTTGCTCCCAGACATCTGGGGCTTTGAGCATAGACCCACTCTGGCTATTACAAACCCCTAGGACCAAAGCAAACATCTAATTGCTCATTCAAGAAATTCACTGCCCACAAATGAGCATGCTGGTGTGACATTTTAACTTACTGACAAAATACCAAGACTGTTACAAGCACTTTGTTTAACAAAGTTCATCTTTCCTCTTATGGGGAACTTTACTGCTACAGTGTTTTCTTATTTAGCAGGTAACATTAGGTCAAGACTTAGCACTAATACCTTCTAGCCCATATACATTGTACACAACCGTGTCTGTACTTTTGTCCTCAGTTGGCAGGTATTCTGTTTCATCAGTATTTTGCTGATGTAGCAACTAAAAGTTGAAAAGAGAATAACCAGGACATTAAGAGATTTCCTTTCTGGTACTCTAATTTTTCCTTTAGCTGTTACAAATGTTTAATCTGACATAAAGGAACACAAGCTGCTGCATTCCAATGATGCATGTAAATGCTGAAAGTCAGCTACTGAAGCCATTCGGTCTGAGTTATGACACTCCTGGTGTCACAGCTGCACCCATACAGGGCTACCTTCAACATGGGCATGTACCAGGGGTGAAACCACTGACCAGGTCACAGCTGTTAACTGTTCCCCAATCCCTCCCATGCAAGGATGCTAGCTTTCATTACTCCTCCTCCTAGCACAAACAGGTTAGAGCTTGTGGGACTAAGGATCACCTTTCTTCCCTGCAAAGCAAGAGGGAAAAACCCCAGAGCTCTCCATGCTGCTCTGTGCACAAGGCAATGCTGCTCACAAGCCACAGAGCTCAGTCAAGAGGGTGAAAGGTGCTTCGACACCTTTCTCAGCAGGGACTCAAAAGGCACATAAGTCCAACAACTGGAAGACTACAGGGAGGTAGCATGGTTTTAAAGGTTGAGAGAGAAAAAGAAAAGCAAAGAAATCAAACAAGGGAGCAAGAGAGTAAGGAGAAAAGACATGACATATGAAGAGCACAGCAGACGCTAGGGAGGAGCCCACCACAAAGTAGGTGGTTTCCAAAGAATAACCTGGCATCACACTCAAAAGTGGCCACCCATTGATAGATCAGTCATCTTCATTATGGTAATTACTCTAAAACATTTTAGAACTTGCCATCATCTCTACCAGCTATTTATATTTGGGAGGTATAGCAGAATTTGCATAGCACTGTACCTGTCCTGCCCCTTATTTAGTACAAAATTAATCATTTTTGCTGTGAAAAGTCACACGTAAAAGCAAATCTTAAAGAGCAGCTTGCAAGTGTTTTAAGCTTCAAAAGTCTGTTTCTGTAAAAAGCCTAACAATGTTCATGTCATGGCTGCATGTTATAAGAAAAATAAAAAGTCACAGCTCAAGCAAGGTAACAGGGTATTGTATGACTGAAAGGGCTCTTGACTGTCAGGAGACCTCACAACTGAAAAGCAACAGAAAAATAAGGCGTACTGAAAGGAAAATGAAAGCAGTGTTGTTTAGTCTTTCCTTTCTAAAATTGCATAGTTATGCTGAAGTATTTAGACCTATTGTAGGAACACAGCCACCCACACATTCTCTGATGCATGCAACAATATGCCACACTCTCTTCCAGAGACTGCTGAATGAAGTCTGTCAAGACAGAGAAAGTATGCCTTCATTTCAAGGAGAATTTCCAGAAAAACAGTTTCAAATAGCTTTAAGGTATTCCTACAAAAAAAAAAAAAGAAAAAAAAAAAAATAAATGGCCCTGCAAGCCTCAAAAGTCACCACTGCTGAAACACTCCCTCACCTGGAGGTTTTTTCCCAACCTAGCAAAAGGGGTCAGACAAGAAATCCTCACCCGTCTTCATGTAGAGTACATCTCAATGTGTCGGCTTTTAGTGATGTGGCAGACTTCATACAACTACACATAGAGATGATGGCTCTCTCTGGTAACCACAGGTGGAAGACTGAAAATTGAAGACTGAATTTTTGCTCTGATTGCCTGACAATGGCCAAAAGGCAGTCAGACTAACAACCTATTTTACAACTGGTAAGTGTAATCCACTTGTCTTTTCCCTCTCCATTTCCAGCAGGTCAACAGATGCTTGTGCCTGCAAAACATCAATCTGAGCTGTCACCTGGCTTGCTTAACACTACAAGTAAAAAATAAAATAATAATTAAAAAACTTTACATTCCTCAAACACAGCAACCCCATCCGAAGAGTTTTTTTATTTATTCATTTTGTTTTAAACACAGATACTAAAGAAGGCAACATCTCAAGAGAGCTCTGCTCAGGACAGTTGCTGAGAACATCAGAAGAGACCCAGTGTTTAGAAAAAGAGGGGATTGATCTTGTTATATCAACTTTGAAACCGCCTTCCGTAGCACCCAGAGAGAGCTTGCCCTTCAGGTAGGTTTTTAGAGGCTCTCACAGCTTTACTTTGATTGCTGTTGTAGCTGAAATATATAGCTTTAGTACGAAGGGATTATCTGTTATCCTACCCTTTGGGAGAACCTCATACTGTGACAAAGACATTTCTCTGCTTAATCTCTTAAATTTCACAAACCTAACAAAAGTACGGCACATCTAGCATTACTTTTTTTTTCCTAACGCCCCTCAGCCCCTTGAGGACTAAGGAATGGTATTTAATGTCACCATATCTGATTCTTAGTTCACTGATAAACTGAAGTTCAGTGACATTTTGGGGTTCATAATCTGAATTGCCTGGTGTCACACTGATGACTATGGCCTTTTTCCTACTGTATTTTAGGGGAACGAACAAAGTCAGCACAGACTAGATCACAGCCCTGGAAATAAAAAACCCCAACATTCTGCGCTTCAGGATCAATTGCTTTTGGTATCCTCCCTCAAGCTTTACCCCTTAGTATCAACAGAACCATTTAATCCCTCACTGTGATTTGGTATATTCTCTCCTGGCTCACACAAATCTTTACCAGCAGCTTGTTCCCAAGAGACTTAATATCCTGATAGTGAAAGGACATTAGATTGTTCCAACACAGATCATACAAACTAGAGTTCTTTAAAGAACAGAAGCAGGGCCAAACCCTGAGGATTTATGCTGGGCTACGTGGCCCATCCCCAGGCTAATGACACCTTCAAAGCCCAAGGGCACAAAGAAGTCAGGACGTTTCTTGTCCAGAGTGTTGCTGGCAAGTTTTGGTCATTTAATCTTCACAGAGGTAGCAAGTCCAAAGCAGAGGTCCTGGGCCCTCCAGTGGGATATCAGTTTGTGAGAATTGTTTTTACAGCCAAGATCCATTATCTGCTGCCATCAAAAATTTTAATGTATTTTAAAGACAAGGACAACCGAACACCTAAAGGTCACAATATTGCATAATTAATTAGGGTTATATGAAATAAATCACTAAAAGTGAAAGCAAACAAACTCTTCTCCTCCCACTTCAATTCACTTGCACATACAAATACAGGAGGTTGTACCCTACTCATGTCTCTGACTACAGGAATATGCTGCAATGCAGAAGAACTTGAGCAGTCACCACCAATTCCTCCCTTTTACCGGCAGCACTTCCAGGGAAAAAAAAAAACAACCCAAAACCGCATTCATCTATGCAAGGTGACTCCTTCGTATCCTCCCAGCAATGCCAACTCACAAGCAAAGAGCCTTACGCACTAATAAGTATTATTAGAGGAGTAGAGTTACTTAAAGGAAACAATATTCTGTGCCAAATGTTTCCTCCTGAACACATTGTTTCTACAAGAGCAAAGCTGAGGAAGCAATGTAAAAGACTGCTTGAACATTAAAATAAAGAATTGGAGAGAAAGAGCCAAAACAGTATTATAAAATGTAATATCTGTAAGAATATCTTCATTTGTGAACAGGTTCACTAGGTTACATATTGCTGTTGACCAAAATCCACAGGGTTCACTTGGTGCAAATCTACAGCCAGGGTTAACCAAAAGAAAAGTCAATCTCACAACAGTCCCATCTAGCCATAAAATCCATGCGTCTAGTCATCTTGAAGGAACAAACGCTGCATTTCTCACACGCACACAACTCTACGCTGAAGGCAGAATTCACACCGACAGAAATTACTGGGCAGCACGCAGGAAGAACAGCAAAGACCAGCTGTATGCTGAGTGCCTGCCTTGCTACTGCACAAAATCATCGCCATATATATGTTCACCTTCCACTTTTGTTTTGCTTTCATTTTCAGTGGTTAAAAAGACCAAAGAACAGGACCTTGCCAATAGCCCTTCTAGCCCAGCACACTCTTAGATGAAATATAACCCACTAATACTACTGCTGATGGGTTGAAGAGAATCTTGCTATGTCTGCAAAGATTTTTTAAAATCAGAGAGACAACAGAGTACTGCCCAGAAGACACAATATAAGCCAGGATTAGCTATCTGTATGTGCCTGGAGATCTCAGAAGCAGAAAGACAGATGGACAGCTGTGCTGGGGGATGCAGATCTACCAAGCAGCTAAGGATCCTGTTTAATCACAGTCCAACTCAGGTCTTGGTCCCTGATCCTCACAGAAGTCTCCTTTGGCACAGTGAGTGACTTTCTTACTTCTGATTAGACCAGCAGAAGAATTCTAAACCTGAAACATGGACTCAGAAGGGGATCCACTTCAACAGAAAGGACTTAGATCTGCTGTTTTGCCAATTATCAAGCATAGCATAAAGGACACAGCCAGCATAAAGATGAACCAATAACCAAATTGTATTTGATACAAAAGGGTCAGTACATGGGTGAGCACTGGGGGTACAAACAAGTCAGTCAGATTATACAGAATTGACATCAATCCCACTGACCCCAACAACGACACCGCACGACCAACAATGGGTGGGATAAATGGTGGCATGCAGTCTCCCATAGAAGGGACGGGAGACAACCGAGTCAACAAGCCAAACACATCAGACCAAGGAAGCCACAGACTGAATCTCCGCACAGCCCGCGTTTACAAAAGCCAGAGCTGACTGGAGCCCAGTCCCAGGAGGCGGGAGGTCCTTCCCCAGCAGGGAACTCTGCACAGGGCACCCACCTCACAGACAGACACTGCCCCTCCTGCAAGGGGTCCCAGCTGTTATCCCCAGGTGGGACACCTGACCTTGGGTTACTGACTGCGGGACCCCTGGGGCTCCTTTACCCAGGGGCTCTCCTGGCCAGGCCGCCCACCCTGGGGGGAAGCCTAAAGGCAAACTCACCCCCGCTTTGGGAAGGGCTGGGGGAATCACCCCTATGTCAACCTTAATTTGGGGCTGGGGGTTGAAACCCCAGCATTTCAGTCTACTCACATAGTATTCTAGTCCAGTGAAGAACAGAGAATTGGGGAAATTATCCACTGACTTTCCAAGGCAAGGAATCTTATTTAAAATACTTCCTACGCTTTTTCCTGCTTTCTTGCTTTTATTCTACAGAGCTAGTTGTACAAAGGAAATGTTTTTATTTCAAGACATTTTTGTACAACTATTTCATTTACAATGTTTGCATGCAAAGCAGAGAAGGAAGATAAACTGTTAGGCAAAAGAGATCAAGAGGCTACTCATCCCTACGCCAGAGAACAGATGGATGTACCCAGCTAGATCATGTCTACCACTTCAACGATTCTTTTCTCAAGGATTCATAATACCTGTATGAATTTCATGAATGTTATGAATTAAAAAAAAAAAACCCAACCAAAACACCAAAAACAACCCCCCCCCTCAAAAAAAACCCAAAACAAAACAACAAAAAACCCAAAACCGTTATTTCCAATTTTTACAGTTTTGGTGGGTATGTAATCTACTGATAAAGTCTCTGATCTTCCCTGTGAGTAGACTGTTAAAAATTAAGACTTTTGCTACTTTAAGATTTTTCGTGCTACTAGATAACCAGGAGAAGAAACGAATTTTCCATTCATCCTGGTGGGCATCACATTAATGTTGCTTGATGTCCAGTTTTGACCTTCTTGTTGATGCCGGCAATATCCTCAAAATACAAATGAATTTGTTGAGGTCAGACTTGCAGTTCATCCATAAGAAGGGAAATCTGCCTCAATCTATGTCAAATGACAAAGAAGGTCTACAAGAAAGTAATTAGATTTTTTCCCCTTCCTTTCTGCCTATTCATTAGAGGATTTCATTCCAGAAAAAGTAACTACCTTCATTGCTAGTATGCCTGTTATTTTCTAGCTAAAAGTCTATTTAATTTATGATTAAATAACAGAAGCAGGAAAACATCTAGGAAAGGAAATGGCAAGTCCCAGTGGATAAAAGGATGAACAAGAGGAATTTTAACGAGAAAGCTATATGAGAATTTGACTTTTCTTTAAAATTCAAGAGTGAATATAAATTTAAGCATAATAAAAACTGAATGCTTGAGTCAGAAGGAAAACCAATCAAAGAAAACAAAAATGCAGAAACCAACGGTAATTACACTTCTATTCCAAACAGGCAGCCAACGTTTGAGACTCTGTGTAAGCTAAATTTTTGTCTCAGCATTATCATCTGCTCTCATTCAAAAATACAACCACTGCTTCAGTCAAATCATCAAATTGCTTATGCCTCCATCTTGGAAATGAAGTTGAAGATGGAGAGAGGAATTATTTCTCAAAAATAGTGCTGAAGAAAGTATGAATGTATGTGACAAAGTCAGACTGATTTAGCTCAGAGGATGAATACGAAGATTGCAGTTTTTTGCCTGTATCTGGATTTAGAACATGTTCAGAACGAATGCTCTAAAGTTTTTTTGTATGTAGCAATTAGATGTTCAGCACAGCATATTCTTATACTAATTCCATTCCTTTCATGCATCCCCCTTTAACTGATCTCATTTGCATGCAGTGTGACTTTTCTGCTACCTATGAGAAGCGTAATTTCTTCTTATGCCACGCTGGGGGAAACTGTTTTATGATTCAGTTGTGCTAACTTATTTCCTTACAATGAATTCTTTTTTTTAGCACACATGATGGTCACACTACTTAAAAGTTAAATAATATCTAGTATATTATATATAGTATATTATTTTCTATACATAATATACAATCTTTTTTCATATTTATTCTTGGAAAAATAGATCTCTTGATTCCATCCTTCTCTAAATTAAAAAATGGAGTACTGACCCTTGTGCAGACCTTTTTTTCTCTCCTCATACTTGAAAAAATAAATAATGAAGTCAAATGCAGAGAAAAAGATTTCATTAGCTGAATCAGAGAGTCTTCCCAGAATAACTAATATTGGTAATACAAGTGTTAAGTTTCCCATTCTTAAATCACTCATTAAGTCTGTGAAGAGTGTTTTAGAACTCATTATCCTGTGCAGGACAAGAAGCAGTAAAGTAAGACAACATCAGAACACACGTCTTTTGGCAGCTACAGACGAGTGCATACTTGCCTGATTTAGCCATAAGCAACAAATGAAGAAACCCCCAATACCCAGAGTCTCTAGCTCAGCTACAAGTGAGATTTTCAAAAAGCAAGAATTCAGAGTGACCAGTGTTAATGTGTTTCTATTATTACTTTATTTTTTTCTTTTCCCTCTTATTACAGCATTGAATAATGACATACAACTGCTCTTCAGAGGGCTAAGGGGTGGTAATTTAAGGACATTGACTATAATGTAAAAAATGCAGCTTTGACTAATGTAGAACAGTCAGAGAGAGGGACTTTCTGTGAAGTCTCTCTTATACCAAATTGCAGTGTGACTCTAAGCCTTTGCTACTGGCAAAGAATAATTATTTTAAAGCTACTGAGGTTTTGTAATAGCATTATTTTCCATGGATTTGAGTGTCATATAGACATTTTAATTTAAAAAAAAATCAGAATTACTTTAAAGTCTGGATGACTTTGGTGTTTCATTCTAGACTCCACAGTTAAACAGACTTGTTCACTTCAATAAGGAGTGTTTTCCTTCATCCTCTTGATGGTTCAGAAATGCTTGCCAGGATTTCAGTTCCACCCTTAGGTCCCTGCAACCTCTCAGCCCGTGGCATCTGGGTCTCTTACACAAGCTCTTTGTCACTACTGCTCTCCCACCTTTTCTCCCATGAAGCTCCAACCTCCCCTCTGTGCCACAGCACGAGTACTTGGGACACAATTTCCAAGTGAATCAGGCCTGGCCTTGGTACAGGAACTTGGGGAACATCCCTCAAATGCCGAAAGTGCCCATGTTCCCTCATTCCCTGGTTCCTGTGCCCATGACTGACCTTGCTGAAGGGCCTGGGCACGCTCAGCTGGAATACCTGATGTGAAACCATTCAGGGAGTGAATCCAATAAAACTGTTGCACATGGTATCAGAACAGATTTAATTAATACACCCAAACAACAGCTTAAGTCATACTCTACAACAAAGAGGCACAACCAGCATAACGAAGATTCATTATTAAATTAATAACAGTTGATATTTCTTCTGCCTTCTCTGCAGCACGGAATACTTCCTCTGGCTTGCCCACTTCCCCATCAGCAAGAAAATATAATGCTTCAAATTGGCATGTTCAGGATTGGGACATAAAACCTTTTAGGCTAAGGGTATATGTTATTCCTGTTTTCATTTGAAACAAAAAATCTAGATACACATTTACTAAATCAACGTGATCTCAATGTAAAAGAACTTAAATTCCTTCCACATCTCAAATGAACACAATAACATCATATGATTATTCTTTTTTTTTCTTTGTTATCATGTAGTGAAATTGGAAACTAAACATACAGCCAGGATACCTCCGGGATTTTCAGCTGCCTGTTTGTTTTGTAACGACTGAATACATTATGGACAGGAAGTAATTCAGGCTGTTTCTCCCCACTAATTCAGAGGGAAAAATACTCATTCTGTTTTTCAGTGTAACAGGATACTCATTGCCCACATGCCATACAAAATTAATTTTACAAAATACCTACAACCGATGTTGAAGACACATAATAGCTTTCAAAATCCCTCAAACCACCTGAGCTATGACCAGCTGAACAAATCTCAGTGTAAATTTCAGCATTCTCAGAAGATAATGATTTGATCCTTGTTACATCTATCTGCAGGCTGCCAGAACTGGCAATTTGAAATCATGTTAATTAATACTTTTAATTAAACCATGAAAAATACAACCACATTAAGCGTGCTGATACACCAAGCTGGAAACAGAGATGGATTCATACATAAAATGCTGTAAGGTATGATTTCATACTATGATCATTAAAGTTTACAGATCAGTTATGACTATAAAACCATCACTGAGAATAATTACAAGCCTAAAACAAACAAGTCATTTCATTCTGATATCATGAAAGCTCTTTCAGTAATGTTTCTTATCAAGAAGAACTTACCTAAAAGAGGCTGCACTAGGAAAATCACACTTTAAAAAAAATCTAAAGATACAGTTTGTTTTTTTAACACAAACCTAAAAAGACCGAAAAAAAAATCTTGAATAAAACTATGTATTTTTTTTCTTTACATAACATAACATAATGTAGAAATCACGCAATTATGAAAAAACTTCAGAAGCACAAAAACAATGAAAAAATACAAACGAGTGATACTACCAATGTCATCACAAGGCCAAATGCTGGGGGAACAAATCAAAGCTGTCCGTAGGAAAGAGTGTAGGTTTTGCAAAAGAAAAATGGGTAGCCCTCACCATTGAAAAATGCAATTTCTACAAGTATTCTTCCTGGACAAAAAGAAATGTTAATCAACTATTCCCTCTCTCTGCTCTGTCTTCTTCTTACCATGGACACATGAAAGTATCAATCATGCTCATACGGATTTACCTTGGTGGACATGAAAACGTGCGTCACATGATCAACTAACCATTGTAGTCATTCTGTTCCACCCCTCTGAAAACTAATGAAAGTAAAAAAAAATTCCTCTTTTCTGGTCTCATAAGTCACCATTACAAGCTTTCTATATGGCACGTGTACATCTCCCGTGTTACAACGTGACAGCTCATGGCAGAATAAAATGAACGGTTTCTAGAGGGGAACAATAATAGTGGCTCATTCAGGCGAAGTGGACTGTAGCACACTGCACCTCTGTCTGTCCATATAATGCTTCCAATTTTCAGTCAAGGTATCCTAAAACTGCAGATGCTGTCTGATGTAGGAAGGACAACAGGGACAACGGTGTGATGAGAGTGATCCCCTGCCAAGATCGCTCTTTCCCCAGTGTTTGCCCACCCCAGCTAACCCAGCCGTGCTTCTGTGCCCCTTCGAAGCAGGGACAACAAAGTACTGTCCGAGCAGCACAAAAGCAACTCTGTCCCTCCATGCACCATACACCAAGGGCTTCTGTATGTAGCATGGATCTTCAAATTCGCCAGGTTCCCTCTTCAAGACAAGCCTCCTGCATTATTGCAACTTCCTCAGTATTTTCTAAAAGCTACTTTAGAATCTACCAAAAACTGTATGTAATTCTGGGTTTGTTTTTTAAACTCAGCACTCCAAACACCTCCTCACCTTGGCATAAGGCCTAGAAGAATTTAAATTATTTGCTCATACAACACTGAACATTTTCCTTATTTCTTCAAATGGTGAGCCAAATTGAAACCCAGGTTTTACACAGCATCTGAATATTGTATTAGTTCATAAATTGGAGAGAGAGAGCAAACCTCCCCAAACCAAAATCATATCTTAACAGTGAGATAAAAACAAGCCCATATCAAATTACAACTTTAAAGAGCATTCTCACATAAACAGCATGAGCCTTGAAATGGGAAACACTGCCATGCAAATTATAGCACTTGGCAAGATATGTTCTTCACAAAGTTATGACATTCTGATAGATAAATACTTTTCTGGCAAAAAAAACCCCAAATACAAAACCCCTCAAACTATTCTACAGCAGCGTGAGCCTTATAATTCAAATTAGAGTTCAGTTTTAAAACAGTTGACATAGGTATAGCACAAACAATAGTGTTGTTGTAAACTTACAGATGAAATTTCATACCCTTCTTCCTCCGCACAATCACACAGCGTTAGATTTAACATCACCGACTTGTACCCATCACCACAGCTTGTGTGGGAGAATCCAAGCAAGATAGATGGAAAGAAAAACAGAACTCGCATTCAGGCGAACGTGATAACTTTACATTTCTGATGACTATTCTCTATTATGTTTTCCGTGTGCGTCTCTGGAGTAACAGGCAATACTTACTACCACCGTCCTTGCTGCTGTTCTGGGGGGAGCCTTAGACAAGTGCCACTGTCCTCCACACAAGCTCCTGTTCTCGGGCTCCAGCTGAGCCTTCTGCAGCTGAGCCCCCAGCAAGGCCAGGCCTGGGGCTGCTGTACTGGTGTGGGACTGAGCTGTGGACTTGCAGTTCCACATGACTGCATGATCACATCACTGTTTCCTGGGAAAACCTGTAACTGAGCTTCAAATTACCTCTTCTGTCCCACTTATCATGCAAGAAAAACCATGATTTTCTCCAGAAGAACTGGTTTCTGCATATGCAAGAAGACTTGTGTCAGAAAGCTCTGTCACGGTCCACTTGGTGGACTCGTGATGGTTCGTTTACTATGATCTCGAAATCGCAAAATTAAGGTGATAAGGTGACCAACACCAGAGGAGATAGCAGTCATCAAACAGTAAAACTTAATTGTGTTGCCCGTGCAGCAGCATGTGATAGTTAGAGATGGGTGAAAGAAAGGAGAAAAGTAAAGTTAAGCTTAGAGAAGAGGGAGAGAGGTCATAGCTACCACAGCTGATCTCACGACATCCTAACGGTCCTGGGTCCAGCTGATGCTGTGTTGTTGATCGTCATGGTCCTTGGTGGGGAAGCTTCCCATTTTCACTGTTCAGAAGTCATCTTCTATGCTCAGTAACACACCTTGCTCCACCTCTGCCTCAGGAGTCCCCACCCTGATCAGAATTCAATTATCATATCTCCGCCCTCCTTGAGCAAGGCCATGGCACATGTGCAGGAGGGAGTGTCCAAGGTGTGGTCAGTCTCGGAGGCGGGCAGCCTGCAACCGGGAGGTGTGCTTTGGTATTATAATGAAGCAAAGATTGTCTAAAGTTCATGATTTCTTCATCAATGCTATGGCAACGGTTGCGATCCATCTTCTTAGACAGAAGCTATGTGGTTCTCTCTAACGGCTCTGCCCAGACCCAGGTGCCAAAGAAGAGCCCAGCACTCCGTACCACACAGCTCTGGATCCAGGAGCCTTGGCACCACGTCCCACTCTTGGGATTGGCAACTGCACTCCAAGCAGGCCGCTGTCGGGTACCTCACTGTCCATGTCCCTGATGACAATGCTGATATTCCGACCGACTCTTACCAGCTGCAATCCAGAACCTTTTCTGATTTGGGGAAGTTTTCCTGTGTTTGTTTTTAAGATGGAAGTGCTGTTATCTTGGCCTCATGATATGCAACTACTACCCAAAATACAGACTTATTTGAAAGTCTCAATAGTTCAGAACACCCTATAGGCTTCTGACTGAACTGACAGGTATGTTTTCCAAGCAAGACATGGGAGGCAAGCACAGCAATTGATTGCTCAGTAACAGGAAGCGTGTGTATGCCTTTGGGTGTACATGCCCTTAGGGCACCCCACAGCATTTCCCCATGGACTTTACATAGTTTGTGTGGGAAGAAGCCTCACCTTCCCTCTAGGGTTAATGCTGCACTGTTAATAATAGTCATAATGTGATTCATACTTAAATAATTTCTATATGAAGAAAAAAAAGAGTGTATTTTAAATCTACAAAATAGTAATTTGTCCAGGGAAATAACCTACAACTGGCAAATATATCATGAAACACAGAAAGCTGTGAAGCACTATTTTGCAGTGGTGCTCCAGAGGTGCAGTGCTTTGCACCTAATCTTTCAAAATACATAACAATACACTAACAAAGGTATCCATGACTAACAAAAAGGATGTGAAAGAGGTCATAAGTGTAAGAATTGAGCTTAGTACCAATATTGCTGTATATTTTGATGAATGATACTGCTGCATTAACCATGGTTTATGTGAGGAATATATTTGGGTAGATTAATCAGTATCAGGACGACTGTGAACTTGCACCTACTGTGACAGAGAGAAAGGCAGACAAAATCCTAGGATGTATGAGGAGAAGAGATAAAGAGAAATGATATCAGCACACTGGCTACACATACTCAGAAGCACTGCACTTGTATTGGAAGAGGTATACTGGAGGCTGTGGAAAAGATGGGGAAATGTGCACCCCCATTGCAAGAGCATCACAAGTCCAACACATGGCTGCTGGCTATAAATATTCCTGGAAGAAATATCACAGAACAGGAGGTGCTACTCAAGTTTAACTTTTATGTTTATTTCACACAATAACAAGTGACTATAAAGCAGGAATGACTCCACTGAGGTTAAGCCCACTTGGGGCTTAAGTTTACAGCTACCGGAGGGAAAGATTTCAGGAACTGGGAGCTAAAGGAGAAAAGAAACAAGTTTAAGACACACCATGGTAATTTTATGAATGACAGACCCAAGGAGTTTCCCACCACCCTGTCTGCACAGTTTATAGGTATCCTTTGAAAATTATTTTCTCCCCCTCGGGTGCTGGAGCAAGAGAGCAGCTTTCATTTCTGAACCTGCAAAGATAATGCTATCCACTCTGCTTCTTGGAAACAGACTGAGGTCAGACATTAATTGTATATAGTCTCAACACCAACAATATCAAATACATCTTTATGCCCAGGGCTGACCTCAATTTAATTCCCATCAGTAGCCTATGAGCAAAAATAAGTAGTACCAGCACCTAGTCCCAGGATCCTTAGATTTCCTTTTGCATATAACTTTTTCTACATCCAGCCTCCTCTGTGCAGGCAAGAGTCTTTATCAATCTGAACTAAAACAATGTGTAAGAGATGGGGTAAAAGTAAGAAGATAAAAGGGGAAGACAGCAGGATCTGTACATATAGTAGTTATGACTTGTATAGTGGCTACTTCTTATGTCCTTAGAAGGGAGATACGTTTACAAACATTTGTTTTCACAAAGGTGTATTATAAAATGCAATTTGAATGGTTTTACATCTGCTTCCAAGAATTTATACAGAAGGAACTTCAAAAGATAAGGATACGTCATTCTGAAAAGGCAACTGCTATCCAAAGTCACATTAACGCTGTTGTTCTCCCCTGCAGAAATGAACACATAACTCACTCACAGTGGTTGACTCCTAGAGAGGAACACTGTAAAATTTTCAATATCTTTACAGGGCAAATGTCTGCATGGGCAAGATAGTGTGGAATTACGGTGTACATGAAACTTAAGCAACCTTCCCATTGATGATATTTAATTACCTGCCACACAACTATGGCCATTCAGCCATAAAAGTGCATTGATCTGCCGAACTTCAAGTGGACAGAGGTCAGTTAGGATCTTTGTGAAGACATGAAGGGCAAGCCTCCTTAGACAGCAAATGTTTTAGAGCCAGCAAAAACATTAAATATATTTAACTATTACAACTTAATAGCTATGAAGGAATGGATTTCCAACCAGTTAATGTATTCCATCATTCCTCCTTCGACGATTTCATGTTTGGACAGCTACTATTATTAGGTGTTATTTCAGGGAGGACAAATGCATATGCACAAAAATCTTAACATTAAAACCAGTATTTCACAGATGACTCCTAATAGAATCAGGAGGTAATTACTTCCAGAAGATGATGTCTTAGATAGTATCTGCTCATTCACTTTCAGCCCTACTGTTTTATGGCAATGCTCTAAGACTTTCAACTGTAAGACATCTCAGACCCAAAACTGCAGTGCCAGGAGGGATCTGAGGGAAATGAGCAGCAGGGCCGACACTGAGCCCCCGTCACCTCTTGGGTTTCTCCATCTCGCACTGGTTGAGGATTTAAGGGCGAGGGGAGGAGCTGCCCGTTGTGCCCCAAGCTCTCCGCACTGCACACAGCTCTGTGCGCACAATCCCACGGGCGCTCCAGGAGCTCTGCTGCACTTCAAGCTGGTTTATGATGAAAGAAAAGGAATAGCGGCAAGTATGACCTACTCGTCACTGCAACCAAGCTGAGGACAGATCACATGGCACAGATCTAAAAACAAGAACATCCTCAAAAAAACATATTGTGATAGATATAGTGAAACTGAAAGAGGAAGTTCTGGAGGTCAAAAAGCACACACACACACACAAAAAAACCTAAAGTAAAAGCATCCTTGATTTTATCATGATATTTGTTGAATGGTCTTAAAATCCCATGAAATCTAAGAGAATTCCATAATATAATGAAAGGCCAAGAGGATGTATCCATACAGTCTTTACAATTTCATCTTTATTCTCTTTGTTCACACTCACAATCAGCTTTAAGAAAGCTTTCACATGACCAAGGACTTCGTTCCACTTTCTATTTTATTTTATGTATTTTCAAGTAAGATGTTGAAAATATAGATAATTAGGACTAAAGGCATGTATCTGTGGGAAATTTCATTAAAAAACCTGTTATTGAGTTCACACAAGGTGTTTCCACAGGATACAGAAGTATCTAAAACTACTGTGTGTATTAGTCAATGCTTGCTCTGCAATTTTTATATACGCATTTATATATCCGTGATACAAAATAAGATCACATGAATGTGAAAATTACATCTTTCCTCACAGCACTTAATTTCCATCAAATTAAACATGGCACTACCAATAACCTACATAATGAGTAAACTTGATGTGAAATAATTCAGGGTTTTCACAGCCTTCAGGAACAATTATGTTAAATATATGGTGATTTAAATGACTGAGTTTCTTCAAGCATATCTTTGCAACCCTTTCCCCACTTTCCTGGCCTCAGAGTCTTCTGCTTAGTAGCCTTGGTCACATACAAAAAATTGCTTGTTTGTTCTGGAAGCTGAAAGCCTCACCACATTTCCTGCAGAGCGATACTGCTGACTGCAAGAAGCTGTTGTGATTTCTCTATTAAGGAACTCTGGGAAAAAGCTTGCAATGAGCAGAAGGCAGAGTAACTGAATGGTAACACAATGCTGTCACGGGGGTTTCTTGTGTCTGGCTCTAAGAACGAGCCATTGGACACCAGCATTATGTCCTAAAGAGCTTCCTCTGCCGTCTCTTTCCCTGCAGTAGCAAGTTAATTTACCTTAGGACTGGAAAAGAGAAAGTAGAGCTTTCATTCCTACCCTTGCTTTAGCATTATTTCTTCTTCTGTGACCTCAGTGGAGAACTGAAGGAAGTTCAAAATTGAGGACTCATCTAAGTAACCTTCACGTTCCTTCTCAGTTCATGAAAATTAATCTGTATCTTAGAGTGTGTGTGGAGTTACTTTTTTTTTTTTTTTTTTTTTTTTTCCTCCTGCAGAACAGCAAAGAAACTTCTTGAAATTTCCACATCACCATTTCTACAAAAACAGGATTGGCATTTCTGTCTGCTGGAATCAGAGACTGATGTCAAACAAAGATTCAACATCCTTTGGGTTTCAACCAACAGCCTAGTAGTTTAAATAACTTCTGAGGTTATAATGCAGTGTATGTGATGAGTGAAATTAACCACCAAGTGTAGTGATTGCTCTCTGGGTATATTCAAATTTTCTCACAGTTGGAAGAAGGCAGTTAGAGGGATGGTAAATTACCGCAATGAACTGCCTCTCCAACACACATTGCCTTGCACACCAACCCAACCCTGACAGGGAGGTTGAGGGACCATTTTCACTTCTCTGCTGCAATACTGATGCAATTCACAGAATCACAGAATCACCTAGGTTGGAAAAGCCCTTGAAGCTCCTCCAGTCCAACCATGAACCTCACCCTGACCGTTTCCAACTCCACCAGATCCCTCAGCGCTGGCTCAGCCTGACTCTTCAACCCCTCCAGGGATGGGGACTCCTCCCTGCCCTGGGCAGCCCATTCCAACGCCCAACAGCCCCTTCTGCACAGAAATCCTTCCTCAGAGCCAGCCTGACCCTGCCCTGGGCAGCCTGAGGCCATTCCCTCTTGTCCTATCACTTATTACTTGGTTCAAGAGACTCATCCCCAGTTCTCTGCAACCTCTTTTCAGGTAGTTGCAGAGGGCCAGGAGGTCTCCCCTCAGCCTCCTCTTCTCCAGACTAAACAACCCCAGTTCCCTCAGCCGCTCCTCATAAGACAATTTCTCTGGCCCCAGCAGTTTGTGAAGGCAGGTTTTTCAGAGGCACAAGAAAACGTGTTCCATTACACCTCACCAACATTGATTCTGCTCACCCAGGGGAATGTAAGAACAATGGGGCTAGTTATCTTTACTCTGTGGTTCAAAAGCCAGTGATAAATTGCTTCCACTTTAAACTGACCTGGTTTCTGTTTCTTAGGGATGCACCAAAATTTAGCTCTGTTTTTCCCAAAGTACGATTTGTTAGTAGCCTGCTATCTGCATCTGAAAAGAGCCTGAAATCTTAACTTGTCCTTTGGGCAAAAAAGAAATCACCTCCCTTATTCCTGAGCTCATTTTCCATTCCAAAGCACACTAAGCTTGGATCTCTGCAGTAATCCCATCTAGTCAGCAGGAGATTTCTGATGGTAGCAAATGTACTGATGGATGATGAAGCTGCCTGTTTACTAAAACTAATGAAGCCATACTGCCTCCCCAACCATGGTATTGCATCAGCTTTTCCTAACCCATTTAAGACCATTAAGTCCTGTTTAATCTTTGACTGGACTTTTCCAGCAAGATGCTTCCCCTCCTATTTGTGTTACAGGCACTAGATCCTTCCTAACCTGTGTTTTCAGACACCACTGCTTCCCAGCAGCCACTCTAGGATGTTTCTAAGGGCAGGCAGCTGCTGGTTTCTCCAATTACTCGTAATGAGAATGAGCAGTGAGAGGCCTTCTGGGTTTGCCTACAATGAGAAGGTTTCAAAAGTAGGTAGCTTTTGCATTTTGGATTCTTCATTGAATAGATACATTTGTAGACAACAAACATCAAGCAGATACAAAATTAGACAGAAATACAATTTAGGATGAACATCTAGAAATGGAGACATTCTGTGTAAGGTTATGAAATGAGTGTCAAGCCGGGTGATGCAGAATATTTATTTGTGTACAGCTGGCCTTCAGGACGGCTGTTCAGAAGGCACATGGAACTTTAGCCAGCAATGCAAATTTTCACCCAGTTTGATGATCAATCTGTCTTCAGTGATGAATGCTAAACACAATTTAGATACATGTGAAGAGGCACTACTGCTGAGCAACATATATACGTTGATTATATACCAACTTCAAACTACAGCTGTGAAAATTAACCAAATAAAACAGTAGTATTAATATTCCTCTTTCCTACTTTTAGAACTGAACTCCTATTCAACCTTCAGTTTAGCAATTACTGAAAACACTGAACAAAGCTTTTCACAACATATGTAATTGTATTGTTCTACATCTAAACTTCTTAGAGAGAATCAACATCACTAAATAGATGAAATTAGTTTTTGACCTATTAATCCTGGTCTTATTCAATAGTATTAATACAGCGTATTAAAGTGACTAACTGGGCCATGCCGAAAGAAACACAAATAGGCACCAATATTCCCAGCTAACCTATAGAGTCACAGTTTCAACATAATTAAACATGGAGACTTATCACCTATTCAAACATATCAGTGATTACTATGGAAGTAGGATTAATTCTATAAACTATCAACCTCTAATGAGGAACATTAATGATTGAACATTTTTTTCAGTAAGCAGTTCTCACAGTTATTACATTCTCTCCAAAATTAAGGCACATTTCAAGATCATATGATTATAACACACAAAACTGCCGTTTGACACACAGGGAAGTACCAATGATCTGGGAAGAGTCTTGTCACAGCAAACACAAGTTGACAAATGTTTAACTCCTCACATTTTATTTTATTGAAAATAAAAGGCATAGAACTTTTTATTGAATACTATAATAAAAGCAGTACAATTCTAAGTAAAAGCACTTACAGAAAAAGATTACTAGATCCTTTCTTTTAAGGTCTGCTTAGCTGGGAGTTGCTCTCCAGCTCTAGCTCTGAAGGGCCAGCCGGAGACTGCTTTAGAACTTGCAAGGCAACACTGTATTTCCAGTGGTGATGGTGTAAGACAGCAGCTCTCTAGAACCTGGATGCACTTTAGCAAAGTCACAAAGTCACAGCCCAAATCCTCGCCATAACTTTTCATTTTGATAACCTTGCTCTATAATGTCGACTGGCGCATCAGTGACAGATACAGGGGATTTTGATGATACTGGTTCAGATATTACTGTATTGTTTACAAAAGCAAATATTCTAGTAAGTCCAACGTAAATGGCAAAAGAAAAAGAAAGACACAGCAGAAAAGCAGCCTGCCATTACACTCTTTGGCCACAGATGTGGAAGTGCCATGGACACTTAGTGCAGACTTCTGCTAAAGTCATGAAGCTCAGTGCACATGTTTGTGACATGACAGCATGCTTCTCTTGCCTTCAAGCAGGCTGGCTGAACCTCTAGAGCTGCTGCAACTACATGAAGAGGTAAAGAAAAGGGAGTTAAGGAATACCCCCGGTCAGCAGTGACAGAGTTACGTATCAGTGTAGTGCAGCAACCCCAGTTACTCCAGATGCCACTGTAGCCTGAGAGAGGAGGCGATAGCAGTGCAAGTCATCACCAGAAGCATCTCTTTCCCTGTTTGGCCTGACAAACAACTCACAGAACACGCTGCACCGGCGCAACTCACCTTTCTGAAGTATTTGGTGGTGACTTCTTACAGAACCAGTTACAGTAATATCTCCTCTTTACAGGGAAATATATGTGACTCTTACTAGAGTGTGTATGTATGAGGAGTTACAAGGTTCTGAGTTGGATTTTCAAGGTAGCACTACTATACTCGAGGCTGTTCAGCTCCTCTGCAACCCATCCTGCTAGAGGCTTTGGAGTCACTGAGCCTCTTTATTTCCCCTCCAGTCTGTGGAAAAAACTCAAGGTATCTTCTGTTCTCTGTAGGCTGGTCCTCGTTTACCATTCAGAGAATCACTGAATAATTGAGGTTTGATGAGACCTTGAGATCATCTTCACCTCTTAGTGGCAAACACAAGACAATGTTGTACTTTTTGCCCGTCTGGTTCTGTTGCAGACATACACATCCCTGTGCAAGCACAGAAGGGTAAAAGTAGTAATCATAATGTATTTCTGCACTTGTGTATATTTTAACAACAGTGCCTGTAAAGTGAGGCAGTGTCTTTTAAATGAACATTTCAGCAGGTAATGATCTCCATTCTGAACAATCATAATTTAGTGGTGCCAAAGAGCTTTCTGAATTTGACTGTGTGTCTGTTGAATTGTGACATTTTCCACATAACCGTTAGATTGCAACTACCCTAGCTGCTATATAATGTGCCTAAAATTATACTCTTCAGCAAAACTCACACCAAACAGTCTTATTATGTGTCATTACCATAGTCAGTATGTCATTCCTAGATGTATACGTGTTTGCTGTGAGATCACATGTAAAATCTGTCATATCCCTCAGTAAAATTATTTCTGGATAGCTGCAGTAAGAACCAAGAAACCACATTTAACTTTTTGTAGTATACGTCCATCTACACCAAGCAGAGACAGACTCATCTTCTACCATTGCTGTATTCTCACCATAGACAGTCTTCTTTGCAGTCTCAGATTTACACATTTTCTTCAGCAAGTACAACAACAAACACAACCTTTGCTTCAGCTTTGTAGACTCCCGTCCTTCCAAAACATTACTTTTCTCAAGAACTAAATCTGGGGGGCCAAGGGCACTTCCTAGCTCCCAGATGCACACCCTGCACACAACTGCATTCAGTTCTCTTCCCAATCTAGTTCCCTTTGGAAGGAAAATCGAGAGCATGCAGGGAGCTACAGGGTTCTCAGAAAGGCTCACCAGGCTACATCACCACGGGACCAGGAGTGTGGGGCACACCCTGAAGTTTAGACAGCGTGTCCTAGCATCAAGTACTTCATGGCTAAAGAGAGTCTCACTACTGGTTTATGCAACCGTCAGCACCTCTGAACTACAGTATCCACACAAGCCTAGAGTTGATAAGGGAAAGCAACGGGTCTGAAACTCCCGCTCAGATTGAATGACAAGTGCCAAAAGCCACCTGGATTTTAACGCTCAGCCCCAGAGCACAGCTCAAGTGCTCCAGCACTAGAGAACAGCTTCCCGCTGTACCAGCAGGGGCTTAGAAGGGCAGGAAAAAAAAAAAAAAAAAAAAAAGTCCAGGGACAGACTGAGCTCCTCTCGCAACCACAGTGGTTTGTGCCACAACCCATTCATCTTCCCCTTTTGTCAGCCAAGCACTTTAAGAAGTGTTCCCATGCTCCATTAAGCCAGATAGAATCGGCCTGGAATTGACCTGCTAATGCAAAGAAATCATATTACTCTAAAAGGTACAATTTGTTACAGGATTGTACGCAGGCTGGCAAACTGTCCAGTATAGGAAGAATTATACTCCAGCTCATCAACTGTGCCCACTTGTGGAATGGGCTCCATCTAGGCTGTGCAACAGTGAGCACAGGAAAATAAAATGGTACCATAAGATACGAGCAGCTCTCTGTACATTTGTACATGTAGCAGCACGAGGTCCATAAAAGAGTTTAAATAGTGCACACTGAGGGTCAGCACAGAATTCTGCGGGAGTGTGCATGGAAACCGACCTTTTGGACTCTCAAGCAGAAGCCCTTTGCTTGCTATCTATGTCAGTAAGGGCAGGCAAATTTTTGAAAACACTGGAATTAAACAAAATCAACCTGTCCTGGATACTCCTGTTAATACAGAGAGGTGAGATGGAACCACAAATGAGGAAGCTGATCACATGTGCTTTGTACATAACCTGTTTAGGTTGGGAAAACCAGGAGTTTGGGCCCCGGAAAGAAGGTGGCAATTATCATTGCTGGAGGAAAGACCCTGATAGTGCAGAAAGACTCTAGAAGTGGGGGGACACCCATGTAGACAAAGGTCATGGGATGCCCAGGGACCTTGGCTAGTAATCTTCAAGAGTGGTAACTGAGCAACTGCAGAGCATGAACTGAAGCACTTTCTGCCCAACCTTCCCAGGCAGTAGCAATCTGCCTGATGGGAAGCGTGTCAACAGCTACTAATGATGGTGCTGGGCTGATGGTGGCTCACAGGGGTGAGTGTGTGAGATACTCAAGTAGGGTAAAAACTCTAATCTCATTATATTCCTAAACCCCAGTATCCAAACACCTTACAGGCTGCTGTTTAATTTGTGACTGTCCAAATGCAGATTTGTTCCTCCTTGCCAATTCATACCAGGTACAGCATCATAAACCTGATCACTCTCCCAGATGCCAGAGGAGGGATATGTTACAATCTGACAGTGACAAGGAGGCACAGGCTTAGACTGACCCTTACTCCAGGATTGCCTGCAACATCATTACTTGAGCATGTCCAGAGAAGGGCAACGGAGCTGGGGCAGGGTCTGGAGCACAGGTCTGCTGGGGAGCGGCTGGGGGAACTGGGGGGGTTCAGTCTGGAGAAGAGGAGGCTGAGGGGAGACCTCCTGGCCCTCTGCAACTCCCTGCCAGGAGGGGGCAGAGAGGGGGGATGAGTCTCTGGAGCCAAGGAGCCAGCGCCAGGCCCCGAGGGAATGGCCTCAAGCTGCCCAGGGCA
The DNA here is from genome assembly GCF_003259725.1 of Athene cunicularia. Lineage (NCBI taxonomy): Eukaryota > Metazoa > Chordata > Aves > Strigiformes > Strigidae > Athene > Athene cunicularia. The sequence continues at coordinate 9,332,047 of NW_020799106.1, read as the reverse complement.
GGGTCAGGCTGGCTCTGAGGAAGGATTTCTGTGCAGAAGGGGCTGTTGGGCGTTGGAATGGGCTGCCCAGGGCAGGGGGGAGTCCCCATCCCTGGAGGGGTTGAAGAGTCAAGCTGAGCCAGCGCTGAGGGATCTGGGGGAGTTGGGAACGGTCAGTGTTGGACTGGAGGATCTTCAAGGTCTTTTTCAACCTAGACGATTCTATGATTCTGTGATTGTGACTCCCAGAGATGCACAAAGGAGAAGGCATCAGCAAGGCCCTCCTCCTTTTCCACCCTAACAGGCCAGCTTTTCTGCTTCTGAAGTCTCCTCCTTCTCTCCTGACACTTTGCAGTGGGCACGGCTCTTCTGTGCAAGAGCTCGATATGACATGCGTTTCCCCGTGCCAATCTGCACCTCCAACTTTGAGGAGAGAACATGTCCAGAAACTTATCACTCCTGTACTCAGTTGTAATCTTACCCCAAATCGCTTCCCCCTCTTTCAGCGCCATTATTATTAATGGCAGTGAAATCATAAAGACCAGAAAAGCACTGAAACAAGTGGAAGAGCCAGTAGCACCAGAGGCAACAAGGCTGGACCTAGTACTAAATGCAACAGCACTGGGTACCAGCACCCCTATTTACACAGACAACAAATTTCTGCTCTTTTCCAGGGGGCAAGGGTGTAGTCAATACTTTCAGTAACTTTTCACTCTGACATAAAAAGCAACAGCAATTGTAGAAACTCAGTACATCTGCATGAACAGCACTTGTGGCTTCTTGGCTCAACCCAAAATGTTGTTCTTCCCCCAGCTGTGACTCCACCACCCCTCAGAAATGGAGTAGCTGTGCCAAAGCTGTCAAGACAACTCATTCAGCCATGATATTAAAAATCTTTATTTCATTAACATTGCATTATTATTTATTATTTGTTGTGTTCCTACGTAGACCAACCAACCCAAAACATCAAGAGAAATGGAAAAGTTAAAATAAAATATATAGCACCTGATGCCCTGGGCACTTTTTGTCACTGCATCCCCACTTCAAGGGATATGCTGTATTGATACACCTTTTGTTTCTCTCAGACTTTTCTTCTTCATGCAATATATTTAGCTGAAGATCCTGTATGGTGATACGTACACCTTGTATTTGTGTCTAACAGGTACCTCCACAATAAGAACTTTCTGTGCTTATTGCTGGCCATCAACCAAATACAGATCTGTGATTTCCATCTAATGCATATGAAGTGTTTCTAAAGCTTGGATCCAGCCCTGCCTGTTACTGAGATGTTAACCACAGCCATCGCTCTCTTCCAGCTTTTACCTACCTTTACATATTTTTTTTTTTTCCCTACAGTATGTAAATGAGACTGAAGGAAAAACTGCCTGGGGATGCTCACTTTATCAGCTGCATAGCAACCGGGGGAAAAAATAATCTATGACTGCAATATTTAACTAATGTTTATGCAGATACATTCACGCACACGTTTTTGCTTAAGTAACTAAAAGAAGAGGGCATTGTCAGGAAACTGAGCAAGAATTGAGGTCATGGATGCAGCCAGTTTTAAATAAAGCTTTAAAACTAATTATTATAAGTAACCGCGGAAGGAAACAAATTGGGATAAGCTTCATAAAAAATTGAAGACATTAAAAAAATTTTTGCACAAAAAAGACCATTATTATTTGTCATTGGTTCAGCACGACAGAAAGCCAAGCGTCATTATTTATAAACAAATATTTTGCTTAGCAAAGTTATATATGATGCAGTAAATTATAATAACCTCTCAAACTGTAATTTCAACTCTCATCTCAGAGTGCATTGTAATAAGAAATAACTACCCTGTCAGGATAATGCTCATGTAGCTTTTAAAGAACCAGTATAACAGCATATAGAAACACTTGAGTTTAACTCAAAGTTAGCTGTTATAACTTTTACCAAGATTTGTTAGAAACAGCAGCTGTTCCAAATGAAAATAATAATTAAGTTTATCAATCAAAAAACAAAAAAACACCCCACCCTGAAACCCCCAAAAAACTCTTAAGAAAAAGAAAAAACTATTGGCAATGCCCATTTCAACTTGAAGATGGCAAAATCTAAGCTCAAGTGGCAGAAACTATCAATAACCAGACTCATAACAGCGAGTTACAGCTATTTCAGCTTTATTACTTATTTAGAGAATATTCATCTTCAGGAAGCCACACTAGACATACACTATTTCCCATTCTACTCCAAACTAATTCTCACATCTTATCTTCTCCTGGATGTACTGGGATAGAAAAATGTGAATGTAGAAAAGGCTGATTTATAGAAACATGAGCGTTTTTTTAAATCTATTATGCTTAGTACTTGCTATTAGTTTCAAAAATAACATCTCTGTATAAAAGCACTAACCACCGGAAAGATAAAACATTTACAGAGCCTGTAAAATATAAATTTCTCTTTTATTACATCCATCTTAAATTTCCCTACTTTATTTATGCTTTGTGTTTTTCCCCAATCCATTGGCAGGCTGTAGTGTCCTTACTACTTCTTGTGTTCAGGAAGACTGATGAAGTTAGCAAGGCTTTTTTGCAAAAAAAAATTATTTGAAGAGGAAAGTGTAAAGCACACTAATGAGATTAACAGGGTCTGTGTGGTCTACAATATTACTGCACAAAAGACTGAGACAAAGGCGATTGCTGTGAAAGGAACAAAAAATTTGACTAATATTGTGAAATCCTGCTGTGCATGGAAACAAAACATGCAGCAGTCCAAAAGTGGCTCTCACACACTACAGTGCTCTAAAATGCTGCGCAGTGGCAGCTCCAGGAGCGTGGTTTAAACTTGATCCCATTTTACCTGGGCTGCTAAGGTTGGAATATCTTACATTCTGCCTAAGGGCGAGGTACAAAATCAGCAGATCAGAAAGAAGTGCATTACGGACCCACCTTACACATAGCAGGAAAGACAAAACTTTCTCTTAAGCTGATTGTGTTAAAATAGCACTGTGTTTAATATAAGGTTGTGTTAACATAACACTGTCAGTGTTAACATCACACTGTGTTAACAGAACAGGAAAGACAGCTTTCTCTTGAAGTGACTATAGGGTAAAAAAAATACTACAGCTACAAATGACTTGTTCCTTTTGTGGGTTTTGCTATTCAAATGTTTCCTTCCTTGAAAGTACACCAGCCCGCTGCCTCAGTTACACATGTTTATTGCCATCTCACATCTGTTTTGAAATTTCTCTTACTTCTAAAAAAAAAAAAATTAGTCTAAATTAACAATGATCCATACTCTTAAGTACATTGGTAATATTTTTGAGGCATAAAATGAACACGAAACTCACTTAAGTATTTTCACTACTCAGAAGGCAACGAGAAATTTCACTTTTCCAAGTAAACAAAAAAACCCCAACCACCTATTAATCATTTGTGTTTCCTGTACAGAACCTTATTCAAACTTTGATCAAAATTGACCTATTTTGTATGTCTGCATGTAAAATGAAGGCAGAATATGAGCCTGCGGTGACAACATCTGTGTCCAACACAACTTCTTGTTCAGGGCACTTCAGAAATCTCTCATCTCTTGGGAGTTTCAACTCATTAAGAAGTTAATATTAAAACATTTTTTAGCTCAGTTCTTATTCCACAGGGTGAGCCCTTGCACCTCACCATCTTTTCTCATCTGAAGGGCCTCCGTGACCTCCCTCACACACAGGCTGGGGCAATGGACTGCTGCTGTCAGGATGAGCGATATGCTCTCGGCAGGATTTCAACGCCTGCTGAGAACAGGTCAAAAGAGAAACCCAGCCACACGGTCATAGATAACATCACCAGCTGCTGTTTAAGGAAAGGTCAGAAGTGTTTGCTGCCCTTGCAGCCCACAGGAACAGCAAACAGATCTCCTCAACATCACGTTAAGTCCAAAAGTAAGGAGACATCCTTTAATTGCACACTGCTGAGAAGTCTTTCAGCAGCAGCCACTGAGAATTAAATGTGGAAAACTCAAAAATAACCCTCTCCCAAAAATAATAATAAAAAAGTATTGGATCCAAACACTAAAGATGTCCCATTCTGATAAAAAAAAAAAGTTTAGAAACAAATGATTTCCAGAGCCTTCTGACACTATCTCCTTGCCATCCATCACAGTGGTAAGACCACCAGGGAGAAAATAAAGCGAGGGCTAGAATTGCACATGGGCAGAAAGGACTTAGAGCTATGAGTAAACTTACAAAATTAAATTTTATATAGCCTTTTAAAACTGATACAGCTATGTTAGAACTCTAATCCACACTCCACAGCTGGTAGGGATTGCTGCACAAATAATGTATCCCTTCGCTTGAACACACCCAGAAGAAATTAAAGCTGAGATCCTGTCTAAACAGCTATCCATGGTTACTCCTGGAGACAGGAGCCAGCTCTGGAACTCTGTGCGTGCAACAACTTGACATTGCTGTAGATGCCATTATGGTGTAACATAATAAATAGCAACGTCACATCACACATGGGGAGTGCAGTGGGACTCATGGACAGTCAAATCTTTGTAGGAGGACATGCCTAAGGGTCAGCCAGCTCTGGACATTGCACATTCTCAAAAAAGCGCAAAGTGAGCTGAGGTCAGCAGGTTCACAGGTCTGACAGCTCCCCAGGTCCAATGTTATGGCCCAAGGACATGAACGAAGACAACCTGGCACATATAATTAGAAAGGAAGGCATAAGGGAAGAAATATTATTTTGCATTCCTGAAAAGAAACTGATTTGATACTAGCAAATATCTGAAGGAAAAAATGGCAAATTTGCTGCTTTTGCAGAACTTTGCCCCTTTACGTACAAGGACAGCATCTCTGAAAAGAGCTTACTGGAGGTGGTGAATCCAGCTTTGGGACAATCACAGAACAGTTTAGGTTGGAAGGGACCTTAAAGATCACCTAGTCCCAACCCCCTGCCACGGGCAGGGCCACCTTCCACTAGCCCCGGTTGCCCAAAGCCCCGTCCAACCTGGCCTTGAACCCTGCCAGGGAGGGGGCAGCCACAGCTTCTCTGGGCAACCTGTGCCAGGGCCTCACCACCCGCACAGGGGAGAATTTCTTCCTTACATATAATCTGAATCTGCCCTCTTTCAGTTTAAAACCCTTACCCCTCATCCTATCCCTACACCCCTGATCAGGAGTCCCTCCCCCCGTTCCTGCAGCCCCTTTCAGCCCTGGGGGCCGCTCTAAAGTCTCCCCGCAGCCTTCTCTTCTCCAGCTGAACCCCCCAACTCTCTCAGCCTGTCCTCACGGGGGGGCTCCAGCCCCCTTGTCATCTCCGTGGCCTCCTCTGGCCCCGCTCGAGCAGGTCCGTGTCCTTCTGCTGTTGGTGCCCCAGAGCTGGACCCAGCCCTGCAGGGGGGTCTCACAGAGTGGAGCAGAGGGGGAGAATCCCCCCCTCACCCTGCTGCCCACCCTGCTCTGGGTGCAGCCCAGCACACCGTTGCCTTTCTGGGCTGTGAGTGAACATTGCTGGCTCACAGTCAGTTTTCCATCCACCAACACCCCCAAGTCCTTCTCCTGGGGGCTGTCCCCCACCCACTGCTCACCCAGCCTGGATTTGTGCTGGGGATTGCCCCGACCCATGGGCAGGACCTTGCCCTTGGCCTTGTTGAACTCCATGAGGTTTGCACATTCCCACCTCTCCAGCCTGTCCAGGTCCCTCTGGGTGGCCGATCCCTTCCCCTCCAGTGTATCAACCACACCACACAGCATATTATGAACTGTCCTTAAATTAAAACAAGAGAACATGCTGAGAGTTGCATTCTTCTACAAAAAGGCAATAGGATTAGTAGCGGCAAACTCTTTTTCCAATGTGCCAAAAGATGATGAATAGTTCACAGTGTTGACTGTGGAGGCTGGCATTTTAATACATTAGTAATACAGTAGCTTTTAAACAAATCTGTAAATATTAAAATGTTAAACCAAATAAAGATCAATAAAACAGCTTTTTTATACAGTGTTTCTAGGATTAAAATATGGGCATCTATCCTTGCTGAAAGAAGTTGCTTTGTTTTATCCTTTTTGGAGGCAGCAGTTTTTTAATTCCTACATGGAAGGTACTTTATGAGCATTTCTATTGTCATTGTCACTACAAAACACTAAATCTGCATAGTAAAATATCGACTGATACTTCTGTACGTTAGTGAGGAGGTAACTAACAAGGAGTCCTGTCTTTGACAGAGCTGCACAATACTACCACATCTGCTTCTGCAATGAGACAAATATCAGACAAGGTATCAGTCTGGACATCACCAGTATTTCCATTTTCTTTGGGAGTCACCTTTTAATGTAAAGAATGCACGTCAAGTTTCTATACATCAAGTATAAATATGTCTTTACCTTCACTATCTGAACTGTGCTACTGGTTGGAATGAGACCCTTGCCTAAATCAAAAATTAAGATACAGTAAGAAAAACCTTTATGGGGCGGGTGGAAAGGGAAGAGATGGACAGGAAAATATCTGCACCTCTTGATTCTGGATTCGTGGCCAAGTCTGAAGTAGTCAGCTGGATAAAATGTTGTTTCTAAAGCTTCAGTAACTTTCCAGAAGCAGCATCACACCTCTCAGTGGCATTTCACTTCCATTATATGAAGGTATGTGACATGCCTACTTAATACCACATACACACATCAAAAATATGTAAGTAATTTGATCCCTTCAGGGAAGCAAACATTTCTTATTTATAATAAAAAGCCCTATATAAACTTGTGACACCAGGTTATTTTTAATAATAATAAAGTAACATACAATATTACCAGCATTGCACAACCAAATCGTTCTTAAGTGTGAAAAGATATGAGATGAAAACCAAGGAACAATAACCAACCTAAAAACAGTCCAAGTGGGACTCTGTCATAGGGTGCTCAATCACAGGGTCCTAAATATGGGTGTTCAGTTCTACCAGCTAAGGAAAACAGATTGAATCAAACGCTGTCACTTACAGCCTTAAAATACCTACACCAGAACGCACCAGCAAATTCCTCAAATGGTTTTAGATCCATCATTTTTATGCAGCCTTTTCAAAGCTTCCCTATAAATTTCTCCTTAAATGCATCAAATACGTTCGCTTCAGATAAAACTTGCTTCTCGAATATCTTCTGCTATAAGGAAGTAACAAAGGTCAATCACAACTAAATTGGATTCTTCTAACAAAAAGGAGAAAAATCTCAGCTCCTGTAATCTGGAATTCAGGAACAGGTTAGTTACAGATTTAATTAGCATTGTCAAGTCCTCCTCAAAGAAATCCAACCATAGCAGGTGATGCTAATATATATACTTATTAGGTAGTGATGATAATATATGTATTTATTCCTACTTTGTGCTATATCCTGTGAAGCTCATTCAGCAAACCTGCTATGAAATTCTCTGAAAATCCAGAGATGGGTTTTGTTAGTACTTCTATAAAAATGGGCAATATATTAAAAGATCGTGTACAACATCCCTCAAAATATAAATCTTCAACATAAGATGTGGAAAATTATTATTACAAGAATATGTGAAAAGGAATAATAGACTTACAAATGTCCAGTGTGGTTGAAAGTAATTATTATTCTTTTTTAGAAAATAACCTCTGAGAAAAAGACTGGCTTAGCCTTAAGCAAGATTTCACAATGTTATTTATCCACATTATCAGTTTGGAAAAATGCTCACTTTATCAAAACACAGTTTGATTCATAGATGTCTCCCTCAGGTTATCCAGTGTAAGTGAAAGCAAGGAACTATCCAGGCAGGTGAACTAGCCATTCCACATTGCCATGATCTTTAACAGTCAGCAACTTCAAAAAAGAAAAAGCTTTCTATTGCATGGGATGACAGTTCACAGAAGATTAATTTTCCACATGGAACACACTTGCACTCTTAATGTGACAGTCCCTCCGACTGGCAGGTTCTGTCCCTTGTGCCAGCACTCCCTGGAATTGCACATTACATATAAGGATTTTATTTACAGGGTCTTACCTTCCAGATAAAGAGAAGATTTTTTTTTAAAAAGACTATAAAGCAACACTGCTCTCACGTGACATCTTAAACAATTTTTCCTTAACTACTACAACAGCAAGAATTTTGAACACATCAATGTGTATTTTAGGTCTTAAAATCCAGCTCTTCACGTCTTGCCACAGAACAAAAAACATAGAGCAATTCCCATTTATGTGAAATCAAATACATAATTATCAATTAAGAGAGACACAGAGTTTCCAGACAACATGACAGGAGACTGCTTCTGCAAGATACATTGTTTAACCTTGTAGAAAGCAGATATACTATCAATTTAAGACAAGTGGGTGAGAAAGGCAGAACAGAAGACACGGAACATAAGGAGAGAAAATAGGATTATCTTTTCTTCCCCTCTGCAAACTTCTCCTCCTTTCTCCACAGCATCTCATTATAACTAAGGCAATAAACCCACAGGGCAAACTATATCTAATAAAGATGAAAAGTAAATTTCAGATTAGCAACTCTGTAACCTTCCTTGGAGTTGCAGTGATACCTGGTTAGGTCAACAGCTCTGGTTTTCAATAAACAGTATTAGACAATGTAATATCTCGGCTCTGGTTTGAACTAACAGAAACATCCTGTACAATAAACTTCACTTGTCCACCTGATTGACCAATGTCCTAGGAGACAAAATTGCAACGGTAACATGCAGAAGAAACCAATCCAAGGACAGGAAATAAATTGGCTCTCTATTGCCAAAATGTTCCCATGTTTTTGTTAAATACATCACATATAAATCATGCAAAGAGAACTTCAACTCCAGATCAGGGGGCAGCCTTTTGTATCAGCACAGCTTGGACCAGCATGGATATAGGGATCCAGGGACCTCACATTAGCCCAGAAATGCTGGAATCAGATTATCCTTTCACTCACACTAATATGAAAGCCTTTATTACAGGTTTAAAGTCTTGCAACATAGATACTATCCCCTTTTCCTACAAATATTTTGCTTTCCAGAGGAATGCTCACAAAGGGACATCTCTGTCCTTTCCTGTATTTCCTATGTAGTATTCATTTCAGTAGCACAGATGGGAGATGTTAAGAAGAAAAACAAAACCTCTCAGTCAGTGGAAAATGCCAAACACCCCAACAAATCATGATTCTTTTAAAGAAGATGGAAAGTTACTTAACAGACATGGGTAAGAAATTAATAAGCCAACAAGGTCTGGACTCTCAGGAAAGGTAATAGGGTTTTTTTATTATCATTGATAGATCTTCCAAGAACCAACAATGGTTCATACTCTGCTACAAAGCTTCTGTCCATATTTCTCTGTTCTCACAGCAGGAAAACAGCCAGCCAAAGTCACTAGGCAAAATAAAATCATGATACATCAATGCCTCACTAACATTCCAAAAAGACTGAGCAAGAACAGGAATTATGCCAAGTGCTTGAACACCCTGTCAAAAAGAGAGGGAGAAAGAAAATCCTGTGGACGGATTTAGTTCCTTGAATTTCTCTCCCAAGGGAAGAAGGATGCAGTCAGAAAAGACTAGAAAAACCAGCAACAACATTAGACCCTCTATTCCATGTTTCTCTTTGAAAATACACATATTCTTTGTATTTTCAGCTTCCACCAGACAGAGTAAAATGAAAGATGACACTCATTGTGCCTCTCTAAGGCAATGGTTGCTGCCAGACACACTGGCCAATCCAGCAATTCAGGAACTTAAAAGCCCTAAATCTAACTGCAAGAGCTACAGTCATCGATACCGTTGAGCTGGCTTAGAAGCAAAAGGAGTGTGTTCACACCTTTAACTGGTTACACCTATTGAGAGAATTCTGAAAAAATGTATTAATATTTATAGCAAAGCTTTAATCCTCACCTATAAATAAACTAAACAGCAATAAAAAGTGTACATAAAGGGACGGGGCCACTAATGCTGCAACAGTTTCCATGAGAAATGAAATATCATGGAAAGAAAAAGAGTGACACATTCTATAAGTCTACTTCCCCTTCCTCGGCCAGGTAAACGATGTTCTTGTTCTGTGAACGATGTAATAATGCATAACTTAATTTGCTGCAACTTTATTAAGTCACACAGGAGTAAACTGTACAATTTCTGTAATTACTTCTGCTCATGTATCTTCAGCTATTTGGCAGAGCTTCTCTCAATCTTCCAATCCAAGCCTGACTCCAAGCAATTTACAGAACTTCATCAACTTTCTCACATATCTTGTTAAGACTTTGCAGAAAGGAAACATTCTCCTGTTTTCCCAGCTCCTTTGCCGAGCATCCCCATGGGATACATTCACCCTGTCAGCTGTCCTGGGGAGTGGGCTCCTCTCCCTGATGGCTTTCATCCACTGAACTGCAGTAACTGGGACTACATGTTCTGATGCAAATAACTGGGCTGCTGCACAGGAGGTGACTTACTCACACCACCATTAACATTTCAGAGGTTCAAGGACTATGTTTTCTCAGTCAAAAAAGAAATAATATAATGACACAAAGAAGAAATAGTATAATGACAAGGAGAGCAGGCTAAGATTTCAGGCGACAATTTCAAATGTAGAGATGAAAGCATGGAGAACTGCTAATTTGGTCGAAGAAAGAATTCCAGTCCTTAATAGCTAGTGAACCTTTTTTCAGCTTTCTTCAGACAAAGCCAATCTTTCAAGATTCTTAGGTTTGAACTTTGAAAGAGAAAATCAGTACTTGTAACTACCATTGAGGCATTTATACTCCCTTCTTTAATGTGAACCTGCATTACAGATAAAAATAAAAATTAATGCTAGTGACTATAATAAATTTTTTTTACACAGCCCTACCATAAACCTAAGAATGCAAAGAGAAACTTTGAGCAGGCATAATTAATTATACATACTATATCATTTTATTACAGAAATATAAAAATATATATATGTTCTAATTAAAATGTTAAAACCCTTACACTACACTGAATATACTATGAAATCAGGAAAACAGCATTTACTTCTGGCAAGTTCTCCAACAGATCTAATGAGGTGAGAACTTAATGCAATTAAATTCCTCGTATTTTAGTAAAGACTCTTACTTCAGCATATCATCATTCTGAAGGTGTTGAATTCAGAATTTGCTGAAATTAAGAACCGAGTCTATTGGCACTTAACAGGGCCTCTGGCTACACGCACTCACCAGGAGGGGAAAGGTAAAACAAGTTTTATCTCATTTTCAAGCAGAAAATGCTTCAAACTTAATTTCATGATCAGAAAATAAACTTCTCTCTTTAAAAACTAGCATGGGGAAAACTAATTTGAAAGCATGGACTATATATCAAGGAAAGTAAATGATGTGTAGAAAAAACTGCAAAAGATTGCATTGCCTCAGACCTTCTATAATTTCCATTCTGCTTTTAACTTTTATGAGAGTTTTGCACTTCAAGACTTGATTCGTGGAGTGTCACGGATTTAAACTATAATTCACTAACCAGAGCTGTTTTTTTTCCCTGTACTTTGTATAATTAGAAAGATTGTGATTACAACCACAGCACACAAAAATTCCTAAGTATCACTTTTTCAGATTAACCAGCTCGTAGCATTTCAAAAGCAAGCAGAGAGAGTTCTCTCTTGGATAATCTATGTACGTCCTGTGCAGGATTTTATACAGATTATATGCCACCTGAGAAATCCAATCAGCGCTGCAAAAAGCAGCAAGGTATTTTAACATCCTGCTGTCTGATAGATGCCAGAGATATCTGCCCTGCTTTTCTTGGAGCCAAGCAATGCTCCTCAACACCCTCTGTCCTATGTAAGAGCTCATTCAGCACATTAAAAAGCTCTTGTGCTTCTGGTCTGTGTGACGCAGGTCATGCTCTACTCAATGTCTCCTCACTGTCAGGAGCAGGTACTCGGCTGCTCCAACCACCTCGAGGAATGGAGACACCACAACGCCAACACAAGAGAAATTTCCGTCCTCAGTATCTACATCTCAATAAAAATATGTTGAAGAACCTGACAAAACATGACCCTCTATCTAAATGATCTTGTCCCATTGCTTTTCAGACAATAACACTAATCCCACCCTAATGTAAATCAGGCTCCCACTTTTAACAACGCTCTGAAGGAGCGGATTTCACTCCATCAGGAGCCCAGGAAGCCTGACGGGGCTCAGGCCCCCGCCCTGGAAACCACAGGGAAGTGACTGCAGCTCAGTTACGTGCTTGGACACCTCATTCAGTATTCCCTAAAAAACAGAGGGAAAGGTTTACTTAGTGTATGCAAAACACATTCTAGGATCAAACCTCTCCAGACTTTAAAAATTATGATACCCTGCTCAAATATGAAATTATAAGTGCTGTTTATTTAATTGCTTTATTGCTTCATGTTCTTTTTTCTCAACCTTTATGGTTCATGTTTTCAAGGGTTTTATCTGTTTTGAAAGACTAGAATTTCAGTTTTACAGACAATTAAAAATGCTATACATTACGTCTTGTATAATTGCTGTGTATATACATATCTTTGAAATGCTGTTAACAATGAATCCAATTTTTAATTTAGATACATGTCAATTAGAGAAGAAAAGGCAGTCTGTAAAGAGAAACTAACTCACTGTTTGCAAAAATAGGGAGTCAACTTACTGGAAGTAGGTCTATTATTTAAAAAAAAAATAAATATTTAAACAAGACAAAAAGAATTCTGAGGTTGCTTGAAGTAATCCTGTGGTAAGCTGAAGCAAAACTCTCTATATTATAGTTTACCACAGAAATGGTAGCTCCAATAACCCAGTAAACATGGTGGGAATAACCATACTGGATTGGATGCTGGAGCAAGTAGACATACGAATTGAGATATACATTAGGAGCTAAAGACTTTTAACTTGAAAGAAACACCAAAATTGCAGGAAAAACCCAGCAGCTGGCGATGCTGCTCAGGTGAGCAGTCAAGTTTCTGGATACTGCCTGAGACTGCAGCAAGGGCAGCACTCACAGGTACCACTGCCCTGGGGCCTGGATGCAGGAAACAAAAATTTTCACTGATGGGAAATTTAATCTTCACTGAACTAACAAGTCTGGGTAGGATGTTTCAGCCTTTGTTTAGAGAACAGCAGAAAGGAGAGATGTGGAAGAAAAATGTGCTGTGACTGACCGCAACTGCTTCACCTCTCGGTTAATCTCATCACTGCAGGTTCTTTGCATGACACACATTAGCTATTTTTTAGACAATCCAAAGGCATATTTTAAAGGAGAGAGGTGCGAGTTAGATGTTCTTGTGCGTGAGGTTCATTGCCAGTAATGTAACCAATTCCCTCTGCCAGTGAGGAACCAAGTGATGCGCATTATTCCTCAAAATGGCCTGGCAAGTAACCAAGTCCCTCTTGAAGTAACAACAAATGCCCCGTTCTCAGGGTCTGGGCAAGACCTGCACAGCCCAGCAACTACCCGTCTCAGACAGTTCAGCAGCATAAATAAGGTCCTGCTACAAGGAAAGGATCCCAGCCTGCTTATGTGTCAGAAATCAGTACCATTATATCAGGATGTCTGCACTAAAACCCACAATGCAGGTAGATGCTGGAAGTAGGTTTGAATTTGCTGCAGTTGACCCTAAGGCCGATCCAGCCGTAACAGCAGTCTTCAAATTCAGCCGTCACTTCTTACAGTTGCAGGTTATTCTGTGAGAAGTGTAAACGCTCGCCTGTGCAAGCTGTAATCACACACCTCGGCAAGGTAATACAGATGTATGGTCAGTGAGGATTAGAAATGATTTCTCAAGATTATAGTATTGTAAATCCAGTTTAATAAACTTCAGAACTGGGAACTGTGATCGTACACATAACTTTTTGCTGTTCTTTCAAACAAAGGCATTTTCCCTGGGCAACGAGGAAGTCATATGTGACAATAGCTTTTAGACTTCAATAATCTTCTTTTGTATTTCCTATAAAAGCTCAAGCTAATCGTGCATGCAAGTCTGACACACCCAAACAAAGTGCCGTTTTTTTCTGTTGAAACGAAGTATGGCATGCTCACTGAGGGACGGAGTGAAACAAAACACCCTCTTATCAGAATCGGAGCCTCTAAGGAAATCACGGAGGGAAAGAAAAATCCCAAGGATTTAATTGAGACTAACAAAAATCTAGGGCTACATTTACACATTACAAAAACCCACTTAATCTCAGGGCTGGATTCTGTCTAAAGCTGTGCAGTTCTGCTGTTGTGTCCCTTGCTCGAGGTCTCTATGGATGATGCATTTGTTTTGCTGCTGCTGTTTGTGAGATTGACTTCACACTGAGGTTCTGCTGAATAAAGTGGTATGATTTATTCCTGCAGAGACATAAATATTGGAAATACTACCTACTGAAAATTAATATGGTCTCTGAGAAGCAGAAAGTTATTCTCCTAGCTGCATCTCTGCATAACATGTACATGCCATCAGTCAAATTATGGTAACTAAAGATCTTTATCATGTAGCACATTAAGTATTAATACTGACTTTAGAGTACCAAATTAGAAACAATGTGTTGGAAATTAACTACAGTTTCATGAAAGCTTCTGCCAGACCTAAAAACTGAAGACACAGGAAAGTAAATATACCAGGAACAATTTGGCAATATAATCTTCTTCACAGTGACATTTAATATAGAGTCTGAGAGATCAAAACCCTCCTAAAAATCTCCATTGGCAGGGAGTCTGCAAATGCCATGAGGCAGGCGCCAGCTGCTGAGATGACTGCTTACAACAGCAGTGAACACCCTCCTGAAATTTCTTGAATCCACTTCTCATCTCTGGTGAAGAGATGTAACTCTGTAAACTCTTCCGAGTTTCTCAGATCTGTGTTTGTACACTACTGACCCTAACCTGTGACTGCTAATGGGTAATAATCAGCAGGAAATATTAGACAACCTCTTTTGCTCTGTGCCCCGTAGGTTATCCCCACTCTAATACAGCGAGTTCAAGCCAGGCTAGTGAGAAGTTGGTTATTCTCCACCTAGTTTATTTAAAACGTGATTTTCCTCCGGAACTAAATTACTGTAATATGACGAATTGCAAAGGTCACCTAAATGCAAAATCAAGAAAGTTGGGCTGAGTTGGGTGCCTATTCAGTGATTTAAACCACCTGAAGATGTAGCTTTTGGGTTCAAAGCACTTTGAAATCCGACACATTTTAAGCAGAAGGACCTGCATTTTCCCAATATTGTCCAGACACTAAAGATTCCTGCTTTTCTCAACTGGAAAGATTTCACTGACCTTGCTAACTGCAGGGATTTATTGGAGAACTCAACCATCCTATGTCAAGCATTATTTTCTGTCTAAAGAAACAAATGAGCATTTCAAAATCCTTCTTCAGCTGGCAGTTGCAGTCTCTGCAACAACCACATAAATATAGCTGTATAAAAAGTGTCTAAACTGGCCATATGGTAATCTTCTTAATTCATTATAATAGCAAAGATTTACAGTTCATTTTTTTTTTGCATGTAATTTCAAGTGACTATTTCTTAATCTTTATTTAAAAAAATAAAACAACAAAACAAAACAAAACAAAAAAAACCACCAAACCAAAAACCAGAAAACTGGAGGAAAATGTAATTCATAGATATACAAGGAAGCATATACCTGGCACAATAAAAAGGATTAGTTTGAAGAGAATATGGGTTTAGTCCTTAAATCTGTAAAGCATAACATAATGAATACGGCTCATTTAACTTTTAAAACAACCTGAATAACACCACCTTTTTTTAAGTAACTATTACCCACTGCACTGAAAGCACAGACTACACTGATGAGCTTCATCCTTCAGCCATTTCACCTTGTCACAGCTAGAACAAAAATCCCACCTTACTGCTCTAGTTATGTTTGGCATTAAAAGCAGTAAACAATCGAGCCTTGGGACACAACTGAAATGGTATCTCTACACTGTGTTTTATTAGTGCTGCAAGAGAAATTTAAGAAAAACAAAGTCTTTATTCCATCACACAATCTTAGCCCTAACAACTTAAATCACACACACTATTGAGACATGGTTACTTGTGAACATGCTGCGTCAGGAGTCACCGTCAAATCGAGACAAGAAAACATATGTACATACAGGTTTGAGGAGGGAAGAATTTTTTTTCCCCCATATTACGATTCAAACCTTTTACCATGCTCCATGTAAAGTTATAGAAGAACTGGGCAATCTCTTTTCACCACTATAGTATACTACTTTTTGCTTCACCTTCTATATACACTTGTAAAATTAATCAAATGTTAATGGAAAAATCTTTTTTTTTTCTCCCCAACAAAAGAATTAATCTCAAAATCACCAATGGTTTTCTAGAAGAATGCAAATAAATGAAACAGTAGGAGACTATGCACTATGGAAAGTTTTGAAGAACATTGCTGGAATTTGAATTACTCAAGCAAATTAGTAAATCAGTCTCAATAATGCATTTCCAACTATTTCAGTAAACTCCAAGGCCAATTACCATTTATACAATTTCTGCAAGCAAATCTCCACAGTGAAAAATGATTTCCCATGATCTGGCACTTGCAAAATAAAGAAAAAAAAAACCCAATAGCTAAATCAGGTTACTAGTCAAGAGAATCAGATCAGGAATGCTCATGTACCCCCCTTCTGACTGAGTTCACATACATGCAGCATGACTGACTGGTGTAGTCATGTCTTGATTAAATATGAACATCCAACTCATTGGAGTGATTGACTTGTCTTGACTAAATATGAGCATCCAACATCCTTCTCTTATGTCCTTGAACTTTTTATTCACACTGGGTTTGGGTTTGCTCTTTTGTTAAAGCCAGAGGAAAACAGCTAGCAATAGATTGCTTTGTTTGATAGGGGACACTATCTTATTTCTCTTTTCTTGTCCAAAAGCCATCTTATTTGCTGTTCCTAGAGTGGAAATTGGCCAGAGTTCTATCTGTGATTTACTTTTTCCTTCTACCTAGGGAGGTGTCTGCATCATAAATTGCCTTTTCCTCCCTGTTTACTATGTATCTTCTTGATTCTGCCCAGTCTAGTATTTTTTCCGTAAACAATCTTTGAGAGTTCAGTTCAAGCCCTTATATACTAAAGCTTCCTCAAAACCATGTGTTAAGAGAACAGATTATTTTTTCTTTGTTTTATAAATTAGCACTGCAATGCATACACAGGCTGTGCAGAAAAGGTAAAATTGCAGTACGATAAGGAATACATATGCAAGAAAGACATGGACCTGCTCAAGCAGGTCCAGAGGAGGCCACAAAGATGATCATGGAGATGGAGCCCCCCCCGTGAGGACAGGCTGAGAGAGTTGGGGGGTTCAGCTGGAGAAGAGAAGGCTGCGGGGAGACCTTAGAGCGGCCCCCAGGGCTGAAAGGGGCTGCAGGAACGGGGGGAGGTTCTCTTGATCAGGGGGTGTAGGGATAGGATGAGGGGTAAGGGTTTTAAACTGACAGAGAGTAGATTTAGATTAGATATGAGGAAGAAATTCTTCCCTGTGAGGGAGGTGAGGCCCTGGCACAGGTTGCCCAGAGAAGCTGTGGCTGCCCCCTCCCTGGCAGGGTTCAAGGCCAGGTTGGACGGGGCTTTGGGCAACCGGGGCTAGTGGAAGGTGGCCCTGCCTGGGGCAGGGGGTTGGGACTAGGTGATCTTTAACGTCCCTTCCAGCCCGAACCATTCAAGGATTCCAAGATTCTATTCAGCTTTGTACTGCATTTGCCAGGCAAAAATATTTAATCACAGCAGTTCATCTCCCCTTCCTCTGGGAATTTTAATTTTGTCACATCCCTGGACAGTGGAATACTTCTGTACTACTAAATTTAGTGAAAAATTTCATGTTTATATGCATGCATATGTGCTTGATTATATTTTTTTTTTTTTTAAACAGTCTATTGACAAAACGTCTTAGTGTTTTCATAACTTGTTTGAATTCATACCCCACCATGATCTGTCATTTATATGGTACACGTATTTATCAGCAATTTGATATAAATTTTATAATTAGAGTTTGGGGATAGCAGTTACTGGCTATTCTTGAAAAGTTTCTCTGTGAGAGAACAGCTGTAGATTGCAATTTTGCTATTACAGCTATGCATGTACAGACCAAATAGAACGATAAAAAAAATGTGAAAGCATTAACTGTAACTCATAAAATGTAATGAGGTATTAAAAATGCAAATATTGGAACAGTTTACAACTTTGCCTTCTACAGAATTCAGTATTAGGAATATCAGAATGGTCAAAGCACATGGAAACTTTTCTTGGAAGCTAAATTCACACATTTCTGATAAAATATATGCCATAATAGTGCAAATGACAGCAAGTACAGGTTCATTGCTCCATTTCTAAACCAACTCTTGTTATGTTTTGCTTTTTCCTTCCAAAACTTCCCAATTACTAAGCTTAAATTGTGCTCATATTTGAAAAATCTCTGCTTATGGCCATCTCCCCACCCGCAAGACATTACAGCTTGGTTCAACCATTTTTATTTTGAATGAGGGTAGGAATCCATATACAATCCATGTCGAGGGAGAGTGTGCATGTGCACCAGTTCTGTCTCCTTCCTTTCCTCTGCTGAGTCCATATTTTAGCCCAATCTCCATAGGATTGATTCATCTTTCACTGATTCACTCCAAGCCTCCGGAGGTTGCCTTTAACTGCTTATGGATTATTTTTTTTTTTGGTCTTTGAAAGTGAATCTAAAATATTTACTGGAGAAGGCATACTCACATCTACCACAAGGCCATTTGAAGTCATGTAAACCACCTGGTTGCCACAAAGAATAGCAAGAAAAAGCCACTGGTGTAACAGCTAAATAGTTGCATTGCTTCCACATCTAACTGAAGTGGCATGGATCTGCAGTGCAGAACGAGCCGTGATCTCCCTTGCTCTGTGCAGTGCTGATCACAGGGACAAATCCAGTGTCTGCTGCTTTCTCTGCTTTCTCCTCCCTCCAACCTCAGTGTTTCATTTTCTACAATTTGTATCTCAGGATGAAAGAAGTTGACAGATCCACTTGAAAAACTGTACCACTTAAAAGCTGCTTGCCTGCAGCGTGCTTTGTACCCACAGAGAAGTTTGTGCTGCCTTCTTCTTGTGTGTGTTGTGTCTTACAGTATGAATATAATAATTTCTGAACTGGGAAAAAAAAAATAGACATTTTCTGGCTAGGGTTGCAAATTGCCTTTCATCCACCTCTCACGTAATTCAGTTTATACTGTAAAATATACTGTCAGGTTAGCAGAGTACTTAAGCAGATATTTAACAGTGTTCAGGGCATGCACTCCATGTCCTCCCTACTCCACCATGTGCTTGTTAGTTCATTCACAGATTTGTCTTCAGCAGCATCCAAGTGTGTGCTTGCAGCTAAGTGCACGTGTGAATGCTTTGCTGAACTCAACCCCAACGGGCATGGGGAGAGTCCCCATAAAACCAGGAGCTAAGATCTGTTGCAAAGCAGGGCAGTAAGGCATTCCAACGAACAAACTAATCAGAAACAAATCCAGCTGAGTGACATCACAGGCTGAATCACCTTTTACTTTAGGATAGATTTTGCTAAAATCTGTTTAAAATGTAATAGCAACGGGTTCTGCTGCCACTACATCCTAAGAATCATGGAATCATCAAGGTTGGAAAAGCCCTTGAAGCTCCTCCAGCCCAACCATGACCCTCACCCTGACCGTTCCCAACTCCCCCAGATCCCTCAGCGCTGGCTCAGCCCGACTCTTCAACCCCTCCAGGGATGGGGACTCCCCCCTGCCCTGGGCAGCCCATTCCAACGCCCAACAGCCCCTTCTGCACAGAAATCCTTCCTCAGAGCCAGCCTGACCCTGCCCTGGGCAGCTTGAGGCCATTCCCTCGGGGCCTGGCGCTGGGGCCTTGGCTCCAGAGACTCATCCCCCCTCTCTGCCCCCTCCTGGCAGGGAGTTGCAGAGGGCCAGGAGGTCTCCCCTCAGCCTCCTCTTCTCCAGACTGAACCCCCCCAGTCCCCCCAGCCGCTCCCCAGCAGCCCTGTGCTCCAGAGCCTGCCCCAGCTCCGTTGCCCTTCTCTGCCCACGCTCGAGTCACTCAATGGCCTTTTTGGGGTGAGGGGCCCAGAACTGAACCCACTCAGCGAGGGGCGGCCTCCCCAGTGCCGAGCCCAGGGCTCAGATCCCGTCCCTGTCCCTGCTGGCCACGCCAGGGCTGACACAAGGGTTGGCGCTTCCAAATGCTGCACATTTACCACACAGCAGGAGTGGGATAAGAGGGTCTCAGTATCCACAGCTCCAGACAAACTCAACATCACCCTGACTTTGCCGTAAAATCCTGTGTACCTCAGTGTGGAGCTGAACAAAAATTATGGAACCTCAATTACTGATCACTTTGTAAAAAGATTCTCAGCTTATTACTGACCACAGATGGGTGCTACCAGGTTTATATATATATATATATATATATACACACACACACACTCACACACAGTGGTATTACCAGTTATAAAAATGTCGTTTCTAACTTTAGCATTAAAATGGGTACTAGGGAAAAGGGATGCTTATTACAAATGCAGATTTTTTCATTAACTATTGCAATTAGGCAGCCCTCAGCAGACTGTAGTGCATTCATTTGATGCAGCAGTAGCTCTTACATAAGAATATATTATGTACAAACCACATCTTACCTGATAATAAGTGATACTTTGGGCAGCACTAAAACAGTTAAACGCATGTAGCTGACTCTCCCTCCAGTACTCTCACTTATTGTGACTCAGGGCTTATCTTTTTAGCCAGACAGATCATTAATTTTCCTAGGTGTTTATTATCCACATGAAATGTCCTATTCCTCTGGTATCAAGTGTTTTATATCTGTGGCTTCGCCTGTGTGAAATCAGTGAGATGACCAAAGACCTTGATATTATCCTGATGTTATTACTCAATATGACATCTCTATGCCTTGGTCCCCTGAGCATAGTAAAACTAGTTTTATAGTCAATTTTGTTGCCAAATAAATCAAGCCATAATCCCCTTTCCCCTCCAAAATCCATGATTTTTTTTCCTTAGGTAGTCTAGGCACCAAAAGACATACTATATGACTACCTACTAAACTTCAGACTTCCAAAGTAGATGATGAATTGCTACAGTTTATTAGACAACTCAACTTACTATATATGCCAAATCACATAAAATCTTGAGATCTTATTCTTAGATTCTCTGCAATTTGTGAGAGTATGCTCTTTTCCTAAAGACCATGCTTTTAATGTTAAAAGCTAAGTATGACAGTTTTATCCGCTAACTAACATGTAAATTTTCAGAGAAGTGACAGGTGGCCATATGTCACATTAAATTGGTAGTAAATCTTTCTTTTTTCCTGGCGCACTCTGTAAGCTTTGTTAGATACGTATCCCTTCAGAAGACCAAGTATAATAGCACAGCAACATATACTTCATCTGTTCAGTATATATTACTTTTTCTTCTTAAGGCATATTCTTAAGTACTTTGTCCCCTGCAGTGAGGTTTCAGTCTCTGAGCGCTGCCACTTCAAATAGCTTAGCTCACAGTTACAGCTTATTTTCACACTCTTCCTTCATGTTACTCCCAGCATAACTGAGATCCACCTTGGTTAGCATCTTACTTTTGTCTTCTATCAATTGCAACGATGTCAAGGACAATTATGCCTTTCATGCCACCCAGCACATTCAAGCTCTGTCTCCTCCCTCTTTTATTTTCATCAGCTATAAAATCCATGTTCATTTGGAGGCACTGTTCAAAGCAAGTAAATTAAAGTATCTGGATAATTCTGGAACACAATCTGGAGCAAAACTTGGCCAATGTTATTCTTCATCTCTTTCTTGTGATCCTTTTAAACTGAGCAACATTGCAAGGAGGCTTTCAGTCTGCCTCAAACATGAAGACTGAGAACTCTGTTTTTGGAAGTGACTCACCCATTTGCTGGTTTTCTCTCCCAGAGGATGGCACTTGCTACGCATTTAGGAAACATAACAATTTAAGCTCTACAGTCAGACACATTTAATGATTACCATTTGTGCAGAATAACAGTATTTTTGCTCCTCATGGAGCCTACATACCTATTCCATCTCCTCTGGGAAGTGGTCTGTGTCCATCTCTTTTTCAGCCTTGCACTGCATGGTCCTGACCTTTCCTGCTCTGACGGTTATGCAAAGTCTGATCTGTCATCTTCTTCTGTCCCCAAGACAGGATCTGTACTGATTTCAAAGAAATTCCTCTTGGATGGCTGGGAAATATATGTACTAAGATCCGTGCAAAATGTGTGGGTCCTGAGGAAACTGGCTGACAGAGAAGAGAAAGGCTAACTAGTCAATAGAAAGGGCAACAGAAACAACTGGGAAGATTTGGCTGCGCTGGAAATGCTCTGATTTGAAAGGAAGCTGTTTTGAAGGCACAGTAAAGTGTAGGGCCCTTGGTCACTACACAGCTCAGAGGACTTGGGTTTGAAGTCAGGCTCTCCACGCACTGCAGCTGGCGAGACAACAGGAGCAAAGGACACCAGATAGTAAGCGGCCAATTTGCAGACAAGTGGTCATCCATAAATGCTAACAGCTCAATAAGATGAGGAAGAGGATGTAGAATGGGAAACTGGAGTGGCACTTTGCAGACAACTGCACCCTGCTGCAAGGGGTGGTGCTCTAGTAATAGGCAGCAGCCAGACTCAGACGTGATTTTTCACTCAGCTACAGTCACATCTCTACTGAAAACCATCATTGTAAATGCAATTGCTTAAATAGTCATTCCATCCCTCAGACAGCTTTTCTATTTCTATGAAAATACTTTTAAAATACTTTAAAAACCAAATGGCAAGTAACTTAGCTGATACAAAAGTAGTGTTGTGCTTGTCCTCAAATGCAACTTTTGGAAACAAGGAAACTAAAATGAAAGAAATATGCAAATCGAGTCTTATCTCTACACCCATATGCTTACAATGCATACACTCATTTGCCTTAGTATTATCTACAAATGTCCTCCAGTAAAGCTCTAAGCTGGTGCCACACAATTAAACCCACATCTGTTAAATTTTATAAACTCTTTGTCCTTGATAACATCACCCTTTTAATGTTATGCTTATATCTAACCATTTTTAAGCCCATAAACAAACCCATCTGCCACTTAATTAACCAGTCAGGAGATGATCCATGCTCACTAAAAATGCCCCGTTTGCCCTGTGAGGAGCTCAGGACAGACGTACAGACTTTCTCTAGCCGTGTCGTTCAACCACACAGATGGGAGTCAGGCAGAACAGCAGTTATTTTACCCTTCTCTTTGAGCCCTCAACTATCCTCCAAATACAGCAGCTACAACTCTAAGGATACCACAGCTAATCCCAGGGTAATTCAACCCAACTAACACCATGACAGCAGCTGAAGGACCCAAAGACAACAAGTTCACACTTTCCAGTCAACAGCGTGCAAACTACAATTCTAAACTTCCACTGAGAACACTTGACTGAGTAGGACAAGGCAAGGCCCTAAATTATAAACTGCAACATGGAAAAACGTGACACTGTGTGATAAACTGAGAATGAGAAGACAACTAAACTTGCTCACAAATCTGGCACTAATTAGTTGTCAGAACTGACTTCTCTGCATCATCTGAAAAACAGCCATCTCTGAAGATATATTAGAAAACAGTGAGTCTGTTTTTAATTCTTGCATCTTGTAGCAAAGAGATTAAAAAGGATTAAATGATGATAACAATTATAAATGTCATCACATTAATGACATAATTATTAATGTAATAGCTATTTAAGTGCATAATAGAACAGCTTTCTTCAGAGAATTCCCCTTCTGTGAAGAGTGGTTTTGTGAAACCAATCTAAGCATTTTGTCCTTGATTTATTACATAGCTTTGCATGAATTCTAGCATGCAGGGGTCTTAGAAGAAGGATTCTGAAGCTTCTGAGTCAACTGCTATGAAACATATGTAGTTTAGGATTATCCCGATGAGCCAGCTCAGATGTCCTTTGTATAATAAATTTCTTACCAGTTGGGTTCCTCTCTTCTATAACAGCAGATCATGATACTGGAAACTGCCTGTTTACTTGTCTTTTCTTACAAAACAAAGTATCAAACATCCCTTAGCTTCATTTTCTATACTGTATGAAAACATTCACTCCAGAGAAGGAAGAGGAGAATATTTGGCTTAGGCATTTTCCAACAACCTCTGAGGGAACCATCACAGAGGGCACACAGAGTGAGGACATGAAGCAGGACAGAGAAACTTCTATTTAACCAGCTCTAAAAATGCCAAGCACATGGGGAACAGAAAGGTCCTGAGAGGAGGCAAAAGCTAAACAGCGGTCAAGTTTATTTTCCCTCTGCCATCTTCTCAGTGTAAATATATTTCTTTAAATAACTAAATACATTTCAGAACTCTTAGAAACTTCAGACATATGAAATACAGTCTGCAATTCAGTGAATCAGGCATGACACACTGCTGGCATGTATGTTGCTATAAATGGCAAAATTTGTACAAAATTTTTTAAAATTATACAAACCCCCTCTAATCTTTAATAAACTTGATAGCAAATATTATCCAACTAAAACCACAGTGTCCCCAGAGGACGTAGTTCATCTGTCTGACCCACAAACACAGATCTCATCTGTTCACTTTGCTTTTACTTGCAGACAGTCAACAAAAAAAAAAAAAAAAAAAAAAAAAAAGGTAACCCCCATGACTGAGGAAAACAAGTTGAGTTGGTTTTAACTACTACCTTCAACGGACAGTCACTCTAAGAAGTAACTTTCACCTCTCCCCAAAAAGTATGTGATTAATGGAGGTACAATCATAAAAAAAGAAAGATTCAAAGGGGTTTAGCTAATCTGATTTCTATCATAAATCAAAACCATTCCATGTAACCAGAACTCACAAACTTTATGAAGTGCCTTGACCAAATACTTTCTTGCTCTAGGTAAAAGACTGACATTGCTCGTGTAAATAATGAAGAAATAGATGACACAATGTAACACAGACAAAATCTTTTCTCAAGAGAGAAAAATCAACTTTGTATTAGAGTGCCTCAATGCCTATAAATCCCCTCAATGAATATAATGTAGGAAAGCACACATTATTAAATATAGTCTTTATATATGCTATTTTAAATTTTGTAAATGTGAAACAGCTAATGTCTCAGGCTAATACACTCTACAATTAACCTTCTTTTGGCAATTTTATGCCTTACTGAATATACATTTTTCATGCATAGCATGAAAAATAATCTGAAAGCCTAGTGTCATAATACAGATATTTGAAAAGTTCAAGTAAATCTAAAGCAACATCATGTCACACACAGTGACTTGCAAAAACTATTTCCCATGAGAAATACACTGGGAGTGAAAAAAATGTAACCCTTGAATCCCAGATGTGAGTAAAGGTTAGAATGATATATGAGACAACTTACAGATACCTCCTTCCCTAAGAACCCCCGCAACAGCACAAACAGCTGATCCCTGTGGGAAGTGGGATAGAGACCACACCAAAGAGCAAATAAGGGACACAGAATGGAAAACCCTAGCAATAATAATATAAAGGCATCAATGAGAACTACTGTGCAAGGAAAAATTTCCCTTTAAATCTTCTCAGAGCTGTTAACACATGAAAGACAAGAGAAAATCCTTCTCCAATTTAACTGTACTGCAGTTAAACAGCAGAAACAGGAACAAAATCTCCATTGGAAATCTAGTGTCAAGTAGCAAAGATAAATGGAGAGAAAACAGTGTCTCACTGTGTATACCTAAATGGAGTCTCTAGTTTTCCCAAATAACTGGCATAGCTGACTTCTCCCAGCAGGAGAGCATGTGTCAATAACTTAGTGGTTTAGCCTACTAAGAACTACAATGATCAAAAGAACATTGCAAAGACTTTGAAAGTGCAGCAAAGGACAAGTAAAAGTATGCAGAGGTTTGTAGACTGAGTCATCTAACAAAAGATTAGGACCTGGCTCCTGGCAAGGCAAAAAAGGGAGATCAAGTGGAAATCCTACTGATGTGAACTAAATCCAGGAGGAGAAGGGTCAGATTAATGCGAATGCTTTCAGAAAAAACAACTGACTGACAAACAAGAGGTGGTGTGTTGAGGTTTAGAAATGAACTAACCTGCAAGCAATTACCTATTTTCCTCTGAATGGATGGCTAAAAAAAGGATCCCTGCAACAGAAGGAAGCCGTGTCCAGCACCATGCCAACGGCTGCACACCTCTGTAGAGAACACAGCCCAAGGCTGCAGCTCCGTGTTTTCTGGTTTGCAGGAGAGTAAAACACAAAGTTGCTCAGTCTTCTCCACCCTGAGCCCCATCCCGCACCTCTGCACATGAAGACTGGCCTTCTGATAGGAAGGGATCCTGGCATGCAGCCAGCACTGAGGGGAAAATGTTACACTGAGGGAAGGCATACATCCCATAACAATAGGGGCCCGCAGCGAGCCCATAATATAGTTCTTTTATTGCAGCCTAAAAAAAAATAGTTCAGTATATACACAAAATAATCAAGTATGCCACTTTTTATTCTCTGTGATATCTCTAGAAAGGGAAATATAATCTACGATTCCTTTTTCTTAGAATGCTTTTGCATTTTCTGAACTGTATCAACAGCTGCATGAAGCTCTTGCTCTTCCCCTAGTAGCCCAATATCTGGTTTATATTTGACTATCATATGAGATATTAAGAAAAACGTTCAGTGCATTTCATAAAATAAATAAGTGAAAATGAATACCCTTATCTTTACAGAGATTATGATCTTCCCCCACTGGGATTACTGAATTACCCTGTTTTATCTTATCATTTTCACTTTTCTAGGACCTAACAAGACGTTCCCAGAAATTTTTCCATTAATTTCTATGGAAATTGAGTTCAAGCCTGCATTGTCTTCGTGCCTTTGGAAGTTCTGGGTTCTCTGAAAGAAATTGTTCCTGAAATTAATTAAAGCCTATTTGGATACAGGGAAAAGTGTATACTAAATGGAACAGGCTTTTTTCTTGTGAGTTGTTTTTTTTTAAAAAAAAAACCAAACACGATAACAAAATAATCATCACCTTTTTCATATATTTCCAGTTCAGCGTAACAAGAACATCACTTTTACTCCTCCCATGCTTTACTATTGAACTAATTAGCAGTATTGCAATATCCAAATCTGATTATCAGCAAAGATAATGGACATGGCCTCCTTTTTTTTTGCTGTTTTCAGGATAAGTCACTGTATGTGACAGAGTGTAAAAGACTGCCAAGTGCCTGTGAACAGGAACAGCCAATGCATCATCCCAAAGTGGACAGGCAGGGAATAACGGATGGGAATAGACCTCCCAGGACTCCCTGTGCTGTCTCCTGTCACTACTCACCAGTCATGGGTCAAACACTTCCTAAATTTATCAAGCTATATATGAAAACACAAGAACACTTTTGTGTCTATGCTTTCCCCAACCCCTCCTGAAAGGCTGTTTGCAGAAGTTCATTTATGTGATGACCTGCACATCATTTCCACACTTAATGGACTAGTTTCTCTATTTTCAAATAACCTCTTTCACCTCTGGAAGTTCAGTTCCTATCATACCGCTGCTAGCACTGCTCGAGCCAGTTTCCCACTCCCTGAACAATACTCAATCATTATCTTTCGTAGTTTTACTAATAATTCCTCCGGTGACAACATACCAAGTACTTTCTGAAGTCCAAATGCAGCAGATCTAAGACAGAAGTGTCTATGAAATGTGTTGTGCTTTGGGCATTTCCAACCACATTTACCTTCACCGGCTTCTGACTCCTCCATCACACTCCCCTTGTTCTCTCCAGATGTACAGGGGTGAAGTTTATTCCTCTTCCATTTGCTTTGCAGATCAACATTTTCCAACACCCAAATATACCACCTTTTTTTTTTAAGGTCTTTCCTTTTTTTTTTTTTCCCCCTGGGTTTTTTTTTTTAGACTTTTTAATCTATTTAAAAAAAAAAAAAAAAAATAATTCCTTGAAGGCTTTCCTTACATATGCTTTTGAGGTTGTAGTCCTTACAGATGCCTGGAAATTTTCCTTCCTGTTCTTAGACTGCAAGTTACAAACAGGTTTTCATCTCTGACCTAAAGAAATTCTTGTCACCTTCACACAAAACTTGATTTGATCCCTTTGGCATAAGTCTGAATTAACTAACGTCCTCGGTTGCTATGAATACAACCCACATTAAAGGAAGACACTTCTATTTTTAGATGAAAGTAAAACAAAACAGAGGAAGAAAAAACAAATTCCGGGACTACTTTGTTCTTTGCATCCAATCTTTCTGCTTTGCTTACTCTGGTCTATCAGAAGCACAGGAGTTACAGGTATGAGGTGCTGGAGGCTGGGATTTGGGAACTGTATTTTCAGGGAAGCTTGTTCTAAAGAATTTGCTATTTCTACCATTTTCTTTTAATTCAGACAAAGTGACTAAGTATAAGAACACACTCAATCAAGGAAATTTGCTCCAAATTATTCTTTCTCAATGCAGAAAGAAACAGGAAACATATCAATAATGATTCAAACAGAAAATACAAGCACAAAGAATAAACACAACAAATATTACACTTAAGAGCAATCAACTGATATCAGAAATTTTAGAAATCTCAATAACAAACAGAATCAAATTTATCATAAAAAATGAATAGACAGCAGAGAACTAAACCTTGGTTATTTGAGCAAAAAACAAAGGCACCCAGCTCTCAAGCACAGTGGAAAGTGGACATTGTTCAAACATGCTGATTACACAGAATCCAAAACCCACAAGGAAAGAGATCTGATGAACTAAAGTTGGCAGTCATCAAAATACAATTCTCTAAGAAAATAAATAACACAGGTGGCTACACATACAGATTAGCAAGCACCAACAAGTGTGCTCGATACCTGGCATTTGGTGTGTGTCCATAGCTGGGAAAGATTCACAGCTTCATATACAGGAAGCCACTTTTCACAGGAACTGCTCACACACCCACGCTGCCATTTGCCCATGCCAGCCTTGGGAGTAGAAATACCATTCTCCTCTGCTGCAGCTAATACAAAACCAGGAAATACCAGATGTTCTGGCTAAACATCCGATAAAAATATAAAAGTATAAGTTATACCACATACTAAATGTATAAACAATTGTTTAGTAATTGGAAAAAGAAAAAGAAAAAAAAAAAGAGAGGTAGATAAAAGGCCGCAAGCAATGAGTGCAGGAACATCACAACTGACACAGCACACTTCTACACTGTGAAACGAGGGCTGCAAACAGCTGCGGTGTTACAAGAGGGTTCCCTCCATGGAATGAAGCTGTTAGCGGGATAGATGTCACAGATAATAAGCAAACTTATCTAAAAATTCCCAGAAGTGAGAGAGAAGAGCAGCACTGCTTTGGGCATCTCACTTTAAAAGGTATGAGAGAGGTAGGAGCCACATCACACGATGACACCAAAGCCCGAGCACAGGACACTGCCCTTAGTGCTGTATCAGCCACAACGGTACCCTGAAGGACATCCGCTGGTCCACATGACAGCTCACCCTACCTCGGGTAGTGACCAAACACTCTAATTGTCAGGCTGTTTGTTTGACATTTACGGTCTCCTTTGTGTTTGAGGTGCAAGATGTGGAAGAATTTGGGGGTGTTAAATATATCTTTTTTTATTTAGCTCATTTCTTCCAGAGTCAAGGCGAGTGCATACACTAGCATCAACGTTTGGCTATTCACTGGAGTGCATTTCTTTTATTTTAACAAGTTGATTATTTAGAGTAACCCATTTGGAACTTTTGCTGGAATCATGGGTGCTATGAATAAAGAAATCTGAGAGGACATGGAGGTTAAGTTCCATCACGTACTGCCATCCGCGGAGGGTGGAGAGCGGCACATACAAGCAGCTCACTGAGAAACCTCGTCACTGCCAACAGACTGTAAGGGTGCAGGACTACAGCCCCGCAGAACACAGCACTGATGTGTCAGCACATTTCTCAGCGTGGCAGGCAGAGGCTCTGTACTCAAGATGTTTTTAATGAACCCTAAAAATCGAAGCACAATTCATTATTTTCATAATAATCACTATCCATATTATTGATGCTGACATGTTTCTCTCGGCCTTTTTCTTTCCCTCGCAATTACTTCAATATATTTTTCCTGATTTCCAGTTGTTTCTCCCATTCATTGACTTTATACCTGTTGTTTCAGTAACTTCAATATATATTGAAGTTATTCAAAAACATTTATTTGACATCTTTATTGGAAAATGTCTGATGTGAAATGCAGGTGGAGTGTTTATGTATTTTCCCAATCATTAATGAAATACTAAAAGACAGAAGTGAGAAATAAAACTTCTTGGTGAATTCCTAATGCTTATATGCATTTGTGCAAAAACTAGTGATAACCTCAGCCTCCAAAACTTGTGTATCTTAAACGTCAGATCTCAACTTCTTCTTATAATTTTAAATTAAAATACAACTACTGCAATTGTTAAGCATGAACAAGTGTAACATGATGAATTATAAGTAAAACGTTTACTGATTAGGATCTGAAATAATAAATTTACTTAACTGATTAGAAGTTTACTTTTACTCACTATGAATGATGATAATTCAAAATACTTTTATCTACTCCTTATGAGGAAAACAAAACAAGAACAACATATTGTGCCAAATGCAGGTTCTCCTTTACTGAAGTTATTTCCTGACATAAAACTTCTAGAAATTCTCCTTAGTTTTTCACACCTAAAATGAAAAAAACTTAATTCTAGTTCTACTGTAACAGATGTCCTTCATGGTATTCCAGATCATTTTTTATCATTCACCCATCTTCTATGAACACGTGTGTGACAAACTTTGAAACACTGAGACTGTTTAACAAGAAAAAATTAAGGTATATGTTGTTCTTCAACTAATGACTATTATTTCTTTTACAGTCCTGGCTTTCCCACAGTTTTCCCTAACATAATAATATGTTTAGCTATGCAGGATATATTAGTAAAGCATTTGATCTAAAATTGTTTTCCTCCAAGAGCTGCTTGCGAATTTTGTCTTGGGATGTTTGTAAGGCAGAGCTGGATATTGGCATGGTACGCAGAAAACTAAGTACATAGATTCTGCAGCAAGAGTTGTAAGTAAATGCATTTAAAGAAAAATAAGGCTTACAATTAAATTTAAAACTATATTATTGCTAAATGGTCTTTGTATCCATCTGTGCACTGGACTATAGAAGCTACTAGGTGTAATCAAAAAGTCCTGATACCAGTTTCTTTTTAAAACACCCTAAAAACTGCATTTAAATATTTCCATCCCTCTGTGAATGCTTCATAGAAAGGAAAAGGGAACATAGGAACTTTGGGCCTCTGGTTCTGAACACAACTCCTGATTTCTCCGCTTACAGCAAGGTCCCCCCACATCAGGGAGAATACCTATCTGACCCTCACAGAGATACTTTGACAAAAGAGGGGATCAGGTGCAGAGGTGTCTGTAACTGTTCACCTGCATTTAACTTTCAAGCTTCTCCCGGCCTGTGTGGCCTCTCCCTGTCGGAATGACTTTGAGTAGCCAAAGCCTTGGAAGTAGGTCCAAGCAACTATCTTTAAAAAGAACCCAGAAGTAATCTCTTTCTCTTGCCAAGGGGAATAAGGTCTTTTTTACCTCCTGTGGCTTTTTCTTCTATAAAAATTTTCTTTCAGGCTGTGTCTATACCACACTTGGAACACGTGAGCTGACAGATATCTAAGCCAAATCCAAACATACTTTCTCCTGACCCGTTCGAGCACAGTGGAGACCTGGTGTAGCTGGTGTTCAGATCTGCCGCAGCGTATGACAGCACATGGGGGTACGCAGGCTTTAAGTCTGAGGATCCTCTAGCTCTGAACTACATCCCTGCTCACAGCACAGGCTGGGCAGGCAAGGGCTGTGCTCTCTGGATTTCTGAATAACCTGCTCTCTATTTTATTATGGTTTCTGTGATGCAAATCCACCTGTGCTCCACTGTGGCAAATTTTCATCATCAAGGCAGTCATTTCTTTACGTACAATTTTATCACTCCTCACAGCAGCACCAGTCTATCCCAGTACAAAAGAGGTGTTGGGAGGTCATCCAGTCCATCTCACAGCTCAGACAGGATCCGTCTAAACCATGCAAGACAACACAAACCGTGAGTCAGAAATGAGTTATTCTCTTCAAAACAGTAACTCTGTTTTCATAGCAGCTTTAAT